>NC_141285.1:26650178-26745178 GCF_037954325.1 Fistularia commersonii
ATCTCCCCACTTAACGAGCGTCGCCGTGACGATAAACAAGGCCATTCCCCTTAATTAGTGCTCGTCGTGAACCAATTAACTCGGGCGGGAGTGACGCTAAACGAAGTGGAATGGAGTGATGCATCACACACACACACACACACACACAAATACACCGTGAGCGAAGGAGGCATTTGGTTGCTGACCTACACACACATAAACACGCACACACACACACACACACACACACATATACACACACACACACACACACACACACAACAAAAGATACACGAGTGTAGAGTGTGAGTGTGACTGTTGTGAGCAGAAACACACACACACGCAAGTACACAAACAAAATGTACGCTATCAGAAACACACACGTATGCATTTGCAAACAAACACACTCACACACACACACACACACAAACACACCCTAAGCGAAGGAGGCACTTGGCTGCTGACCTACACACAAACACACACACACATACACACACACATATAGATACACAAACATATTCTCACATGCACACACGCAAATACACAAACACAAAAAGTACACAAGCTGGCGAGAAGAAACACAAACATACACGCTTCCAAACACAAACACACACACACACAGACACACACTATGAGTACTTGGCTGCTGACCTACACACACACACACACACACGCACACACAAACAGAAGATACACAAGTATAGAGTGTGAGTGTGACTGTTGTGAGCAGAAACAAACACACACACACACACACACACACAAACATACACACAGGAACAAAAATACACACTGACGAGCAGAAACACACACACACACACACACACAAACAAAAGATACACAAGTGTAGGTTGTGAGTGTTGTGAGCAGTAACACACACACACACACACAAGTACACAAACAGAAACACACACGTATGCACTTACAAACATAAACACGTGTATATAAACACGTACATACACATGTACATACATATGTACATGTATACACACATACATGTGTATACATGTACATATGTAGACGTACATGTGTGTAAATAAATGTTTTCCGGATGTAAACATATTTTTCAATGTTAATACACATGTTTACTAAAACTATCACTTCTGAATACAACGTCAAACCGCTCTGAGACCGTGATTGGATGAGAGCTGGGTGGCTCCGCCCACTTTTGGCGTCCACCAAGAAGTAGTTGGTTCATTGTTGCGTTTTTTTGGACGGCGAAGGAACGAGGGGGAGAGAATCTGGAGAAGGTGAATGGTGGGATAATAGGCTACTTCTTAGCTTAGCACCTGCTTCCTAGCCTAGCACGCATTTCTTAGCCTAGTTTCTACTTCGTAGCCTAGCACCTATTTCTTAGCCTACCTTCTGCCTCCTAGCCTAGCTCCTACTTCATAGCCTAACTCCTGCTTCCTAGCCTAGCACCTATTTCTTAGCCGAGCTCCTACTTTGTAGCCTAGCTCCTGCCTCTCAGCCTAACTCCTGCTTCCTAGCCTAGCACCTATTTTTTAGCCTAGCTCCTACTTTGTAGCCTAGCTCCTACGTCATAGCCAAACTCCTGCTTCCTAGCCTAGCACCTATCTCTTCGCCCACCTCCTGCTTCCAAGCCTAGCACTTCTGCCTAGCCTAACTCCTGCTTCCTAGCCTAGCACCTATTTCTTAGCCTAGGTCCTGCTTTCTAGCCTAGCACTTCTGCCTAGCCTAGCTTCTGCTTCCTAGCCAAGCACCTTCTTCCAACCTAGCTCCTATTTCCAAGCGTAGCTTGCACCTATTTCTTAGCCTAACTCCTGCTTCCTAGCCTTGCACCTATTTCTTAGTCTAGCACCTACTTCGTAGCCTAGCTCCTACATCCTAGCCAAACTCCTGCTTCCTAGCCTAGCACCTTTTTCTCAGCCTAGCTCCTGGTTCCTAGTCAAGCACCTTCTTCCAACCTAGCTCCTACTTCCAAGCGTAGCTCCTGCTTCCTAGCCTAGCTCCTGCTGCTACCCCGAGGGTGCTACCCCAGAGAAGCTTCTTCTTGATTTGATGGCGAGGTTAGCGTCGCTCAAGCAACGAGCCGCGCTTTTTGGCTCAGCAGAAAGTGGGAGGTCGGCGTTTGCTTCAGCTGAATTTCGAACAAGAAGTTTAAAATTCAGGGCACATCCCATAATTCCACCCTCTTGGGGGGTGAGGGGCTCTGACTACGACCTCTCTGATCGGATGTACTGTAAACAAAGGGCCTGTGTGTGTGTGTGTGTGTGTGTGTGTGTGTGTTTGCATCATCGGCATCCTTCTGCATGCCCTCCCTGCTGCACCCCGCCAAATTAAAAGCACGGGATTGAAATCGGCCATTTAAAATGATTGACAGGTCTATTATGTCCCCGACTGCGGTGCGGCGTAATTACAAAATAAAGCCCGGCGGGGAAAAAAAAAAAAAAAAAAAAACAGGCGTGGCGTGCGCGAGGGGGGGGGGGGGGGGCGGCGTTGGCTAACGTAGCGGGGGATCCGGTCGGGGAGGCAGCAGAAAATTTGAAAGTAATGAAAAGACCCGATTTGTGGGTTGGAGGTCGGGATGAATGTATAAACGCCTTGGCGGATGCTGCGTTTCCGCGGCAACGCAAGGAGGAGAATGTAGCTAGGACCCGATGACATCATTCCGATGTAGCACTGCCAAAAAAAATTGGTGTTGGTGGTGTGTGTGACGTTTGTGTGTGTGTGTGTGTGTGGGTGTCAAAAATGCTAACGTTTTAAGCTAAGCTGTCATCTCAAAGCTGAAAACTGCAATGTAGCCAATCATCGTCCAATCACACGGCCGCATGCATGCATTCACCCTCTCATTCACATGTTGTACAATTCAGGGTCTCCAAAGAACCTCCTGCATGTGTTTGAACTGTTGGAGGAACCTGGAGAACCCTGAGGAACCCCACCAGACACATGGAGAACATGGGAGATGCCACACAGGAAGGCCTCAGTGGGAATCCAATAGGGACCTCTTGCTGTGAGGCTGAAGAGCTAACCACTGCTAGCCTGTGCTAACTACCATACCGCCCAAAACCGCATCCACCTTAAGCCAAATTAGCTTTCCTTTGCTAGTAAAGTGCCCCTTTAAACACATGCATCAACCCAGCCGGGTGTAAACACCCCTCTACCCTTGCTTCCCCCATCTTTCCCCAACTTCCCCTTGCTACCCCCACCTCCACCACCACCCGCCAGACATCACCGAGCAGTATGTACTCGTCTACATACTGTAGACTCACGTGACGCCCCCTTCGCTCATTAATTTCCCTAAATTAAACGTTTGCTCCCCCTCTGGCATGAAGAGATTACCATACTGTACCGCCTTCCCAACCCCCACCCATATAATCATTAAGGAGCTGCAGACACCCAACTGGAGGGGAAGCATACCGAAGAAACCCCGATAAGCGTTCCAAGTTTTAAGGCTTGTTTTGTTTTTTAAGGCTTGTTTACCATACTGTGTTGATGCCCCCACATTCCACCCAACCCCCAACCATAAAGTCATTAAGGAATGCCAGACGCTCAACTCCAGGGGAAGCATACCGAAGAGACCCCAATAAGCATTCCAAATTTCAAGGCTCATTTTATTTGTTTAGGTCTGCACCGGTATGGCAATCATGGTACTCTGATGATCCTGCCCTCCCCCACCTCCACCCATATTATCATTAACATACCTGACTGGAAGTGAGGCATACTGGCAAGCATCACTCTGGTAAGCATCCCAAAGTTCAAGGCTTTTATTCTTTGCCAGCGTGACTGATACTATGTGATGGAGGGCTATCAGCCAGAATAAAAGGAAAGGTGTACAAGACAGTGGTGAGACCAGCGATGATGTTTGGATTAGAAACTGTTCCAATGACCAAAAGACAGCAGGCAGAACTAGAGGTTGCAGAGATGAAGATGTTGAGGTTCTCTTTGGGAGTGACCAGGATGGAGAGGATCAGGAATGACTCTATCAGAGGAACGGCACATGGTAGATGTTTTGGAGAGAAGGTCAGAGAAGCCAGACTGAGATGGTTGGGTCATGGACAGAGGAGGGATAGAGAATATATTGGTAGACGGATGCTGGGATTGGAGCTGCCAGGCAAGAGGTCTAGAGGAAGACCAAAGAGATCAAAGATTTATGGACGCAATGAGAGAAGATATGAAGGTAGTTGGTGTGAGAGAGGAGGATCCAGAGAATAGGGTTAGATGGAGAAAGTGAATTCCCTGAAGTGAAAAGCCCAAAGTAAAAGAAGAATTTGTCACAGGGGTGCAGGACATGTATGACCGAGACAAAGTGATGACTGAGACGGTTGGGACATTAACACTCTGTCCAAACCATGGTGAAGAGGATACGAAGGTAGTTGGTGTGAGAGAGGAGGATCCAGAGAATAGGGTTAGATGGAGAAAGTTGATTTGCTGTGGCGACCCCTGAAGGGAAAAGCCAAAAGAAGAAGAAGAAGAAGAAGAAGGGGCATGACCGTTACCTTACTGTGTTGACCCCAAGTGCCCCCACAATCACCCCAACCATAAAATCATTAAAGAGTAGCAGATACCGTCCTGGAGAGGAATGCATCCCCCTTCGCCAACAATCCCACCCATATAGGAACCTCAAACACCCAAATCCAGGGGAAGCATACCCAAATGACCCTCAGACGCCTTACAAGATTGAAGGCTTGTTTTATTTGTTCAGGTCTGTACTAGTATGTAACATATCTCCACCAGTACCCTGTCCTCACCACCACCTCCCATCCCATCCTCCACTCCACTCAGCACCCCCTGCCCCCCCACCCCTACCCTTATAATCATCAAGGAAGGGTAGATACCCAACTCGAGGGGAAGCATACCGAAGATACCTTCAGAACCCTCCGAGTTTTAAGGCTCATTTTGTTTATCTGGGTCTTGTCGTGGTATCCCCTCCCTCCCACTCCACCACAAGTATACAGCGCGTCGCCGTCGTGGCGGTAACTTTCAAAATAAAGCTCCTTTTCTTCCCTTAAAATTGTCCCCGCAAAGTGTCCCGAGTTGCACAGAAGTGATGTTATGCTCTGATTCCTCAGCCCTTGGCCGGCACAAACTCCAATCTGCAGTTGGAGAGATTAGCCTGTCTGGACCAGTGAATGCCAAATCACTTGTGTGTGTGTGTGTGTGTGTGTGTGTGTGTGTGTGTGTGTGTGTGTGTGTGTGTGTGTGTGTGTTTGTTTGTGCACCCCCTTATTTAGCTGGCATAAATCGAGGTGGCAGATTAGTAGAGGGGGTTTAATGTGGCCAAGCATGGCTGCTTCTGTGGATGACCGTCGTGTAAACAAATCAAAGGGTCGGTGTGCACGTGCATGCGCACACACACACACACACACACACTCACATATATATGCGCACACACATGCACACGAGTTCCAAGAACAACCCGTTTCCCCTTCCGGCCAAAGTGACGGGGAAGTGAAGTACCAAACACACTTTCGGGTCCAGTTCGGATTAGCGGCGGGAAAAAAACAAAACAAAAAACATCGCTAAGCTACGACGGCGGCGTCTTGGTGATTTGCTGTCGTCACGGCGACACTCCCGGGTGCACCGTGACCCACCTTCTCGCCTCGTGGAACATCTCCGAGTGTGTCAGACGGCTCGTCGCTTTCGGACCGGAGCCAAGATTTGGGCAAACTCGCGCTCTTTCCAAACCTTTTTTACCCCGCGGCGCCCATGTCCTCCTTCGCTCTGATTGGTCGATCTGCTGCATTGGTCCCTCCCTGGAGAGAAACCAAGTCAGGGTTTTTTTTTTTTTGGTCCGTTTTTTTCGGGGACGAGATATTTCTCACTTTCCCGCGACGACGTGAAATGAACAAAATAATAATAAGATGCACTTCAGTGTAAAAAGTAATAGCGCGCGTTAGCCGCGTTAAGCTAGCAGCGCGAGAAAACAAAAGAAAGATGTATTAAAAGTGGATTTCTGAATTGAAATAGATAATATCGGGTGAGCCTCCTCGCTGCTGCTGATGCTCAGCGGGAGGTTGTTGCCATGGTAACCAGGTGGACCTCCGTCCTATGGTTGCGAGTGAATGAGTGAACGGCGGATGACGACTTTATAACGTTCGAATGAATGAATGAACCATTTTATGTTTTAACGATGTGTGAATGAATGAATTATTCTACGTCTATATGATGTGTACATTTATGAATATTTTGTCAACAGGATAAATGAATGAATGAATGAATTATTTTATGTCCATATGACCTGTGAATGAATGATATTTATTATAGATAATATGTGAACGGATGAACGCTTTTATATTCTTGATGCCTGAATGATTTGTGAATGAATGTTTTGTCTATATAATGTGTGAATGATTGATTTTACATCCATTAATGAATGAATGAATGTTAATATATCTTTACAAAGTGTGAATGAATGAATGAAAGATTTTTTTGTCATTTTGACGGATGAATATGATTGGATTTGTGAATGAATGAATAATTTTTTTGTCTCTTTAATGAATGAATGATTTTATGTCTTTTTAATGAATGAATGACTGTCATTTTGACAAATGAATGAATGAATGAATGATTTTATGTCATTTTGACAAATGAATGTATGATTGAATTTATGTCTTTTTAATGAGTGAATGAATTAATGATTTTTTGTCTCTTTAATGAATGAATGATTTTATGTATTTTCGATGAGTGAATGAATGAATGATTTTATGTCTTTTTAATGAGTGAATTAATGAATGAATGATTTTATGTCTTTTTAATAAGTGAATGAATGAATGGTTTTATGTATGTTTGACAAATGAATGAATGAATAAATGATTTATGTCTTTTTAATGAATGAATGACTGTATGTCATTTTGTCAAATAAATGAATGAATGATTGAATGATGTTATGTCTTTTTGGTGCGTGAATGAATGAATAAATGAATGAATGAATGAATGAATGATTTTATGTCATTTTAACAAATTAATGTATGATTGAATTTATGTCTTTTTAATGAGTGAATGAATGAATAATTTTATTGTCTCTTTAATGAATGAATGATTTTATGTATTTTCGATGAGTGAATGAATGAATGATATTATGTCTTTTTAATGAGTGAATTAATGAATGATATTATGTCTTTTTAATGAGTGAATGAATGAATGAATGTATGTCTTTTTGTCAAATGAATGAATGATTGAATGATTTTATGTCTTTTTGGTGCGTGAATGAATGAATAAATGAATGAATGAATGATTTTATGTCTTTTTAATGAATGAATGAATGATTTGATGTCTTTTTGGTGCGTGAATGAATGAATAAATGAATGAATGATTTTATGTCTTTTCAATGAATGAATGAATGAATAAATGAATGAATGAACGAATGATTTTATGTCTTTTTAATGAATGAATGACTGTTTGTCATTTTGACAAATGAATGAATGAATGAATGATTTTATGTCTTTTTAATGAATGAATGAATGATTTTATGTCTTTTTGGTGTGTGAATGAATGAATAAATGAATGAATGAATGGTTGTATATCTCTAAGTCAGCAGGCCCACCATCTCATCCAATGACAGCTACTCTTATTGCAGGCTTCATAATGAACGAACGAATGAACGAATGAACGAATGAATGAATGAATTCCCCGCTGCTGTCGATGAAAGTTCCTCGGAAGCCGATGTTTGGTATTTACCTGCAGCCTCAGGAGGGGATGAGACGGATGCAAATGTCGGAACAACACAAACAACAACAGGAGGAGGAATAACGCCCAACGTGCTCCGCCTCCGCTAATATGCAAATGAACTCGGACGTTCCCATGGCGACCCTTGAGGTCATTTTTTTTTTCAAAACTTTAACGTAGGTAATAAACATCCCTGTTTAAAAACAATCATGATAATCCTCTTCTTCATAAAAAGAAAATAATGAAGGCGGCGGAAATTAATTCATGAGTCATTTGACACCAGAAAGCCGGTGAAATTAACAAATTATAAATAGGAAATAAAATTCATTCTCATTTTTTCAGCCTTCATATATATCATTTATTTATTCATTTATTTATTTGTAGATATATTCAAATAGTGGAGTATTTTATTGACATTTACTGATATAGATTTTTTTAATCATTATTTATTTCTCCATTTATTTAACCTATCTTACCTACCGAGGATGAATGAATGAATGAATGAATGGAAAGAATTAAAAGTTAAAATGACTTATTCTTTAACAACACCTTGGATGGATAAATTAATGAATAGATGAAAATTATTCTTACTTTTTGTACTCTTTTTATTCCCTCGTCGGACCTGATAACAACACCAAAACCTTCTGTTCCTGCTAACTGCTAACAGGCTAGGTTTGTTAGCATTGTTAGCATGGCTAGTGTAGTTAGCAGCGCTAAAGTCCTGCATGTCTTTCTAAGAGGTGCGTGATGTCATGATTGAAGTCTTCAAGGGAAAAACACAGGTGTCGACAACAAACCCGCCTTGTCGCGCTCGCCGGCGCCATGGCAACGGCGGATTCATCCGGAACGGCGAGTAAAACCGGATCATCGAGCGTCCGTACCGTCATGGCCGACATTGCCTTCGGCGTGGAGAAGATAAACGTAAAAAAACACCGAGGGGGCGCTTCGAATTTAAACGGCGGCGATGGCGGCGGCGTCCTAAGCCCCGCCCCCTCCCGCACGGGGGCCAGTGTGGGTGTGTGAGTTCGGGGATGTGTTGCTAAACATATCTTTGTACCGGAATAATCCTTGTCGTATCATAAGCCAGCGGACAATGATGATCCTAATCCCGCTCTAAGAAGCTTTTCATAAAGTGAAAAGCAACACACACACACACACACACACACACACACACACACACACACGTCTGTGGAGTAACTTTTAACACACACTCGTTTTTAAGATTAGCGCTTGGGGTTTATTTTTCAGATTTGGATGTCTAAACAGTATTGGTTCACGCTGCTTGTGTGTGTGTGTGTGTGTGTGTGTGTGTGTGTGTGTGTGTGTGTGTGACGGAAAATTTAATTATCACCTGACGGCCAGCCGTCACGTCGCTCCCGATTCGGCGGGAGAATCCAAACAATGGGTCCGAAGGCGGCGGCGATATGCGTGACAGGCGTGACGATGGGTTGCCATGGCGACGCGGTCACGGACGGAATCCCGTTTCTCTTTGATCACCGCCGTCGATATCCCTAAGAAGTAATCGATTACTCTGTCGGAGCTAGCGGTTACATGCTAATGTTTACCTTTCCCTGCGGGGCGTCGTTTTGTGTACATTGTTTCCATGGCAACTTGCCTACATGTATATATTCACGTGTGCGTGTGTGTGTGTGTGTGTGTGTGTGTGTTACCTCACACTGTACGCCTTTGTTTGCAGGTTTATGTTTGTGACACCCTTTTTGTTTTGCTAATCTCCCGCGTCGCTGAAATTAGCCGCGGCGCGACGAATTACGCTGGCTAACGCGCTAACTCGAGTTAGCCAGTAAAAAATACTAGAGTAAAAAATACTAAAGTAAAAAATACTAAAGTAAAAAAATAGTAAAAAAATATTAAATACCCTTCCTCTGCGGAGAAGTACTGCAAACCATTTGCTAGTACTTGACACAGTACTATTGCTAGTACATTTTACTCTTGATGGTGTAACGCAAGACAAATGCTAGCGCTAGCTCATTGCTAACACAGAGCGCATTAGCGGATGAATTAAAAAATAAAATGTTTCCTTTTAAATCTGTGCATTTTTAAATCGTCGGATGCTGTGCTTGCAGAGCGCCTCGTCTCGTCTTTGAAATTTAATCGTGAAATCCCGATCGCTTCCGAACGAATCTGGATCGTGTCAATCTCGCGGTTGCTAGGCAACCAGCCTGAGATGGAGGACTCCCTGACCGTTACCGGGGCTAAAAACCTCCGGTTCTACTTTTTATCGTCCCGTAGTTTTTGTGGACTTCATTTAAAATCGGACCCTTCGCCCGGTTTCTCGCTGCGCCTCGATGCCTTTCAGCTCAGTCGCCATGGCAACGGTCGATCAACAGGCGCGAGCTGGCGATCAGCCGTGCGTTAAACCGCTTTTTTAGGGTTTTTAACCATTTCCCCCCCGGCGACCTCCGACCCCGAGGGGTTACCCATGACAACGGCCAGCGGAACCGTCTACAGAACCCGTTCGGACCTCTGCTGGCCCCCCCCCCCCACCCCTTCCAGTCGTCATGGCGACGGACAGGAAGTGAGATCTTCCATCCCGTCCTGTGCAAACTTTAAGTAAACCGGAGCTTTCAGAGCTGGAGAACACGGCCGACAGACACGCTATTGTGCGTGTGTGTGTGCACGTATATGTGTGTGTGTGTGTGTGTGTGTGTGTGTGTGTGTGTGTGTGTGTCTGGTTTCTATCATCGCCTCCGACCCACGCAAGGTCAGCAGAGGTGGCGTGTATTGGGAAAAAGAAATCTGGCGTTCATTAGTCGCAAGGCCCGCGTGCGTTTCCCTCCAACAGTAAAGCAGCTGTTATCTATCACACACACACACACACACACACACACACACACACACACACACACACACACACACAGACAAAGAGCGATGCAGAGATGAGGCTTTTATGAGAGGATACAGAGGGTGAACAGGCTGCGAATCAAATCAGTCTTTTGTGTTTGATTCCCACAGGCCGTGGTGTCACACACACACACACACACACACACACGCACACACACACAGACATGGTTGAAACCCCCCCCCAAAAAGCTCAACTGTTACCATCAACCGTGAACAAACAGCAGCTCTTATTGTATTCACCTGGGTGTTATTTGGATGAGTGTGTGTGTGTGTGTGTGTGTGTGTGTGTGTGTGTGTGTGCTATGGGAGTGACGTGCACGCCTCTTCTCCAGAAAAAAAGCGCATGAAGGGAAACGGTTGAAGACCGGGAGCTGGTCGGATCCCCGGCGGCGCCGGCGGCTCCTCGCCTTTTTTTTTTTTTTTTTTTTTTCGTCCAATCAGAGAAGCTCTGGAGGCTCTCGGGCTGCGAGCAGAAAAAAAAGCGTTTTCTGTAAAGCGTGAAAGAAATTATGGGATTTTAAAAACCCTCCAGGAGTAAATGTTTGTTCATATATAATACATGTCTTAATACACCCCAAAAAGATGATTATTTTTGATATTAGTTGGAGGACGTCTCGTATTTTGGACCCCAAAATATAAAATTAATTACAAATGAAACATATTTTTATCAAATATGTAATAATCCTAGTAATACAATTGATAATAATAATAATTGTAATATTCACTGGCAAAGATGTATTGTAAATTATAATAATAACAAAAGATGATAAATAATTGAAAATTATTTTTAGAAGAAGTAGTCGTAGTTGTGAAAATTTTTTACTTTTTTTTCAGTTTTATTTTTATATTCATTTGATTTTGTTTTATTGTATTTCATTAAATTCATTTTAAAATCTTTAACTATAAGTAATTTTAATATTAAATTGAATTTCTCGTTTTTTGTGTTAATAGTATTCAAATCTAATATTTGAATTTAATTTTCCTATATATTATTTTTAATTTTATTTTATTGAATAATAGATAGATAGATAGATAGATAGATAGATAGATAGATAGATAGAAAATACAATAATATTTGTTAATAATTGTATATATATTGTAATTATATATGTTTTACATATTTATATTAAAATAATAATTATAATGATATTTTAGAGTAGTCGTAGTATTATCCTATTAAGGCTGCGAGTGTCTGTGATTTTTTATTTATTTTCTTGATGTCAATTTTATTCATTTTTTTTTAAATACTAAGATTCAAATTAAATATTCATATTTTATTCGATTTAATTATTTTTCTCTTTTAATCTAATTTTCATATTCACCCTGTTTCTCTTTTTACATTTCATTTATTTTTTTTTAATTAAACGTTCACATCCATTCTTATTTTTCTTCATTTCAATTTCAATTCCAAATAGCTCGTTTTTATTTATTTTTCAAGCGCGAGGGGTCGTGGCAAATTAGAAGCCAGACATGGCAAGTTAACACACACACACACACACACACACACACACACACACACAAGCTGTCAGGCTGCTAACAGAAAAGCCATCCTGTCGTTTACCGTGACGCTCCTTCCTCTCGCCCGGCGTTTCCTCGTCGCCGGGGCCGAGTCAAGGTCCCGCTCAAAAAGCTTTTCACTTAGCGACGGCGACGGCGACGGCTTGGCCTCGCCTGGTAAATGGCGTCTCCGAGGACCAGGGGTTGCGGGGGCGCCGCCGCATTAAAAAAAAAACAAAAAAAAACGAGAACACAGCTGCCGGCTGGCGTTGTAGCCTGGTTGTTTTTTCGTGTGTTTACGTTGTTTGTTTGAGGTGTTGACAGCAGGGGGTTCTTGTTTTTTGGGGGGTCGGAACTGCTTGGATTTCTACCTGCCTTGTGTTTACGTTGTACATCAGGTGTGACGCTGTAGCTGCAGCATGTCTTACCTTCTGTCTGTGGTGTCGCGTTTACGTTGTTCCTGCATTGTGGTCACGCTGTACCTGTGCTGTGTTTATGTTGTACCGAGGTGTAGCATCGTAGCTACACCTTGATTAGCAGTGTTTGCTAGGTCTATGCTGTACCTGTGCTGTGTTTATGTTGTGCCGAGGTGTAGCGTCGTAGCTTTACCTTGATTAGCAGTGTTTGCTAGGTCTATGCTGTGCCTGCGCTATGTTTATGGTGTACCCATGTAAGTTTCACTGTACTTGTGCTATGTTTACGTTGTGCCTGCTCTGTTTATGTTGTACTTGTGCTATGTTTATGTTCTACCTGTGTAAGTTTACATTGTGCCCAGGCTGTATTTTCGTTGTACCTACGCTTTGTTTACACTGTACTTGTGCTATGTTGACGTTGTACTTGTTCTGTTCACGTTTTACTTGTGCTATGTTAACGTTGTACCTGCGCAAGGTTTAGGAAGTACTTGTGCTATGTTTACGTTGTACTTGTGCTATGTTTGCATTGTACCTGCGCTTTGTTGACGTGGTACTTATGCTATGTTCACGTTGCACCTGCGTTGTTTTTATGTTGTACTTGTGCTATGTTTGCCTTGTACTTGTGCTATGTTAACGTTGTACCTGTGCAAGGTTTAGGATGTACTTGTGCTATGTTTATGTTGTACTTGTGCTATGTTTACATTGTACCTGCGCTTTGTTGACGTGGTACTTGTGCTATGTTGACGTTGCACCTGCGCTGTTTTTATGTTGTACCTGCCCTATATTTGCCTTGTACTTGTGCTATGTTTATGTTGTACCCATGTAAGTTTACGTTGTACCTACGCTGTATTTAGGTTGTACCTACGCTTTGTTTACACTGTACTTGTGCTATGTTTACATTGTACCTGCGCTTTGTTTACGTTGTACTTGTTCTGTTTGCAATGTAATTGTGCTATGTTTACGTTGTACTTGTGCTATGTTCAGGTTGCACCTGCGCTGTTTTTACGTTGTACTTGTGCTATGTTTATGTTGTACTTGTGCTATGTTGACATTGTACCTGCGCTTTGTTTACGTTGTACTTGTTCTGTTTACGTTGTACTTGTGCTATGTTTACATTGTACTTGTGCTATGTTGACGTTGTACCTGCGCTTTGTTTACGTTGTACTTGTTCTGTTTACGTTGTACTTGTGCTATGTTTATGTTGCACCCGGGCAAGGTTTACATTGTACTTGTTCTATGTTTACATTGTACCTACGCTTTTTTTAGGTTGTACTTGGGCAAATTTTACGTTAGACTTGTGCTATGTTTGTGTTGTACCTGCGCTTTGTTTACGTTGTACTTGGTCTATGTTTACGCTGACCTACGCTGTGTTTATGTGTACCTGCGCTATGTTTACATTGTACGTGTGTAAGTTTACGTTGTACCTGTGCTGTGTTTATGCAGTTTACCTGCAACATGATCGTACTGCGGTGTTTGTGCTTTACTTACATTGCGTTTACGTTGTATGAGCACCATGTTTTACGTTGTAACTTCGACATGCTTGCGTTGTATCCACGTTGTTGGTTTTACATCATGTTTCCTTGCACCTGCGTCACGTTCATGTTGCACAACCGTCCCGTTTGTGTAGCACCGCTCCTCTCTTTTGTTGTTTCCACCGTCATGTTTGCGTTGTAGCCGCATCACGTTCATGTTGTTACGTTGCGTCTCCGTCATGTTTACGTTGTAGCTTCGTTACATTCAGGTTCCATCCGTCATTTTGCAACATATCCGTTGTGTTAACCTTGTGTTTACGTTGTGTCACCTCCTCTCCTTCAACACGTGACTGTTTACACCCAAGCTTTTCGAGGCAGACACACACACACACACACACACACACACAATCGACCAATCAGAGGAGTGTTAAAACATCAATCCTCGTTTCCAGCAGGAAGTAGGAGCGACGGCGGGGGTCAGAGTGAAGCATGTCCGCTCTCCTCTTCCTCCGAGTGTGTGTGTGTGTGAGTGTGTGTGTGTGTGTGTGTGTGTGTGTGTGTGTGAGAGTGATTGGCCGGGTAATGAAGGCAGAGAGCTGCGGCGGCGGGGTAATTGGCCGTGATTTAAAAACCCTCTGATGGCTTAAGTGGGAATGCAGTTCGGCAAATTAATGGTTCTTAATCGAACACGTGTGAACGGCTTAATATGGCGGGGAGTCGGCGCTCGCCGTCGCCGGGGCGACGGGGTTGACGCACCCCGGCAAACACTCGACGCAAACACTCCGAGCTTTCATGGGAGTGTTTTCACGGGAGAGGAAAAGTTGAGTTTTTCGGGAAGGAGTCGGGTTCAGAGCTGGGATGAGATGGTCCTTCCTGGACGCTCATGGAGGTCACATGACCTGCCTGCCAGAGGGGGCGGAGCTTAGAGGATGAATGGATGAATGAATGGGAAGGATTACTACTTGTAAACAATCATCTTCTCAGATTGTCAGGGAAACCAAAGGGGGCTGGAAATTGATGGATGATGAATGAATGAATGGATTGATGAATGAGAGGATGAATGAATGAATAAATGAATAAATGAATGAATGGATGATTGGATGGACTAATGAATGAATGAATGGACGGATTATTGAATGGATGAATAAATGAATGAATGAATAGATGGATGGATGGATGGATTAATTATAGATTAATGAATGAATAAATAGATAAATGAATGAATGAATGGATGGATGGATGGATGATTGAATGGATGGATGGATGATTGAATGAATGAATGAATGAATGAATGGATGGATGGATGGATGGATGGATGATAGAATGAATGAATGAATGAATGAATGAATGAATGGATGACGGATGATTGAATGGATGGATGAATGAATGAATAAATGAATGGATAAATGGATAAATGAATGAAGGGATGGACGGGTTATTGAATGGATGAATAAATAAATGAATGAATAGATGGATGGATGGATTAATTATAGATTAATGAATGAATGGATAAATAGATTATTGAATGAATGAATGGATGGATGGATGATTGAATGAATGAATGAATAAATGAATGAATGGATGAATGGATGGATGGATGAACTAATGAATGAATGGATGGATGGATGGATGGCGGATGATAGAATGGATGGATGATTGAATGAATGAATGAATGAATGGATGGATGGATGGATGAACTACTGGATGGATGGATGAATTAATGGATGAATGAATGAATGAATGAATGAATGGATGTATTAATGAATGGATTGATGGATGGATGGCGGATGATAGAATGGATGGATGAATGAATGAATGAATGAATGAATGAATGAATGAATGAATGAATGAATGAATGGATGGATGTTGGATGATTTCGTCCTTCTAACCCGACGGGTCGGACACTGTCGCACGATGAATAATTGATATCAAGGTCGTTTGCAAAGATTGAGATCCGAATGAACGAGTGAATATTTGCATGTCTCTACATGACGAGTGAATGCCTCCAAATGAAGCCCTGTGATTGGTCCAAGTCGAACCCTCCTCCATAGGCTCCGCCCCCTCCTAATTCCAGCAGCGCTCTCTGCCTCCCGGTCAACCGTCCCCTGCGACCCCAGGTCGCGCTCACAAATCCCGCCAACGTGACGAAAATTAACGGCAAGCGTGACGTCGGCGCCGCCCGTTTCCCCCCCGACCCCTCCACGCCGCCGACCCCTCCACGCCGCCGCCGCCGCCGCCGCCATTGAAGGTGTAAACGACCCCCGGAGGAACGTGATGCAAGAAACAACCCGGCTTCTCACTTTGGACGGCTTTTGAAAAATCAGAATTGATTTGTGTGTGCGTCTTTAGTCTATTGTGTGTGTGTGTGTGTGTGTGTGTGTGTGTGTGTGTGTGTGTGTGTGTGTGTGTTCGCCGGCCTGCATGCTGAGATAAAGAGCCGCGAAGAAGGAGTGTAACTGCAGACTCGTAGCGAAGTCTCCAGGGGCGAGGAGCCACTACAATCAAGCAAAACGGAGACGACATTAACCTCCCGTCGGGATGTGTGTGTGTGTGTGTGTGTGTGTGTGTGTGTGTGTGTGTGTGTGTGTGTGTGTGTGCGCGCGCAGGGGTTTTGATCCGGTTAAAACACCATCGCCCATTTCCCGTTTTTGCGTCATTTGCTCAAGAAAGAACGGCTTATTTGGATTTTTTTTTTTTTCCCCATGTGTGTGTGTGTGTGTGTGTGTGTGTGTGTGCGCGCGTGCACGTGTGTGTGTGTGAGTGCGCACGTGCATATTTGCACATCCAGACAAACGCTCCTTTTTAATCAAACACTCTCGCTGCCTCTTTCTTTAATTATGTGAGACCTAATGACGCGGAGAGCAGCAGCGTCTTCATTAACCCCCACCTCCATCACCAGCTCCTTCAACCATCTCCAGAAAGTTCTGGAAGTTCTCCACCTTCAGTTCTCCTGAGATAGACAGCGGAGGAGGAGGAAGAGGAGGGAAGGAGGGAGGGTTATAATTAATGCTGTTTTTTGTGCGTGAAGAACTCGCAGATGTAGCACTCTGTGAAGGAGTACTTGTAGATGGGGTACTCAGGCAAGAACGTCCTTGGAGGTCCACCTTGGACCAGGAACCGGAGATGGTTCAGGTTTCATCCTGATTGGACTGTGTTTATAGACATTTCCTGGTATGCTATGAAGCTAAAAGTGTTAGCTCACCTGCCCAATCCATAGGGTCGGATATGACGTGGGTCCACCCTTTGCAGCTAGAAGAGCTTCAGCTCTTCTGGGAAGGCTGGTCCACAAGGGTCAGGAGTTTGTTGAGGGAAATTTTTTTGACCAGAAGCACATTTGTGATGTTGGACCAGAAGGCCTGCGCTCTAATTCATCTCGAAGTTGTTCACTTGAGGTGCAGGTCAGTCAGCCAGACTCTGTTGTCCATGTCCTTGTGGACCTTCTGCACTGGTGGACAGTCATGTTGGAAAAGGAAAGGTCTAGCTCCAAACTGTTCCCACAAAGTTGGGAGTATGTTTTGGTATGCTTTCAGAGTTCCTTTCAGTGGAACTCAGGGGCCAAAAACAAGGCCACCTCCTGAAGAACAACCCCTCCACCAAAGTTCACACTTGGTACAATCCAGTCATACAAGTACTGTTCCCCCGGCGACCACCAAACCCAGACTTGTCCATCAGATCTCCAGGTGGGGAAGTGCGATTGGTCACCAGAGTCCGATGGTGAAGCTGCTCGGCCGTGGAAACCCGTTCTATGAAGCTCTCTGCGCGCTGTTCCTGAGCTCATCTGAAGGCCATGTGAAGTCTGGAGGTCTGTAGACATTGACTCAGCTGAAAATTTGCCACCTCTTGGCACTTTGCGCCTTAGCATCCGCTCGGTTTACGTAGTCTACCGCTTTGTTCCCAAACACTTCCATGTTCCTCTAATCCTGCTGACGGTTGACTGTGGAGTAAATTTTACGGCTGGATTTTTGTCTCAGGTGGCATCCTGTCACGTTAGCCAAAGCCTCAATATCCATGTGTTAGCATGTGTTACCATTGAGTCCCGATCGATCCCGATGTCCCTCTGCTAGCCCCCTCCTAGCGGGCATTAGCATCTCCGTGACCCGCATATGACTTCCTGTTTCGTAGGAGCCACGTTTAGCAAGAAACGTTCAGGTGCTAACCGGGATTCCTCTTCATCACTTGGTAAATCAGCCATGGCTGTTGATGCTAACAGAGGCTAACAATAACCAGCAGCTAGTTGGTTGAGGGATTTAGCCTCCGGTCTCCATGGCAACCCACTTCTCATTTGATGTTGGCTTTGGAACGTTTGAAGTGGAACATGAACGACGACGACTAGTTTGTAGCAGAGTTACAGCGGAAACAGTGCAAACTGGCAGGGCGTTAGCTGGAATCTTGCTAACAATGCTAAATTTGGTCATCCGGCTCAATATTACCTGGAAGGGAAATTGTTTATTTTATAACTTTTTTAACTATTTTACAATATTAACAATATAAGATAACAATTATTATTGTTGTTATTGCTATATCATAAATATGAATAATCTTTGTATTCTTATGATTGCAATTATTATCATAGCTGTTGTAATTGTTATATTAGTATATCTATTATAATTATTATTGTTGTTCTTATTCTTGTCGTTTCACTAAAATTATTATTATATTTGTATTTTTATTCTTATGTTGTTGTTTTCATTGTATCAATTACACTTGACATAATTGTTATTATTGTTACTCTATCAATATAATGATAGTATCTATTATTATTATTCTATTTATTCTTATTTATATATATATATATTTTAGCATTATTATTTCATTACTATTACTAGTCATATTTATTATTATCATAATGATATTATTTTTAGTATTATTCTGATTATATATAGTATTTTTATTATGTTATAGTTGTCAATGTATCAACGACACAATAATGTTATTTATTATTATTGCTCTTATATCATCAATACAGTGATAATATATATCATTATTATTATATTAATATGTGATATTATTATTATCATATTTCCATCATTATTGTTGTATCATTATTGGATGGCAATTTCTATTTTATAATAACAATGACATATTTTACTATCATTCATAATAAAAAAAATAATAATAACAATAACATATAACCTGATAATAGAAAAGCAAACATAGTAAACAGTAAAACATTAACAAAAATATTATGGGATGGATTTCAGTGTCGCTTATTTGAGGGTTTTGCGGGGTCTGGGAACGTTTGAGGAACGTCACTGCAGATGAACATGTAAACACACACACACACACACACACACACACACACACAGAGGTCCAGTCAAAAGTGCTGGAATTGTCATGTCTGTCCAAAATAAGCAAAAAAAACAAATAAAATAAATTTTTAAAATTAAAAATAAAAATCTATCAACGCCGATCAATCAGATCGATCTGATCAATTTTTTAATTTTTACTTTGAAATTAAAATTCTGTACGGCTTTATTTCCTGCCTGTTTTCCTTTCAAAATAAAATAAACATCAGGTTTCAACAGCTTTGAGAGGTCATGAATATCTTATTTTGTCAACACACACACACACACACACACACACACACACACACACACACACACACACACACACACACACAGCCTATTCATCTCTTGTAATTTCCCCACCTCACTAACTTCATAATTACGAGTCTGCGCCGCCATTATTAGTCCTTGAAAACAAACAGCGTCCCGCCGGCGGCGGCCATGACGGCCCGGCGCCGCTTCTCTCGCTTTTATTAGCCGCCTTATTAGCATTTCAGCCATCGGGGCTCCGATTTTAATATCGGGTAAAACAAAAGATGGCTGACGGTTACTGTGGCGTTACTATTATGGGATGGGTGGGGTGATTTATTTATTATTTGTCTTATTGTTGCTGTGGAAACAGGGTGGAAACGCCAAGCGCAGGACCCGGGACAGGAGCGAAAGGGTGCTAACGGTTTTAGCGCGGTGATGTTCTGGTGCGATGTTCTAACATCGTGTTCTCACAGGATCTTCTAACTGATGGGTTCTCATATGATCTAGCATGATGTTCTAGCATGATGCTCTAAAGCTATGCTCTAGCTTGATGCTCTAGCATGATGCTCCAAAGCTATGCTCTAACATGAATCTCCAAAGCTATGCTCTAGCATGATGCTCCAAAGATATTCTCTAGCATGATACTCTAAAGCTATGCTCTAGCTTGATGCTCTAGCATGATGCTCCAAAGCTATGCTCTAACATGAATCTCCAAAGCTATGCTCTAGCAGGATGCTCCAAAGCTATGCTCTAGCTTGATGCTCTAGCATGGTGCTCCAAAGCTATGCTCTAGTATGATGCTCCAAAGCTATTCTCTAGCATGATACTCTAAAGCTATGCTCTAGCTTGATGCTCTAGCATGATGCTCCAAAGCTATTCTCTAGCATGATACTCTAAAGCTATGCTCTAGCTTGATGCTCTAGCATGATGCTCCAAAGCTATGTTCTAGCATGATGCTCCAAGCTATGCTCTAGCATAATGCTCTAAAGCTATGCTCTAGCTTGATGCTCCAAAGCTATTCTCTAGCATGATACTCTAAAGCTATGCTCTAACATGATTCTCCAAAGCTATGCTCTAACATGATGCTCCAAAGCTATGCTCTAGCATTATTCTCTAAAGCTATGCTCTAGCGTGATGCTCCAAAGCTATGCTCTAGCTTGATGCTCTAGCATGATGCTCCAAAGCTATGCTCTAATATGATTCTCCAAAGCTATGCTCTAGCATGATGCGCCAAAGTTATGTTCTAGCATGATGCTCCAAAGCTATGTTCTAGCATGATGCTCCAAAGCTGTGTTCTAGCATGATGCTTCGAAGCAATGTTCTAGTTTGGCTCTAAATCGTGATGCGTAACATTAATTCTAGCCTGATCTATGCTAACTGAAGGGTTCCCATGTGTTCTAGCAGCGTATGCTATGATGCTTTAACATTATGTTCTAGCATGTTGCTCTAGCATGACGCTTTAGTTTTATGTTCTGACATGATGCTCTAGCATCATGCTCCAAAGCTATGTTCTAGCTTGGTGCTCTACCATGATGCTTTAACATTAATTCTAGCCTGATATGATCAAACTGATGGGTTCAAGTGCGTTCTAGCATGATACGCTAGCATCAATCTTTAACATAAAGTCTTCTAACTAATGGGTTCTCAGGTTTCTTAACATGATTTGCTAGCATGGATTTCTAGCATGATGTTATTTTGTGATGTTCTAACGTGATGCTCTATCATGATTCTCTAAGATAATGCTCTAGCATGATCTGTGCTAACTGATGGGTTCACTTGTGTTCTAGCATGATGTTCCAGGTTGGCATTCTAGCTTGATGCTCTACTATGACATACTAGCTGATATTGTAGCCTGATGTCCTAGCATGATATTTTAGCCTGATGTCCTAGCATGATGTTGCAGCCTGATGTCCTAGCATGATGTTGTAGCCTGATATCCTAGCATGATATTGTAGCCTGATGTCCTAGCATGATATTGTAGCCTGATGTCCTAGCATGATGTTGTAGCCTGATATCCTAGCATGATATTGTAGCCTGATGTCCTAGCATGATATTGTAGCCTGATGTCCTAGCATGATGTTGTAGCCTGATATCATAGCATGATATTGTAGCCTGATATCCTTGCATCATGTTGTAGCCTGATGGTCTTACGTGATCATTTCTGACTGATGGGTTCAAACGTAGCCTGATGCTAGCGCCACGCAATGCTAACCCACCCTGTGGATTTTCAAAATAAAACATCTGACGTAGATTCACTGCGCTAGCTTAGCTGTTTTTTTTTTTTCAACTCCCAGTTGGACTTCCTGCAGTGGATCAATGATTTATATAGATTGATTAGCATTAGCATAGCCTTTCACGAGCAAATAGACCCATTGATTGGGTTTGTTTTGCGTGCTTCCAACATGGCTGCCGCGGATGCTAATTAGCGGCTCGGAGGGGCGGGAGGAGGAGGCGGGAGCGTGTCGTCGCTAGCGTCTCCTCCGCTATCAGCCCCAAATGTAATTAAGCGCGAGATGCTTGGATGAGGAGCTCATCAATGCAAGAAATGCAATTATAGATAATTCCGACCGTTCTTCTCCTCCACGTCGGTGGTCCTGATCCATCTTCAGATCCTTCAGACGTCCTGAGTTCGTCCGCGATGCTACGTTAACGTTAGCGACATGTAGCGCTTGATGACAGCACATCCAAGAAGACTTTTAAGGGACTTTTTCTAAGCCGGATCCCTCGATCTTCTCTTCTTAAGCCGTGTGTGTGTGTGTGTGTGTGTGTGTGTGTGTGTGTGTGTGTGAAGGTCAGTCGATCGGCCAATGGCACGGAAGGACAGCGGCTCCTCGTCGGTCAATTAGCCAATCACAGCGGACGTTTCTCCGTCCTTTTTTTTTTTTTTTAAATCAGCAGTAAGAGCGTCTTCGGTCGCCATGGCGACAGCGAGGGCCGCTCACAAAATACAATTTTTGCCAATTTTGACCCCCCAAAAAATGCAATTAAAATGTCTGAATAATTATCAGAATTACAATGTCAATAATTGCAATTAGAACAACAATAATAATTAAGAATAAGAATAAGAACAACTTTATTTATCCTGAAGGAAATCGTTGTGCCAGAGTTTCAATTAAAACATAACAATAATAAATAATAGTAGGAAATTGCATAAACAGCATAAAAAAAAGGGGAGAATAAGAAATGAAAATAAAGCTATAAAGTGTCTTAAGGTCTTAAGTACAAAGATTTTGAGATTCCCCAATTGATTTTAAAGTAAAATGTGTTTTTTACAGACATATAACATTTCTAAGAAAAAAACAACCTGAAAATACTTTAAAAAAGTATGAAAAATAATAATATAAAATAATCGATCATTTTGATTTATCACACATTTATTACCTGTTATGAACACATTTATTACACGCTTATTACACAAAATCTAAGCGTGTAAAGGTGCAGTTCCTCGGAGGACGAAGACAAAAAAAAAAGGGGGTTTAGATGAAGATGATGAAGATCAACAAGCGTTTCCAGGTCCTTCCTTTCTTCTGCTCCTTGTTTTGGGAAGCGAGGCCAATCGATGCTAACGGGCCCTCGGGGGCCCCGAGATACCGATCCGCTCCCGTAATAAGCCGAGCGACAAATTACAGGGGCGTGCACGTGGGCGCGCACGTGGGCGCGCATGTCCACGGGGCCCCTCCGGCGTGGAAGGTTCCGGAAGGGGGCGAGGCGAGGACACAGAGGAGACTCTTCAAAAAGACTCTTCATTCATTCATTGGTTCGTTCTGCTTATCTGGGCTGTCATTGGACGAGAGGTTCATTCATTCACCCCCGTTCATACCAGACATGCAACTGCAAGGTCTTTGAACGCATCACCACAACGGTTTTTGACCGTATCGTATAAGGTCATTGAACGCATCGCAGCGGCGTTTTGAACGCACCTCATCTGGGTCCTTGAACGCATCATAGCTGGATTTTTGACCACATTTTACAGGGTCATCGAACGCATCATAGCTGGATTTTGAAGGCGTGGTCAACACGGTCTTTGAACGCACCACAGCAGAGTAGTCAACCACATCGTAGCGGGGTTTTGAACGCGTTGTCAACAGGTTCCTTGAACGCGTCGCCTTTACAGGGTCATCGAACGCATCATAGCTGGATTTTGAATGAGTGGTCAACACGGTCTTTGAACGCACCCCAGCGGTGTCGTCGACCACATCGTACAGGGTCATCGAACGCATCGTAGCGGGGTTTTGAACACATCGTTGCAAGGGTTTTTGATCGTATTGTACAACGTCTTTGAACGCAACGTAGAGGGGTTTTGAACCCCTGGTCAACACGATAGCTGAACGCATCATAGCTGGATTTTGAACGCGTGGTCAACAGGGTCCTTGAACGCATCGTAGAACGGTTTTGAACCAATGGGCATCACGAAAGTTGAGCTTGTCCTACCAGGGTCTTTGAACGCATCGTACAAGGTCTTTGAATTTTACGCCACAAGGGTTTTTGACCGTATTTTACAGGGTCATTGAACGCATCATTGCTGGATTTTGAATGTGTGGGCAACACGGTCTTTGAACGCACCGCAGCGGGTTTTTGCCCGCATCATTCAAGGTCTTTGAACAATCGTCAAAAGGGTCCTTGAACGCATCATTACAATGGTTTTTTGACTGTACCGTATAAGGTCATTGACGGCAACATAGAAGGGTTTTGAACATGACGTCATATATCTCCATGGACCATGATGTTTGCAGATGACATTGTGATCTGTAGTGAGAGCAGAAAACAGGTTGAGGAACATCTAGAGAGGTGGAGGTATGCTCTGGAAAGGAGAGGAATGGAAGTTAGTCGCAGCAAGACAGAATATATGTGTGTGAATGAGAGGAACTCGGGTGGAGCGGTGAGGCTACAGGGAGTGGAGATCAAGAAGCTGGAGGATTTCAGGTACTTGGGGTCAACAGTCCAGAGCGTAGGAGAGTGTGGAAAAGAGGTGAAGAGACGGTCCAAGCAGGTTGGAATGGGTGGAGAAAAGTGTCAGGGGTACGACGAGATAGAAGAACATCAGCCAGAATAAAAGGAAAGGTGTACAAGACAGTGGTGAGACCAGCGATGATGTTTGGACTAGAAACTGTTCCAATGACCAAAAGACAGCAGGCAGAACTAGAGGTTGCAGAGATGAAGATGTTGAGGTTCTCTTTGGGAGTGACCAGGATGGAGAGGATCAGGAATGAGGCTATCAGAGGAACAGCACATGTTAGATGTTTTGGAGAGAAGGTCAGAGAAGCCAGACTGAGATGGTTGGGTCATGGACAGAGGAGGGATAGAGAATATATTGGTAGACGGATGCTGGAATTGGAACTGCCAGGCAAGAGGTCTGGAGGAAGACCAAAGAGAAGATTTATGGACGTAGTGAGAGAAGATATGAAGGTGTGAGAGAGGAGGATCCAGAGAATAGGGTTAGATGGAGAAAGTTGACTCGCTGTGGAGACCCCTGAAGGGAGAAGCCCAAAGGAAAATATATCACAGGGTGCAGGACATGTATGACCGAGACAAAGTGAAGACTCAGATGATTTGGACATGAACACTCCTCTGTTCATGTCCAAACCATGTTGAAGATCTTGGTAGAAAGTTACTGAAGGTGGAGCTGCCAAGCAGGAGGTCTAGAGGAAGACCAAAGAGAAGATCTATAGATGTTGTGAGAGAGGATATGAAGGTAGTTGGTGTGAGAGAGGAGGATACAGAGAATAGGATTAGATGGAGAAAGTGAATTCCCTGAAGTGAGAAGTCCAAAGGAAAAGAAGGATTGTCACAAGGGTGCAGGACATGTATGACCGAGACAAAGTGATGACTGAGATGGTTGGGACATTAACACTCTGTTCATGTCCGAACAATGGCGAAGAGGATATGAAGGTAGTTGGTGTGAGAGAGGAGGATCCAGAGAATAGGGTGAGATGGAGAAGGTTGTCTTGCTGTGGAGACGCCTGAAGGGAAGAACCCAAAGAAGAAGAAGTCACAAGGGTTTTTGCATCATACAAGGTCTTTGAACGCATTGTCATCAACAATGGCCGACAAACACTCTTGGAATTAGTCTGTTGTAACAAAAGCCACTGATCAGATGGTTTTTCTCTCACACACACACACACACACACACACACACACACACACACACGTGTGAACTCATGCATTGTGCATGACAATGTGCAAAACCCTCTGGGTGCGGCAGACCGATGGGAAGATGTTGCTAACGGGATGCGCAGCTAAATGGGCTGGATGTGTGTATGCTTGTGTGTGTGTGTGTGTGTGTGTGTGTGTGTGTGTTTTTCTGTGAGATACAAACAACCTCAAGAGAGAGGGGAAGTGCGTGCAAACACCATGTTTGTATAGTGTATGATCGGGGTATGTCAGAGCTGTGTGTGTGTGTGTGTGTGCGTGTGTGTGTGTGCGTGTGTGAGTGAGTGTGTGTATGTTTGTGTGTGTGTGTGTGTGTGCGTCAAACTGCGGTCAAGGGGATTCACGGTTGTTTAAACCTCTTAAATCACGCTGTCCAGGCCGTAACTAGAACCACCTACTGATGCCTTCAAAGGCAGACACATTGTGTTTTATGGGTATGCACACACACACACACACACACACACACACACACACACACACACACGCCGTGTGTGTTCTCCATGTTCTCCTGCCCAGCCTCTCCAGGTTGTCTATCTTCCTCTCACAGCAGGTTCATTGAAGTGGATGAACGGCCGGTTGATTGACAGCCTGTCACGGCTAAGCCCCGCCCCCCCTGCACCAACATGAGCTGTGATTGGCCGCAGCTTTGCGATGAGACATTTTTATTTTTTTTCACATCACTCTAAATGCCCTTCATCGTGTTCTTCAAGAAGATAGTTGGAGAACCAATCCTAGCAATCCTAGAACTAGCAGAACCCGCTAGCTGCTACACAACAGTTAGCATGCTACACAACAGTTAGCATGCTACACAACAGTTAGCATGCTACACAACGGTTAGGATGCTACACAACAGTTAGGATGCTACACAACAGTTAGCATGCTACACAACAGTTAGCATGCTACACAACAGGTAGGATGCTACACAACAGTTAGCATGCTACACAACAGGTAGGATGCTACACAACAGTTAGCATGCTACACAACAGTTAGGATGCTGCACAACAGTTAGCATGCTGCACAACCCTTGCCTAAGGCTCCGTAGCTGTTAGTTTACAGCATTCCATTGGTCACCGACCACACACACACACACCAACACACACACCAACACACACACACACATACACTTCCTGTAATCCCTACTTTCGCATCTATGGAGCCGATGGGATTGTATAATGCGGTACAAGCAGTGTGTGTGTGTCTGCGCCTATCTATGTGTGTGTGTGTGTGTGTGTGTGTGTGTTGCGGTGGCGGGGACCTGTCAATCACCCCGGTGGGAGCGGTGATGAAGATGCGGGTTCGACCCCGGGGGCGTTGCAGGAGCGCAGGATGTGCCAGGTACGGCGGATTAACTCCAGATGCTCCACTTTTCCCGCGGAGAAATGGATCGGAAAAAGTCGACTACACACACACACACACACACACACACACACACACATGGAGCGGTGCGGGGCCTTGTTATCCGATGTGTGTGTGTGTGTGTTGGCCTGTGAAGAATGGCGATGGATGATGGCTGTCCGGGGAGGCCGATGATGAAGGCTAATGTAATAGCATATAATGGATGACCCCCGAAAATACCCCCCCTCGCCCCTCTCTTGCCCCCCCCCCCTCCCATGGCGGCGTCCGGGGGTTGATTTAGAGGACGGGGTCTCCACGCCTCGGGTTTCGGGGACGACGCAGAGATATTTCTACTCCTGCTAGCTCCTGCTAGCAAACACAACAAAGGAAAGGGGGATGAATGAATGAATGAATGAATGAATGAATTTTGGGGGTTCGTACCGGCCCTTTAAATACCTCCCGCCCTTGAGTGGAGTCCGTGCAAAAGTCGGGTCGCATTCACGTGCGCACGTGTTCAAGTCGCAGCGCTCCATATGCTAAAAGACGCATTCAAGTTAGCCACGAGCTAACCGAGACTACGAATGGTTGTGTGTCTGTTTATTGTGTGAATGAGAGGGTGAATAGTTGTGGCTATTTGACGCGTGAATGGACGAGTGAATGATTTTATGCGCTATTTCTATGTGAAAGGGTGAATATTGTTTATCTGAATGAGAGGTTGAATTGTTGTATGGATGAATGAATGCATTTTTAGCTCATATTTAGCCGCGCTCCATTCGCTAACGGACACATTCAAGTTAGCCGCAAGCTAACCAAGACAGAAATCTGGTCGAAAACAATCATTTATCGATCACGGCTAACGGAGATGCAGATCTTCCCGCAGAAAAGTAAACTGCAGGGATGGTTGCTATGGAGACGAAATGACAGAGTGAATGGTTATGATCAGAGTGAATGATCCATCTGGCTCCGCCCCTTTCCTCTCTGGCGGTCGGTCTGGAACCCCTCCGGCGATCGTAGCGTTGATATTTCCTAACTCCCAGCGAACGCATCGGAACAGAAGGTTGTAATAAACGCTTTATAAAAGCCCCGTTTATTTTGTTTTGTTTTTACGGCGACACAGGTTTTACTCATCCGGTGTAACGGCTCGTGTCCGCCGCGCCGCTAAACGCTAGCATTCTGATTTTACGATGTTTCCGGACTCTGCCGGGACCCGGGGAAGGCGACGGAAGGGTCGTTTCTCTTGTTTCTGCACCATTTGGTCCATTTTGTTTTGATTGGCCGGAGCCGTGCTGGTCACGGAGTTCGCCCCCCGAATCGGCCCCTGTGGACCGCTAGCCGCTAGCATCCCCTGTCCGCCAAACATTAGCCAAAAGCTCACCCCGCATCGGCCTCGGGGTGCAGCCGTAGCAGCTAGCATGTCGATTACCGTCACTCCCCGGTGACCTCTAACCTTCTTGTGATCGGCGTCTCCGTTAGCTAGTCGACAAATGGCTGTTTTCAACCAGATTTCTGTCTTGGTTAGCTTGCGGCTAACTCGAATGTGTCTGTTAGCGAATGGATGAATGAATACATGAATGGGACACAACTTTTGTCGGACTCCGTTCAAGGGTGGGAGGTATTTAAAGGGCCGCGCGTGCTAAAAAAACGCATTCATTCATTCATTCATTCATTCATTCATTCACACGTGATGTAGAGACATACATGTCTTGTGGTATTTAAAGGGCCGGTACGAGTTAAAAAAAGCATTAATTCATTCGTACAACCATGTATGGACACATATAGCCATTCACTCATTCACTCACGCGTCAACATTCACCCTCTCACTCAGTGAAGCCCCTCCAGGAGAGCTAGCTGCCGTTAGCTTAGCATGGAGGAGGCGGTAGTTTTGGACTCCCGGCTGCCGATTTCACAAGGCGAGGCTCTTTGGATCGGCCCGGTGGGGTCGGAGGGGTCGGAGGCGGTATTAGAACAGGATATCGGCGCCGTTGTTTACCCCCCGCCCGCCCCACGCCACCACCTGGACCGCCGCATTCCTCCTAGAGATGAACGCCGCCGCGTCGAACCTTGGCAAACACACCGGAAATGAGATTTGTTATCGCACCCCCTCGAGTGCGGCGGCGGCGGCGGCGGCGGCGGCATACTGATTCCGGATGGAGGTCGAGCCTGCGCACGTGTGCGTGCATGTGCGTGTGTGTGAAAATTTTGGCTTATTCAACCGAGTCCCTCCTTTGTTTTTCCATTCACGATGTAAATCCGATCTACTTTTGTTGTGGTTGTAAAGCGTGGAACAATCGGCGGCGGCGTCCCAGGCGGGCGCCACGTCCGGACCGAACCCATCCAATATGGCGGTCAATGCTATCTGCGTCCCGTCACGGCGGCGAGCTTCCACAGCCACGGGCGCAGGAAGTAATTGAATACTTATCAGTATCAATGAGGTGTGTGTGTGTGTGTGTGTGTGTGTGTGTGTGTGTGTGGTTGTGGATCACGGGTTCCCGACAATGGAGGGCCCGTGGAGGAAGGAGGGCGTCTTATCGTGCTTCCGCCGCGCCGAGCGTCCGGCGCAGGTGACCGTCGCTGGGGCAACGTGAGGTTGCCGCGGGCAACGAGGCCTGAAGTAAAAAAGTTCTAGCTTAAGACTAAATTGTCCGGAGGTTTAAATGAGAGGGTGAGTGGTTGGGTGGCTCTTTGATTGACAGCTGATTCTTTGATTGACAGACGACTCTTTGATTGACAGACGTCTCTTTGATTGACAGCTGATTCTTTGATTGACAGCTGATTCTTTGACAGCCAATTCTTTGTTTGACAGCCGACTCTTTGATTGACAGCTGATTCTTTGATTGACAGCCGACTCTTTGATTGACAGCCGACTCTTTGATTGACAGACGACTCTTTGATTGACAGCTGATCCCGCTGATTGACAGCTGAACCTGTCAAAGTTAAGACCATGATTAGCTTCAGCACCCACAACCTGAGTGTAGCATTAGCATTGTAGTGAGCGAATGAATGAACAAGTGAGTGAATGAATAATAAAAATGAATGGATGAACGAATGAAAAAAATTAATGAATGTGAACAAACAAATGAATGAAAGAATGAATGAAAGAATGAATGAATGAAAACATTAATGTGAAAAAATTAATGAATTTATGAAAAAATTAATGAATGACCAAATGAATGAATATGAACAAATGAATGAAAGAATGTAAAAATGATTGAATGCATGAAAAAATGAATGAGTCACCAAATGAATGAATGAACAAAGGATAAATGAAGGAACAATGAATAAACAAATGAATGAATTGTGTTTAATGTATTTTAAGCACAGTTTTAGGCTAAAACTGCATTATTCATTCATTTTTATGAATAATGTAACAAATGAATGAATGAAAAGTCTCTTTTTATTTTATGAAGAATGTTTGCGAGAAATGAATGAACAAAAAAATGAATGTAAAAATGAATGAATGAATGAATAAAAAGACGAATGAATGAAAAAAGGAATGAATGACCAAATGAATGACTTGTGGTTAATTAATTTTAAGCGGCGTTATGAGCTAAAATAGATTCATTCATTTTTATAAATAATGTAAAAAAGGAGTGAATGAAAAGTCTCTTTTTATTTTATGAATGTCCAAATGAATGAAAGAATAAAAAGACGAATTGTGTTTTATGTATTTTAAGCGCTGTTATGAGCTAAAAATAGATTCATTCATTTTTCAGAATAATGTAACAAATGAATGAATGAGTATTCTTTCTTTTTATTTTATGAATAATGTTCGCAAAAAATGAAAGAACAAATGAATGAATGACCAAATTAATGAAAGAATGAAAATATGATGAATGGATCAACAAACTAATGAATGAGTGAGTGAATGAATGAACATTGATTGAACAAATTAGTGAATAAATGAATGAATTGAGTGAATAAAAACATGAATGAATGAATGAATAAATGACCAAATGAATGAGCGAATGAAAAGATGAATGATTGAAGGAACAACGAATGAACAAATGAATGAGTTGCGTTTGACGTAATTTAAGCACCGTTATGAGCTAAAAATAGATTCATTCATTTTTAAAAGATGTAACAATGAATGAATGAATATACTTTCTTTTTATTTTATGAATAATGTTTGCAAGAAATGAATGAACAAATGAATGAAAGAATGAAAATATGATGAATGAATGAAAAAACGAATGAATGGACAAGGGATGAATGAGTGAATGAATTAATGAACATTAAATTAACAAATCAGTGAATGAATGAATGAATAATAACATGAATGAATGACCAAACGAATGAATGAAAAAATGAATGTGAATAAATGAATGAATGAATGAAAAAAAAATGAAAAACATGAATTAATGAATGAAAAAAGAATGAAAAACATGAATGAATGAAAGAATGAAAATATGATGAATGAATGAAAAAACAAATGAATGGACAAGGGATGAATGAGTGAATGAATTAATGACCATTATATGAAAAAATCACTGAATAAATGAATGAATAATAACACGATTGAATGAAAAATTTATGAATGAATTTATGAATGAAAAAATGAATGTGAATAAATGAATGAATGAATGAAAAAATGAATGTGAATAAATGAATGAATGAATGAAAAAATGAATGAATGGCCAAATGAATGAATTTTGTTTTATGCATTTTAAGCGCCGTTTTGAGCTAAAACTGCATTATTCATTCATTTTTATGAATAATGTAACACATGAATGAATGGAAATTCTTTCTTTTTATTTTATGAATAATGTTTTCAAGAAATGAATGAACAAATGAATGAATAAAAATGAATAAAAAATAAATGTACTTTGGTCGTTTACCCGGCGGGTATTTTACTGCAAATCGATTTTCCGATCGGCAAACCCATCGATCAGTCAGCTGGTGATCGGGGATAAAACCGATCAATATATTGATCCGATTGACAAACATTGCTTTTTCAACCCGATTATATATTGAAATTGTTTTTCCGCGATGTTTGCCGGGGGAAAATGAAGACGGTTAATTTGTATTAAAAAATTTAAAACGACGAATTTCCAGGTGTCGTCAGCATATCGGAGGAACGTCTGAGACGGCTGAACGAAAAAAAAAAAAAAAATCGTCATCCGGGGAAAACGGTCGGAAAAATGAGAGCGCACTTTGTCGTTTTTGAGATGTCAAAGAAAACTTTTCTTAATTTATTTTTATTTTATTATATTTTTTTCAAACCTGCCAAGAGCCTCACAAAGATCCGCCAGCCGCCAGCTCCGTCCGGGCTCTCGCTTCGCCTCTTTAATTTCCTGCCTGGCTCGGATCCTCCGTCCAAAAAAAAACAGCGGTTAAAAGGAAAAAAAAACAAAAAAAGAAAAAAAAAAAGAAGCTGATTTTTTTTTTTTTTTTTTTTGAGAGAGAGAGACATTTTGGAGTTGGATATAAAAAAATAATAATCTCCCAAAATCAAGTGGTTTGGTTGTGTTGTAAAATTAATATTAATATTTAAAATTAATCATTTTAATTTTAATTTATTAAAATTAATAATTTTGTTTTTGAGGGAGAAACATTTTGGAGTTGGATATAAAAAAAAAAAAAATCTCCCAAAATCAAGTGGTTTGCTTGTGTTGAAAAATTAATATTAATATTTAAAATTAATCATTTTAATTTTAATTTATTAAATTTAATAATTTTGTTTTTGAGGGAGAAACATTTTGGAGTTGGATATGAACAAAAAAAAAAAATCTTCCAAAATCAAGTGGTTTGCTTGTGTTTTGAAATTAATATTAATATTTAAAATTAATTATTTTAATTTTAACTTATTGAAATTAAGATTTTTTTTTGAGAGAGAAACATTTTGGAGTTGGATATGAAAAAAAACAACTCCCAAAATCAAGTGGTTTTCTTGTGTTGTAAAATTAATATCAATATTTAAAATTAATCATTTTAATTTTAATTTATTAAAATTAAAAAAAAAATTTTGAGAGAGAAACATTTTGGAGTTGGATATGAAAAAAAAACAAAACTCCGAAAATCAAGTGGTTTGCTTGTGTTTTAAAATAAATATTAATATTTAAAATTAATCACTTTAATTTTAATGTATTAAAATCATTAATTTTCTTTTGAGAGAGAGTCATTCTGGAGTTTGATATGAACAAAAACCAAAAAAAATCTCCCAAAATCAAGTGGTTTGCTGGTGTTTTAAAATTAATATTTCAGCAATAATACTATTTTTCTCTCGGTTTTCTGCCGGCATAGTAATTACACAGTTATTACACATTTATTACACGGTTATTACTACACACACGTCTCCGGGATCAATTCAGCTCCACATATTTTTTATTATTATTATTTTTTTATCATCCCAGATGAGGTTCCCGCAGCGGCGAAGAATTATTAAACCCCGTCCAGGAATACTTGTTACCTCCTCTATCTCTGATTAAAACATTCATCAGGCCTTAACCCGCCGTCGTCGGGGTTATGGATTAAACCATTTAGTCCGGTGATGGATGGGCCGGCGTGGGGGAGGAACGGGCGCCGTCACGCCGACGCGGGAGTCGTATTGTTCGCTCCGACGCGTCACGTCAGCAAAATTCCACCCCTGCTTGTTTACGTCGGCCATCTTAGCGTTTAATTATCGCAGCCGATGATAAATCTTTTCCGCCGCTACGGTTTTTATTTCGCCTCCGGAGACGAGAACCAGATCCTGCAATACCGTCGTTCGACACTAGGGGGCGCCGAGGCGAACCACATACATACACATATATATTTATATGTTCATATATATGAATATACCTCTATATATATTTAAACCATGCTTTTAATTCGTTCTGATTCGTTCATGAACCGAAACGCTTGAGAACTGAATCTCCAGCACCAAAAACAAACTCTGCACTCTTTGGAAACTTTATAAGGGATTATTTGTTGCAAGAAAAAGGAAAGAATTAAAGATAATTTAATTATTGCTGTGTTTCTGGTGTTCTTTCTCTTCTTGCCAGCACTTGTACTCAGAGTTCTCTTTGCTAAATCAGCAAAAGTTAAGTCTTCTGGCATAGGAGACCCTGGCTAACGCTAATGCTAACGCTATCTCCAGCTTCTACCTTTCATTAATCCGAGCTTACAATCACTTTTCGGCTTCTTCTAAGACTTGAGAGCTTTGCTTCGTTGGCGTCGTCGCCCATTTAGCCACATTAGCCGTCTTCCTTTGCTAAATCATCAAAAATAAAGCCTTCTGGCTTAGAGGACCCTCGCTAACACTCACGCTAACGCTATCTCCAGTATCTACCTTTCATTAATCCAAGCTAATAATCACCTTTCTGCTTCTTCGAAGACTTGAGAGCATTACTTTGTCATCCAAGCTAACAATAACTTTGCTTTCTTCACGTAGTCCTGCCTTTAGCCACGTTAGCCGTCTTCCTTTGCTTAATCAGCAAAAGTAAAGCCTTCTCGCGCATGAGACTAATGCTATCTCCATCTAGCTGTCTGTCATTCATAAAAGCTAACAATAGCTTTGCTTGGTTAACATAGTCCCCTCTTTAGCCACATTAGCCGCCTTTACCTTGTCCTTCAGGGTGGTGCAGATGGTTGACTCAGCGGTGTCATAGCGCTTGGAGAGATCTTAACACCAACACCGCTCTCATCTTTAGCAATGACTAAACACCACTAGCACTACCACATTTAGCCGTCATGGGCACAAGAATGAGTGCTAGCTTGCTTGAACTTCTGTTACAAGAGGCCACTGAACTGTGACGCTACATCGTGAACAACTGAGCTACTGTTACTTTGAGGACATGGTGACCATGTGATGTTGTGACGGCGTGACCTTCTGACCATGTGACCACATGGTATGACCATGTGACGTTGTGACCATGTCGCTCCCTGACCTTTTTTTGTGGTGACGGCATGATGTTTTGATCCTGCAGTTGTATGACACCTTGATAGCATGATGGATAGCAGGAGGACGCTACCATTTGATGTGATCCTGTAAGGATCAAGGATTAGTACCATGTGACCTTGCTACCATATGACATTTGAACTATATGACAATGGAATCGTGTTGCATTGGTACCATCAGAACCATGTAACAATTGGTACCACCTGAAAATAAATACCAGTGGTTTCATGTGACCCATTGGTACCATGGTGAACGACTACCATGTGACATCGGTACTATTAGTACCATGTGACCAATGATACCGTCTGACATTGGTACCATTTGTCCATGTGATATTGTGACATGTGACCATTGGTGCTACATGACATTGGTACCATGTAGCCATTGGCACCACGTGAAAATTAATACCATTGGTGCCATGTGACATTGGTACCATGTGACATTGGTATCCTGTGAAAATTAATACCATTGGTACCATGTGACCAATGGTACCATCAGACATTGGCACCATGTGACCATTGGTACCATGTGAAAATTGATACCATTGGTACCATTTGAAAATAAGTTCCATGTGACCCGACATGGACCCGTGGTGAACAACTACCATGTGACATGGGTACTATTTGTACCATGTGACCAATTGTACCTTCTGACATTGGTACCATTTGTCCATGTGATATTGTAACATGTGACCATTGGTGCTACATGATATTGGTACCATGTAGCCAATTGGCACCACGTGAAAATGAATACCATTGGTATCATGTGACATTGGTACCATGTGACATTGGTACCATGTGACATTGGTATCCTGTGAAAATGAATACCATTGGTACCATGTGACCAATGGTACCATCAGACATTGGTACCATTTGTCCATGTGATATTGTTAACATGTGACCATCGGTACCACATGACATTGGTACCATGTGACCATTGGTATCCTATGAAAATTAATACCATTGGCATCATGTGACCATTGGTACCACATGACATTGGTACCATGTGACATTGGTATCCTGTGAAAATTAATACCATTGGCATCATGTGACCATTGGTGCCATGTGACATTGGTACCATGTGACATTGGTATCCTGTGAAAATTAATACCATTGGTACCATGTGACCATTGGTACCGTGTGACAGTGGTACCATTGGTTAGCCATTGGTATGTTGTAACATCGGTACCACATGACAGTTGTACCATGTGACATTGGTACTACTGGTACCACGTGACATGCGGCATTGTGACCATGTGATGGCCGATACAGGAAGTCATCACATCACTATTTTCTACTTCCTGGGGCGCTGGACCAGATCCAGATACTCCATCACAGAACAACAACGCTAAAGATCTTGTTCCCCTTTTTTTTTTTTTGTTTTTAATTCAAGGAAGGAATTTAGAATTAATTAAAAAAAAATAATAAGAACGTCCTCTAGTATTAGACATAATGGTTCCTGTGTAATAAATGGCTTATGACATTGTAATAACTCATGAAAGTGGCTCCTCTTGGAAAACGGCTAAATTTCCCCGCAACTTTTACTTCCTGTTTCCTTCTTTCTTTCTTTTTTTTCTTCTTCTTCTTCAACCGCTTAATTAAGTTTGTTACCAAGCTGTTATTACACATCCATACCGACAATGCCGCTTCCAGAACGGCCGTGTTATTCAGACCTTCCCTCCCCTCCTTGTTTACAACACGGCGGAGCTAATTCGCCGTTTTACTTCTGATTTACGATTCGAAGCCTGACGGGCAGACGGCGGGGATGGGAGGGGCCGCCGTCGCCCTTGACGACCGTTCAAGGACTCGTCAAAAAAAAAGGGGACGTTCAAACCGGGACGACCTCAAATGGACATTTGCATTTGAATGCAAACACACACATAATCATAAAACACATATCCATTACCTCCCCTGTTATGACAAAGAGTCAAAGTTTTGCACAGCTATAACACATAAATAATGATTAAGTTTCCAAAATATGAAATAAAAACATATGAACCTTTATGAACAGATATGAGGTTCGGAGATCCATCCAGATGTAAATAAATGATGGAGTTATTACAAATCACACACACACACTTCACCTTCTGTTCATCTGTTACAAACCCGGTAGCCTTGCTAGCGAACCGTGTTAGCCTAGCGCCGAAAGCTAGCCGGGCTAGCGAAGGACGATGAATGTGGAGGCGCTTTTTTTGGTTTTTTCCTCTCGTCACTATTACACACCATTTATAATCTTTATTATTAGCGGAAGAACGATCTAACATTCATTCATTCACCAATAGAGACACAAACGACCATTCAGCCTCTCATTCACATGTCTTACCGAGACATACAACTTTCACTCATTCATCAACAACTCACAAGTCATTTAAAGATATTAAACATTCACCCTCTCATCAGAAAGTCATATTCATTCATTCATAAGTCAGATACGAAGTCCAGTCGCGCTTTAACGAAGAAAAACGCCGATTCACTCATTCATTCAGAGTTTTGAGGGACATGCAACCATTCACTCATTCATTCACGCGTCACATCGAGGCATAAAACCGTTCATTCATTTGTAGGTCACATGGCGTCCATTCACCCTCTCATTCACGCATCATATCCAGAAAACAACTATTCACTCATTCATTCACAGTTTTGAGGGACATGCAACCATTCACTCATTCATTCACGCGTCATATTCAGACACACAACATTCACTCATTTGTGTCATATAATAGACTTAGAGTGCGTTCACCCTCTCATTCTCGCTTCATATGAAGAAAAACGACTATTCACTCATTCGTTCACATGTCACATCGAGGCATAAAACTGTTCATTCATTCATTTGTAGGTCACATGGCGTCCTTTCACCCTCTCATTCATGCATCATATCCAGAAAAACAACTATTTACCCATTCATTCACAGTTTTTAGGAAAATACAATCGTTCACCCATTCATTCACAATTATATGGAGACTTATAATCGTTCACTCGTTCATTTGTGCGTCATTTTCAGACACATTCACTCATTCACGTCCCGTAGAGTCCATTCACCCTCTCATTCTCAAAGAGAAAAACAACTATTCTCTGGGGTTTAATTCTTCTTTCATATTTGTGCTTTTGTTCCTTTTCAGTAAAAGCATCTTTTCACCCAATGGGATTTTTTTTTTTATTGTTCTTGTTATTGATTTTTTTTATTATTATTATTTTTTTCATGTTTTAACAAAAAGATAAAAAAATAAAATAAAATTCTGTAAGTAATTATTGCTCTTTAACTTAAAAATAAAAGGAAGTCAAACTTTTCAAAACAAAACGCCGGCGCCGGATCTGTTATTATTATTTACTAAAAAAAAAAAAAAGGCTTTTTTAATGTTTTCATCTCTTTTTTTTTCCACTCTTTTCACGTCATTCCAGATTTCACAACAGGAAGTGAACGTCTGTTATTTTATTTACATTTTTTTCTGTGCGTGTGTGTGTTTCATTTCCTGCTTCAGAGCGGCTGCGAGAAAGAAGAGAACGTTAAAACAAGCTTTTCATGAACATTCGGTGTGTGTGTGTGTGTGTGTGTGTGTGTGTGTGTGTGTGTGTGTTGGTTTAAAAGACGACAGATCGTCTCCCGGCGTCGAACAGGTGTCCGGCCCTCCAGCAGAACTTAGAAACAGAATCCATTAATGTGTGTGTGTGTGTGTGTGTGTGTGTGTGTTTGTGTGTGTGTGTGTGTGTGTGAACCTTTGTATTTTTATTTGCCGTTGTTGTGATGTTGTGTGTCTTCCACATTGTGTTCTCATTGCGTTATATTCTCCACCTTGTGTGTGTTCTTGTTGTCTTTGTGTGTGTGTGTGTGTGTTGTGTTTGCCGCTTTGTGTGTCTTCTTGTTGTCGTTGTGTGTGTGTGTTGTGCTCTTGTGTGTGTTCTCATTGTCATTTTGTGTGTGTGTGTGTGTGTGTGTGTGTGTGTTTGTCATTTTGTGTATGTTCTTGTTTTGCATGTATGTGTTGTATTCTCCACCTTGTGTGTGTTCTTGTTGTCTTTTTGTGTAAATGTGTTTGTGTGTGTGTGTTGTCGTTGTCTTTGTGTGTGTGTGTGTTTGTGTGCGTGTTGTCGTTTTGTGTGTGTGTTGTGTTTGCCACTTTGTGTGTCTTCTTGTTGTCGTGTGTGTTTGTTGTGCTCTTGTGTGTGTTCTCATTGTCATTTTGTGTGTGTGTGTGTGTTTTTGTTGTTTTGTATGTGTGTCGTGTCATTTTGTGTATGTTCTTGTTTTGCATGTATGTGTTGTATTCTCCACCTTGTGTGTGTTCTTGTGTCTTTTTGAGTGAGTATTGTGTCATTTTGTGTGTTCTTGTTTTCGTTTTGTGTGTATATATTGTGTTCTCCGTCTTTTGTGTGTCCTTGTTGTGTCGTTTTCTGTGTTTTATTGTCGTTGTTGTTGTGTTGCTCTCCCCGTCCTCTATCCTATGTTCACCTTGTTGTGTTCCGCTAGCAGCCATGCTAACATGTAGCATTTTTTAAATCAAAAATTGGCGGCTCCGAGGGTTGTCCCGTGTGCTCCGCTCAGTGACGACTTCCCCCGGCCAATCAGAGGCCTCCTTAGAACCTCACCAGAGGAGGTACCATCAAGCTAAGGAGTACAAGTACCCTCCCTGATGGACACCCAAAAAGAAGGCGGAGCTAAAACTACGTCGCAGAACGGCCTCACAAATCGTCCGCCGGCGCGAACGAGCAAGTGAACGGTTGGATGTGTGATTGACAGGTTGGAGTCACGGTTAAGCCCCGCCCCTTTGCGCACATGTAGCAACCTTCGCTAGCAGGATTAGCAGGGTAGCCAAAGAGGGAATGATTACACCTCTTAGTCAATCTTTGAAGGGTCCTAAAAGCCGAGCGAGAGGAAGACGACCTCCACCCGACCTTCACGCGACCTTCACCGACCGCCATCTTGCCCGCCGCCGGCCGCGGCGCTTCAGAAGAGATGAACGTCCACCTCATTCCCTTTCCTTCTTCTTCCTCCACAGCAGCTGATGAGGGAGCGACAGCAGATGGCGAGCCGTCCCTTCGCTTCGGTTGCCGTGGCGCTGGAGGTGGGCGGCGACCGGGAGGAGCTGCTGCAGGTCAGCTACACACACACACACACACACACACACACACAACAGAAGCTAGTGTTTTTACGCTCATGTTCATACAGGATTCCTCATGATCATGGTAGGATATGCTAAGCTAACGCTCAAAAGGTTGGTTTGAAAGCGAGAGTGCATCTGGTTGACCGGTAGGAGGTTCCTGTTCCTGGACGCAAGAACGTTAGCCTCAGTTTGGACTCTGGTCGGGTCCCACGGCGGCGGTGTGTGTTGCTTTGTGAGGAAAGTGTGTGTTGAGCGTCGGCGTCGCTGCTCGGCGCGACGACGAGCAGCTGCTGCTACTCATTAGCATCCATCTGGAGGAGGGAAATTAAAACGAGGATAATCTGAACGAGTGGCTCCGACGCCCGAACGGAAAGAGAATAAACGGAACAGAATCACGTTAAACGTGATTGGACGGTTGAAAAATGTCCCTGGAATCTGATTTGACGGCCACGGAACGGAAGATAACATGTTAGTTTACCATGATGACGATTTGTTATTTTCTGGATTTATCCGTGAAAAGAAGGGCTACGCCGAGCGTCCTTGAATTTTTAATGCAGAGTCGGGTATCATCGGCATAGAGAATGAGTTTCTAGCGATAGCAATAGAAAAAAAAGCTAATTATACATTTGAAAAAACAGGTTAAAGATTAGGTTAAACATTTGAGAATGAACATGTGAAACTGATCGGATGTTACAGCTAAATAACTGAGCTAAGGGCTTTCTAGCTTGATTCTGACCCGGTTCCCTGTTTGTGGAGCATACATGTTCTGCTCCCTGGGTTCTCCAACTTTGTCCCTGGTTCCCTCAGCTGTCCGGAGGTGTGAATGACAGTGAGTATGTCAACTGTGGCGGGATCTTGTCCAATCAGAGGCGGGATTAGTTCCACCACTTAATCGCGATCATGGGTCATTTGTTGCTAGCAGTTTAGTGCTAAACTGCTTCATAAGTTGGTCTCCAAGGGTTTGAAAACATGAAAAACATTTGAGAATGAACTCATAAAAATCATTACACGGTACTTCTAAATAGCTAAGCTAGGTGACTCCTAGCTTGATTCTGGTTCTACATTGATAGCAATAGAAAAAAATGCTAATTAAACATTTGAAAAAACAGGTTAAAGAGTAGGTTAAACATTTGAGAATGAACACGTGCAACTGATCGGATGTTACAGCTAAATAACTGAGCTAAGGGGTTTCTAGCTTGATTCTGACCTGGTTCCCTGTTTGTGGAGCATACATGTTCTGCTCCCTGGGTTCTCCACCTTTGTCCCCGGTTCCCTCGGCTGTCCGGAGGTGTGAATGACAGGGTGAATACATGGACGGTGGCGGGATCTTGTCCAATCAGAGGTGGGATTAGCTCCGACGCTAAACCGCTAGCAACAGGTCATTTGTTGCAAGCGGTTTAGTGCTAAACCCCTTCATAAGTTGGTCCCCAAGGGGTTGAAAACATGAAAAACATTTGAGAATGAACTCATAAAATCATTGCACGGTACTTCTAAATAGCTAAGCTAGGTGATTCCTAGCTTGATTCCGGCCTGGTTCTCCATGTGCAGAGCATACATGTTCTGCTCCGCCCCTCGACTGACCAGTGTGAATGACCCGTGTGCATACGTCAACTATGGCGGGATCTTGTCCAGTCAGAGGCGGAATTAGCTCCTTCGCTAAACCGCTCGCAATAGCGGACACCGCTTCCTGGAGAGCTTCCAGGGGATGAAGGCCCTTACATTTCAAACAAAAATGCGAAGAAAACAATTGAAAAAGAGGAGTTTGCCGAAGGTGTCGAAGGGCTGCCGCTGAGGAAGCGTCACATCTGTTCGATCCCGCCGCCACGCCGTTACGCCGCCGCGACGCCTCCCAAGACCCTCAACAAAACACAGTTCGCTTTGTTCCTCTGGGGCCGGTGACGGCTGTTAGCTTCGCTTTGTGGGCGAGGAGAAGCCAACGCTCGCCTCCACCGGCTCTGACTCAGAACGGCGGCGGCGGCGGCGGCGGCGGCGGCGGCGGCCCACACAGCCGGGATTTATTCAGATTCATGTAAAGTAGGTTGATTCGCCCGCCAGGGCAGCAGCCGGGTCGCCGTTGAAGAAGCGAAGCCGCTGCGGAGGCTAGCTAGCTAGCTAGCTAGCTCTGAGAAACACCCAAATGACCGGCGGGTGGTCATTCATTCATTCATTCATTCATTCATCTTTAAGACAACGACCTCATGAGGAGATTGTGGTGGATTTACCGAGGTCACACCTGATTGGCAGACGTAAAAGGGGGCGGAGTTTGGAAAATCAGGTCGTCGGATCATTTTTTATGTCTGTTAATGAATGAATGAATGAATGAATCTACAACTTGACAGATGAACATTCACTCATTCATTCACTTTTTAATTTGTTCATTTATTCACTCATTCATTCATTCACTCAATCATTTGTTCACTTTTTCATTCACGCTTTCATTCATTCACTCATTCATTCATTTATTAATTCACTAAATCATTTGTTCACTCTTTCATTCACTAGTTAAGTCACTCATTCATTCACTCATTTATTCATTCATGTATTCATTCAGTCACTTACTTTTAATTCACTCATTTATTCATTCATTCATTCACTCATTTATTCACTCACTTTTTTATTCACTCATTTATTTACTCACTCATTCGTTCATTTCATGTTGACATTCATTCAATTACTTTTTAATTTGTTCATTTATTCACTCATTCATTCATTCATTCATTTATTAATTCACTCAATCATTTGTTCACTCTTTCATTCACTAGTTAATTCACTCATTCTGTCACTCATTCATTCATTCATTTATTCACTCACTTTATTATTCACTCATTTATTTACTAATTCATTCGTTCATTTCATATAGACATTCATTCACTTACTTTTTAATTCACTCATTCATTCATTCATTCATTCATTCATTCAGTTATTCTTCCTCCAGCTGCTCAGCTGGTTGCCATGGAAACGGGTGGCTTCCTGATTGGGATCCATATCAGGCTGTGATTGGACGCCCGCTAATTACTGATTAATGATAATCTACTTATTACCTGTTTAGCTTTTCATTTTTAAGTAACGTCCTCCTTTTTGAGCTTTTATTAAGAAAATAATGTTTTTCTCCAAGAAGCTTCTCTTAATTATCATTCAAGGAGTTTTATAATGTGTTTTATTTGATTAATTTCTTTAAATTGTTGTATTTCTTTATTAATATAATCATTTATTGTGGTTTCTGCATCAAATTTATGAAAACCTTTCATCTTTTTAAGGTTATTTTTAGATCTAGACTGGACTCTGTGTGTGTGTGTGTGTGTGTGTGTGTGTGTGTGTGTGTGTGTGTGTGTGTATCTTCACTGTCCTTGTGTTTTTATCTCATTTTATGTGTATTTTTATTGCGCGTTCATGTGTGTGTCTTTCTCTCTCATTGTGTGTATTTACTTTTTATGATCATGTGTGTGTTTCTCTTTATTGTGCTTGTATTTGTGTTGCATTTTGTGTTTTTTTTTAATGTCTGTGTGTTTTGTGTGTCTCTTTATTGTGCGTCTTTTTTGTTTGTTCTATTATTGTGTTTTTTTAATCGGTGTGTGTTTATTTTTTTTTGCACTTGTTTGTTTCATTTTGTGTGTGCATGGGTTTTTTTTTAATAGTATGTGTGTTTTAATCGTGTGTTTGTGTGTTTTATGGTGTTTCTTAATGTGTGTGTTTTTTATGAGCGTGTGTGTTTCTCCTTAATGTGCTTTTATTTGTGTTTCATTATGTGTGTGTGTTTTGCGTCTTTTTATTGTATGTGTGTGTGTGTGTGTGTGTGTGAGTGTGTGTGCAGGTGCTTCTATAATTGAGTGTGTGTGTGTGTGTGTTTTTGTGTCTCTCATTGTCTCTTTCTTTTTGCACTTGTTGTGTGTTTCATTTGTATGTGCACCTGTTTTTTTAATTGTATGTTTTAATCATGTGTGTGTGTGTGTGTGTGTGTGTCTTTTTTGTTGTCTCTTATTGTGTGTGTTTCTTTTTATGAGTTTCTCTTTACTGTGCTTGTATTGATGTTTCATTTTGTGTGTGTGTGTGTGTGTTCTGTGTCTCTTTTGTATGTGTGTGTGTGTCTTCTTTTGCTCTTCTGTTTTTTTTTATTTTTTATTATGTTGTGTGTTTTGATTTGATTGTGTGTGTGTGTGTGTGTGTAGCTTTTCTTCAATTTCCGGGTACCGTTGTAGTTCCCCTCCCAGCCACTAGGGGGCCTCAGTGAGCAGCACTGCTCTGGAAGATAAACAACTTCCTGCCTGTTGCGTCACAGTAAACCCCCCCTCCTGCACTTCCTGTCTTGTCTTTACACACACACACACACACACACACACACACATTGCGGACACACACATCAGCATAAATCGGGGTTTCCGCCGCCTCCATAAAATAAAATAGAAGTTGTAAAGCCGGCGAGCGGCGAGCATAAGCCCCCCCCCCACACACACACACACACACCTTCGCCGCTGATTAACGAGCGTCCGCCATTTTCTCGCCGCCGCCGCCGACCAAAGATCAATCAGTTTCATGTGCCTTTTTTTTTGTTGTTGTTAATGTGGCGTGTTTATTTTGCAATCGGCGGGATTTTTATCTGCTACAGGAAGGAGGAGGAGGAGGAGCTTCTTCAACCCTCATCTGGAGTTTAATCTGGATTAACTAGTGATCTGGATTACACAACAGACAGGTTGACCTTTTGGCCTCTAAAGTGGAAATTTGATTTAATTTTATTTATTATTATTATTATTATTATTATTATTATTATTATTGTTATTATTGTTATTGTTATTATTATTATTATTATTATTATTGTTATTATCATTGTTATTATTGTTATTATTATTATTATTATTATTATTATAATCCTAATATTATTTCTGAATATCTTTAAATATCTGTTATTGTGATTAATTATATTATTGATATAATCTAAATTAATATTCAATATTTTGTAATAATATTACATTTTTATTGTTAATATTATTATTTCATATTATATATTCATATATAATATATACACATATATATCATATTCTACTAAATGAGTATTGCCATCATGGGTATCAATAAAATCTAAATTATGTCGAAATAATCAATGACATTATTACTATCACTATTTAATTACTATTATCAAATTTATTATTGCAATTTAAATTAAATTATTATATTATTGCTATGAGTAGTAGTCGAATCATTGTTTTAATAAATATTATTGTATTATTGTTTATTTTTTTATGTATACTATTATTCAGATTTTCATTGACTTTAATTATTGTGATTATAATGTGAAAGTCTTTCATAACTTTCCCTTTTATTCATTTTTCAATACTTAGCATTTTTGTTGTATTATTACTTCAACTAGTAGTACTTGTTTGTTGTAGTTATCTTGCAAAAAAAATATAGTTTTTGATCACTTTCAGGGCTTTAAGGAAATTTTTCAAAATTTCAATGACAAATTTTCAATTTCTATTTCATTCTTTTTTCAGTGAAATATGTAATTTAATACATTTGTAAATGTATAGATATTTTTACATTTTTTTCTTCTTATTTTTATTTAACCATCTCTTCTTTCTAATTGTAGGAAATACCTTTTCAGTTATTTTTCTTCCCAAAATATTAATATACATTATTTGGTCGTATATTGAAATATATTGAAACTATATTTAATTTATTTTCCAATTTTAAATTTGTAGTAATTACTTTTTTTCCTGTCCTCTAATCAAATTAAATCCTGTGTGTCGCTTGTCTTTCTTTCATTTGCCGAAGAGTTCTCTCTCTCTCACACACACACACACACACACACACACACACACACACACACACACACACAGGTGACCGCAGAGGCAAAGAAAGTGTTCAACAAACACACCTACACACACACACACACACACACAAACACACAGGCATGTATGGATGCTGCAGAAGCGAAGCAAAGGGGTGAACACACACACACACACACACACACACACACACACACACACACACAAACAGGGCCTCTGAAACGCAAACACTACAACCGAACACAATAAAAAGGGTAGGAGATGTGCAAACACACACACGCGGGTAAAAGCTGGACTGTGTGTGTGTGTGTGTGTGTATGTGTGTGTAGGTGTGTGTTTGTGGAACGCTTTCTTTGCCTCTGCAGTCACCTGTGTGTGTGTGTGTGTGTGTGTGTGTGTCTGAGTCAATGGTCAATGACTTTGCTTTGCTTCTGCATCGTCCATTCAGGCATGTGTTTGTGTCTGTGTATGAGTGTGTGTGTGTGTGTGTGTGTGTGTGTGTGTGTGTATGTGCCGGGTTATTAACTCGATCACTCACACCTCTGTCAACACTAACGAGGCTAAAACAAACCCGTCTCTCCTCGTCGTCTGTTTGCTTTTTAACAAACACCGGTGTCTCTGGTTCGGAGGAAACGCCTCGGATCCCAAAACCGGCTCCTAAAAAAACCCGGGTTTTGGGTCGGTTTTGAAAGTTTGCTTCCCCTTTGAGTCCCCCGGCTGCTTCCCCCTCCGTCCTGCTTCCCCCTCCGTCCTGCTTCCCCCTCCGTCCTGCTTCCCCTCATGAATGGAGGCATGAACGTATAAACGAAACATGGTTCTTGGTTTCTGATCATTCATCGTGATGGATGTTTCAATAAATGAATGGATGAATTGATAAATGGATGGATGGATGGATGGATGGATGGATGGATGGATGGAAGAAAAGTATAATCCTCATTTTCGATTGAGCCGGAATGAATGGATGAAAGGGTGAGTGTGCGGATGAATCTATTGATCAATGAAAAAAGGTATGGTTGTTTATTTTCAATAGCGGCATAATGAACGGATGGATGGATGGATGAATAGATAGATAGATAGATAGATAGATAGATAGATAGATAGATAGATAGATAGATAGATAGCAAATTAGCTACTTAGCCACTTAGCTAGCTAGCTAGCTAGCTAGATAGATAGATAGATAGATAGATAGATAGATACCAAATTAGGTACTTAGCCACTTAGCTAGCTAGCTACTTAGCTAGATAGCTAGCTAGATAGCTAGCAAGCTAGATAGATAGATAGATAGATAGATAGATAGATAGATAGATAGATAGATAGATAGCAAATTAGCTACTTAGCCACTTAGCTAGCTAGCTAGCTAGATAGATAGATAGATAGATAGATAGATAGATAGATAGATAGATAGATAGATAGATAGATAGATACCAAATTAGGTACTTAGCCACTTAGCTAGCTAGCTACTTAGCTAGATAGCTAGCAAGCTAGATAGATAGATAGATAGATAGATAGATAGATAGATAGATAGATAGATAGATAGATAGATAGATAGATAGATAGATAGATAGATAGATAGATAGCAAATTAGCTACTTAGCCACTTAGCTAGCTAGCTAGATAGCTAGCTAGCTAGATAGATAGATAGATAGATAGATAGATAGATAGATAGATAGATAGATAGATAGATAGATAGATAGATAGATAGATAGATAGATAGCAAATTAGCTACTTAGCCACTTAGCTAGCTAGCTAGCTAGATAGATAGATAGATAGCTAGATAGCTAGATAGATAGATAGATTAATTGTGGATGGATGGATGGATATTTCAATAAATGTATTGATAAATTGATAAATAGATGAATGAATGAATGAATGAAAGGATGAGTAAATGTATGGATGGATGGAAGGATGATGCATGAATGAATGAATTAACGCATCGATCAATCGATGTTTCAATAAATGAATGAATGCATGAATTGATAAATGATGGATGCATGGATAAAGAAATGAATGGATGGACAGATTAATTGTGGATGGATGGATATTTCAATAAATGAATTGATAAATTGATAAATGAATGAATGAATGAATGAACAGATTGATGAATCGATCAATGGATGTTTCAATAAATGAATGAATGAATGGATGAGAAGGGAAACCTTGTTTTGTTTTCCAGTGTTATGAGGACATGACAGGACTAGTTCTGGTGGCCATCACCCGCCATTACCAGCGGTTACCCTCGGTTACCAGCGGTTACCAGCGGTTACCAGCGGTTACCCTCTGACCCGCTGGTCTGTATTTTTTTTTTTTTGTCAGCTTCGAACGTTTTCCTTCGTCACCCGCCGACCGGAGAGGCAGGAAGTGGGGGAGGGGTCTATATCGTCTCCACGGCAACGCAGTTACTTTTCAAACACCTGTAGGAGGAACTGTGTGTGTGTGTGTGTGTGTGTGTGTGTGTGTGATTGTTCCCAGAGATGATTAATTTGAGCTCTCGGAGGGAGGGGAGGAACAGGAAGTGGCCCCCTCCTCATCCTCGCCGCTGATTGACGCCGTGCGCGCTCACAACACACACACACACACACACACACACACACACACACACACACACACACACACACGATGGACGAAGAGTTAAAGGGAGGGGGAAACTGGAAGTCATCGTGACCTCCGGCGTCGACCAGCAGGAGAACATTTCGATAAAAATGTGTTTCGGACGAGATTTTCAAAATAAAAGCTTTTTTTTTTTTTTTTTTTTTTTCCTGATCAATAACTGATTGATCATATCTGATCATAGGTTTGTCAACAAAGATTTATCGCGCTTTATTTAAGATTATATTCATTTCACTGCACTTTTGTATCTACACTACAAATATTTTATTTGCAGTATTTTATCGGATATTTATATACATATTATCATATATATATATTTTCTATATTATACATAATTATAAATAATATTATACATTATTTTAAACATTTTTTTTATTTTTCCTCATTTTTATTCTGTTTTTTTTTCTCCTTTTCTCAGTAAAATCCCTTTTCTAAAGCCAAGTATTTTTACTGCATATACAATATACAAAATATATTTTCCATATCAACATTTTTATTCATTTATTTCTTTAGTTTTATTTTATTCTTTTTTTTTCCTCATGAAGTAAAATCAGTATTCGAAGTACTTTTACCTTGTATATTACACGCAGTATTTTATCCATAGCAAACATTTTTGGGATTATTTATGGATGCAATTATTTGAATTATTTGAAGGTTTATTAAAACACATTTCCGTATATTCCCAAGTAACTCTCAATCCATATCAATCTTTTTATTCTTTTTATTTTTCATTTACTTTTTTATTGTGAAATAAGTAACACGCAGTACTTTTACCGCATACTTTATATACATATATATTATATTATTTGCAAATTTGTATTTAATTTGACACCACATGTCCTGCATTTCCAAGTTACTTACAGCACTTTTACTGCATATATTTTACAAAAGTATTTTATCTAAAATTATTAATTTTGTTCTGTATTTTTCCTCATTATGTAAAATCTGTTTTATTTCTTGTATCTTCAAATAACTTGCGTTACTTTTACCCCGTATTTTGCAGCATTTCATCCATATCAAACATTTTAGGATTATTATTTTTTCCCATTACGTCCGTGCTAATCGGCTAAGGAGGGCGCAGTGTGTGTGTGTGTGTGTGTGTGTGTGTGTGTGTGTATGTGAGTGTGTGTGTGTGTGTGTGTGTCTTGTCAATCAGACAACATCGAGATTTTTCCGACGTTTTTCCGGAAACCTCCGTAAAAGATGTCGGCCGCCGACGTCTTAGCGCTTCTAGCGAGTGCAACCCGGAGCTGCTGTGAGTTTTGGCGGCCATTTTTGTAGTTTTTAGGTTGATGAAGATGTAACATGACTGATCTGGGATCAGATGTGAGGTTTGAACTCAGCGTGGAGAGTTTGGGTTCCACAGAAGAGCTTTGGAGGTTTGTGGGCTTCGGAATCATTCATTCATTCGTGGTTAACTGTCAATCACTGGAGATGTTTGGACGTCCAGTCGTTCACATCTTCAGAGCATTTAGGACCTCCAGTCAGACCAGTGAGCTGGAGGAAGGTGGAGAACATGGGGAGAACATGGAGGGAACATGGGGAGAACATGGGGAGAACATGGAGGGAACATGGGGAGAACATGGGGAGAACATGGAGGGAAAAGTGAGAGAACATGGAGGGAGCATGGAGGGAACATAGAGTGAACATGGAGGAGAACATGGGGAGAACATGGAGAGAACATGGGGAGAACATGGAGAGAACATGAAGAGAACATGGAGGAGAACATGGAAGGAACCTGGGGAGAACATATAGGGAACATGGAGAGAACATGGAGAGAACATTGAGGAGAATATGGGGAGAACATGGGGAGAACATGGAGAGAACATGGAAGGAACATGGAGGAGAACATGGAGAATCCATGAAAGAGAACATGGAGAGAACATGGAGGAGAACATGGAGAGAACATGGAGAGAACATGGAGAGAACATTGAGGAGAATATGGGGAGAACATGGAGGAGAACATGGGGAGAACATGGAAGGAACCTGGGGAGAACATGGAGAGAACATGAAGAGAACATGGAGGAGAACATGGAGAGAACATGGAGGAGAACATGGAGAATCTATGAAAGAGAACATGGAGGAGAACATGGGGAGAACAGGGAAGGAACCTGGGGAGAACATGGAGAGAACATGAAGAGAACATGGAGGAGAACATGGAGAGAACATGGAGAGAACATATAGGGAACATGGAGAGAACATGGAGAGAACATTGAGGAGAACATGGGGAGAACATGGGGAGAACATGGAAGGAACATGGAGAGAACATGGAAGGAACATGGAGGAGAACATGGAGAATCCATGAAAGAGAACATGGAGAGAACATGGAGGAGAACATGGAGGAGAACATGGGGAGAACATGATGAGAACACGTAAGGAACATGAGGAGAACATGGAGGAGAACATAGACAGAACATAGAGGGAACATGGAAGGAACATGGAAGGAACCTGAAGGAGAACATGAAGAGAACATGGAGAAGCCATGAAGGAGAACATGGAAGGAACATGAAGAGAACACGTAAGGAACACGGAGAACCCCCTGTTTGTAGAACCAGGAGTCCCCATCATGTTTGGACCTCCAGGTCCAGGTTCCACAGGAACCCGAGTGCTGGAACAGGAACCCTTTGAAGGCAAACAGGAAGTCCTTCTGACCGTCATCAGAACAACCGTCTCTTTTATTCCTTTCCTTTTAATCCGTTTCCCCTCCGAGGCGTCGATGTCGCCGCGACCCGACGGCGATGTCGCGTCGAGGACGGAAAAAAAAAAAAAAAACAAGATCAGAAAAACGGTAAAAGCGGCGAAGACGCGTTTAAACTCGCTATTTTTTCCCGGCCGTTGCCGATCGACCAGAGATGAAGAAGGAAGGGTTGATGAAAGGCCGGAGTGGAGGAGGGGAGGAAGAGGAGCTGATTGGATGTTTGAGGAGCGATGACCCGATCAATACCTTCGCTTTGGCTTCACGACGGTGTAATAATACTGCTATTACATTGTTATTACACTGCTATTACTACATTGTTATTACACTGCTATTACTACATTGTTATTACACTATTACTATTACTACCTAACTACATTACTACATTCGATTAAAGTGATACAATGTCTGGGTGTTACTTCATGAAACAGTTATAAAATAGATATTTCAATCGTGTATTGCATACTTCACGGTACTCTTAAGGTACTCACCCATCAAAAATACCGATAGGGTACTTATTACCTCAAAGGGAACATAGAGACAGAGAAGGTCAGAGGGAGCCGCACTGTTCTTTTGTAGACCTGGAAAATGTATATGACAGAGTACCGAGAGACAACTATGTTAGACTGGTGCAGGACACGTATGCTCGCTGTGAGACAGTGGTGAGGTGTGCTGTAGGGGTAACAGAGAAGTTCAAGGTGGAGGTGGGACTCCATCAGGGATCAGCTCTGAGCCCCTTCTTGTTCGCAATGGTGATGGACAGGCTGACAGATGAGGTTAGACAGGAATCCCCATGGACCATGATGTTTGCGGATGGCATTAGTGAGAGCAGAGAACAGGTTGAGGAACATCTAGAGAGGTGGAGGTATGCTCTGGAAAGGAGAGGAATGAAAGTTAGTCGCAGCAAGACAGAATATATGTGTGTGAATGAGAGGAACTCGGGTGGAGCGGTGAGGCTACAGGGAGTGGAGATCAAGAAGCTGGAGGATCTCAGGTACTTAGGGTCAACAGTCCAGAGCGTAGGAGAGTGTGGAAAAGAGGTGAAGAGACGGTCCAAGCAGGTTGGAATGGGTGGAGAAAAGTGTCAGGGCTACGAAGAGATAGAAGACTTTCAGCCAGAATAAAAGGAAAGGTGTACAAGACAGTGGTGAGACCAGAGATGATGTTTGGACTAGAAACTGTTCCAATGACCAAAAGACAGCAGGCAGAACTAGAGGTTGCAGAGATGAAGATGTTGAGGTTCTCTTTGGGAGTGACCAGGATGGAGAGGATCAGGAATGAGTCTATCAGAGGGACGGCACATGTTAGATGTTTTGGAGAGAAGGTCAGAGATGGTCGGGTCATGGACAGTGGAGGATAGTGAATATATAGGAAGACGGATGCTGGAATTGGAGGTCTAGAGGAAGACCAAAGAGAAGATTTATGGACGTAGTGAGAGAAGATATGAAGTTAGTTGGTGTGAGAGAGGAGGATCCAGAGAATAGGGTGAGATGGAGAAGGTGGATTCACGATGACGACCCCTGAAGGGGAAAGCCCAAAGGAGAAGGAGAAGAAGTAATCGGTTGTAGTCCATAGACTCCCACCTGGCGTGCAGTCAGGTTGTCCGGTGTTTATGTACATGGAGGTGTTAGGAAAAGAAAGGGGAAGCAGAGGGAGGATTAGATAGCGTCTACTCAGCAGGCTTTAAGGTGAGCGGGAGCTAACGTTGTCGGAAAATCCCCCACAAATTGCAGCTCATTTTTAAACTTTTAAAGCAGGCCAGAAGTCAAACCTTCTGTGGACCAGATTGGGCCAAATGTTTGATTCCCCAAGTTAAAAAGCATACATGTCTGCTCTCACAGACCAAAACCAGAAGTATCTTGGAATAACCGAAGCTGCAGAAATGCTAAGTGAGAAAGTTAGCGATAGCAACAGCATGGGGATATAGTGGCAGGATGGGAAAACAACAATTACGACCCAGAGAATTCCGATCGATGGCTCCCAGATACTCGCCTCTTGCAATGAGTTGATCAGTGGCACAACATTTTAGGGACAGAAGGGACAGTCCTGATGTTAACAATATTAGCGCCTGGCTAAGAAGGACTCGCAATGGCTTTGCGGTTGCCGGCAGAAGGGAGGTACCCTCTGGATGAATCGCCAAAGACAAGAGACGGTCGGCGATCTGGAAACCCGGTTGTCTCTTGAAGATCTCCAGGTGTTGTCTGCGGGCGCGGTAGTCAGGCTGGGACGTCGCGCTCGGAACCACCGTCCAGTTCGACGGGGAAAACTTGGGTTTTGTACCTAAATACGGCCACTTCTTGTGCACTTCTAGTCCAAAGGGACAAGTCGTAGGCAGCCTCTTCTCTTATCAGTCACTTCTAGAATGTGTACCGGAGTTAGCGGGAAGGAGAGGACGAGTTTCTTGCAGTTTGCTCGTTGGGAGTCCATCCTTCAAACGAAGGATTTGATCCTCTCTGAGGAACAGAAGTAAGTTTTCTGCACTCGAGGCCGATGGTCCGTCCTCTGGTCCGTCACCAAAAAGGAAAGTGTAGCATTTGGTACTTCTGGCGCACTCGTATCCGTCAAGGGTACGGTTGAAGTATCAGCCTCAACCTCCATATTGCCGGTCTGAGTACTTGTTCATCTAAAGTACCAAGAGAAGTGAAGACCAATGGAGAACAGCAGTGGTGAGGCAGAGTGCCGAAGAGGGAGTTCAGGGGAAGCAGGAGGAGGTGGGGTTGCACTCGAATGAACTCCCTCACTTCTCCGGAGGTGACCTGGAGGTACGCCTTCCGCCTCCATGTTGGGTTTGGTTCATTTCTTCGGTGATGAATTAAAAGTCAGAGAGCGGAGATAGACAAGGAAGAGGAGGAGGAGGAGGAGGAGGAGACGACCTTGTCTGGGTTTCACGTTTCCCTGTAGCTTCCGCCGCGGTTTCGGTTTCACATCGACGTGGCGACACCGGGTGACAGGAAGCGGAGACGCAGGAGAACCAAACTGGTACCACGTGGTAACTTATTGCCGATCACCAATGGGGGCGGATCAATATTGGAACCGATATTTCTTCCCCGATCACGTCTTGTTTTCTTCTTTTTTTTTTTTTCTTTGCTCGTGTTTCCTCTCCGACCCCCTATCTCCGAGGCGACCAACTTCCTGTCAAAGAAGGCATCCGCTAAACCTTCTCCGAAATGCCAACGTGCAATTACCGGCGCCGTGATGTCACCTTAGCCGCCGCGGGTCATTAGCGAGGGAGGAAGAGGAGTACATTTCGGAGTTGTAATTACAGACCGTTTGCTCCAGTCACAACACTGAGATAATTAGAGGCTTTCGCTTCCCGTGATGTCAAAACATCAAGCGCAAAACAAAAGCAGGAAGTGGGGGAGCTAGCTAAGCTAAGACACGGTATCTGTGTGTGGGACTTAAGGGCGGGACTCGAACGGAAGACAGCCACGCTTCTGATCCCTGTACATCGCGCGAGCACCCCATCAGCATTGATTGCTAGCTTGATGGACCGTTAGCTAGATTCCGTTAGCATCCATTTTTCCGTTTGGTGTCATGTCGGTTGATGTTTTGTTTGGCTACTCTTAGCCTGGTTGTTTGACTAGCAGTATGGTTGCATCAGCGGACGACTTCCCCGCAGTTGAAGCGCTGTAGTTCCTGAATCTACCTCTGAGTATGCTAGCTAGCTAGTTAGCTAGCTGGTTTACATCAAACATCAAACGCAAAACAAAAGCAGGAAGTGGGGGAGCTAGCTAAGCTAAGACACAGCATCTATAACTGGGACTTAGGGGCGGGACTTGGACGAAATCCAATCCTGAATCTACCTCTGAGCATGCCAGCTAGCGAGTTAGCTAGGTTAGCTTGGTTGTTTGGCTCCTCTCAGCCTGGTTGTTTGGCTAGCAGTATAGTAGCGTCAGTTGAAGCACTGTAGTTCCTGAACCTACCTCTGAGTATGCTAGCTAGCTAGTTAGCTAGCTGGTTTACATCAAACATCAAACGCAAAACAAAAGCAGGAAGTGGGGGAGCTAGCTAAGCTAAGACACGGTATCTGTGCCTGGAAATTTAAGGGCAGGACTTGGACGGAAACAGCCAGGCTTCTGATCCCTGCACATCGCGCGAGCACCCCATCAGCATTGATTGCTAGCTTGATGAACCGTTAGCTAGATTCCGTTAGCATCCGTGTCATGTCGGTGGACGTTTTGTTTGGCTCCTCTCAGCCTGGTTGTTTGGCTAGCAGTATAGTAGCGTCAGTTGAAGCGCTGTAGTTCCCGAACCTGCCTCTGAGCATGCTAGCTAGCTAGTTAGCTAGCTTGTTTACATCAAACATCAAACGCAAAACAAAAGCAGGAAGTCGGGGAGCTAGCTAAGCTAAGACACAGCATCTATAACTGGGACTTTGGGGGCGGGACTTGGACGGAATCCAATCCTGAATCTACCTCTGAGCATGCCAGCTAGCGAGTTAGCTAGGTTAGCTTGGTTGTTTGGCTCCTCTCAGCCTGGTTGTTTGGCTAGCAGTATAGTAGCTTCAGTTGAAGCACTGTAGTTCCTGAACCTACCTCTGAGCATGCTAGCTGGCTAGTTAGCTAGCTGGTTTACATCAAACGCAAAACAAAAGCAGGAAGTGGGGGAGCTAGCTAAGCTAAGACACGGCATCTGTGCCTGGGACTTAGGGGCGGGACGGAAACAGCCAGGCTTCTGATCCCTGCACATCGCATGACCACCCCATCAGCATTGATTGCTCGCTTGAAGAACCGTTAGCTCGATTCCGTTAGCATCCATGTCATGTCGGTGGACGTTTTGTTTGGCTCCTCTCAGCCTGGTTGTTTGGCTAGCAGTATAGTAGCGTCAGTTGAAGCGCTGTAGTTCCTGAACCTGCCTCTGAGCATGCCAGCTAGCTAGTTAGCTAGCTTGTTTACATCAAACATCAAACGCAACACAAAAGCAGGAATTAGGGGAGCTAGCTAAGCTAAGCTAGCTAGTTAGCTAACTTGTTTACAGCTCACACAATCCATTAACACGCATCGCCCCTATTTGCTGAGCCAGTTGACCAGATCAGGAGCAACTTGGGAGCATACAAGTTTGATGGCCAGAGTAACAAGAGCTACTGAGTTCACTCGAGTTGATACTAGTAAGTCGGAGAACATCCCTGGTTCTGGCTCAGGGTTCTGCTGGGTTCTCCACGTGTTCTCCTGCCTGGAACCTCCATGAGTGGAGCCTCCATGTTCCTCTTGTTTTGGTTCCCTTAGCTATGTTCTCCTTCCTGAGTTCTCGCATGTCTAGTCTACATGTTTTCTTGCAAGGGTTCTCTCCAGGTTCTCCATCTTCCTCCCAAAGTCCACCAACATTCGTGGAAATTCTCCGCATGGATTGGATGATTGACAGCTGAGATAAGCCCCGCCCCCTCTCCTTGAAGTCAGCCTGAACTTTGTACCCCCCTGCAGATCCTCAGATCGCAGTTCCAAGATGGCCGTCTTTGGCAGGGCGCGGCGGCGCCGTGTTTGATGGACACTTCCTGCCCGCCGACGCTGCACTTCCTGTGAATATTTAATGCCCCTGACGATTTGATTGGACGCCCCCCCACCAACCCCTGCGGATGAAAGGCCGACCCTCCACCTGGATCCGGTCCAGGAGCTCGGTTCTGCCGAGCAGCCACTTTCCTCCTTAGCGCTCCGTCAGCTAAAACGTAGCCGTCCTAAGTGGCGGCTGATGTTTGGCGTCCAGGAGGGGGCGGAGCCTACGGCCCCCACAGGCCCCGCCCCTCCTCTGGAATTCGTCCAATGGCTGGAAGCCCAGGAGGCTACGAGTCCCAGCCACGCATTCACTTCAATAGATGATGAAGCTCCGCCCACTTTAGGCTCCGCCCACTGGATCATCTTAACCCCGCCCACTTTCCTCTCTTTTCTCTCTCCGTCTGGTCTCCCTCTCCATCTTTCTCTCCACCTGTCTGTCATCTCTCTCTTTCATCTTTCACTCTTTCATCTCTCTCTTTCATCTCTCTCTCTTTCCATCTCACTCTCCGTCTCTCCCTCCATCTCTTTTCCATCTCTCTCTTTCATCTCTCTCTCTTTCATCTCTCTCACCTTCATCTCTCTCTCTCTCATCTCTCCCTCCGTCTCTCCCTCCATCTTTCGCTTCATCTCTCTTTCATCTCTCTCCCTTTCATCTCTCTTTCTCTCAACTCTATCTTCTTTCCACCTCTCTTTCATCTCTCTCTCTTTCATCTCTCTCCCTTTCATCTCTCTCTCTTTCCATCTCTCCCTCGTCTCTCGTTCATCTCTCTTTCATCTCTCTCTTTCCATCTCTCCCTCCATCTCTCTTTCGTCTCTCTCTCTTTCATCTCTCTCTTCTTTCCACCTCTCTTTCATCTCTCTCTCTTTCATCTCTCTCCTTTCATCTCTCTCTCTTTCCATCTCTCCCTCGTCTCTCTTTCATCTCTCTGTTTCATCTCTCTTTCATCTCTCTCTTTCCATCTCTCCCTCCATCTCTCTTTCATCTCTCTCTCTTTCATCTCTCTCCTTTCATCTCTCTCTCTTTCCATCTCTCCCTCGTCTCTCGTTCATCTCTCTTTCATCTCTCTCTTTCCATCTCTCCCTCCATCTCTCTTTCGCCTCTCTCTCTTTCATCTCTCTCTTCTTTCCACCTCTCTTTCATCTCTCTCTCTTTCATCTCTCTCCTTTCATCTCTCTCTCTTTCCATCTCTCCCTCGTCTCTCTTTCATCTCTCTCTTTCATCTCTCTTTCATCTCTCTCTTTCCATCTCTCCCTCCATCTCTCTTTCATCTCTCTCTCTTTCATCTCTCTCTTCTTTCCACCTCTCTTTCATCTCTCTCTCTTTCATCTCTGTCCCTTTCATCTCTCTCTCTTCATCTCTCTCTCCATCTCTTTCTCTCTCCATCCCTCTTTCCATTTTTCTCTCCCTCCATTTTTCTCTCCCTCCATCTTTCTCTTCATCTTTCTCTTCTTTCCATCTTTCCCTCTTTCACTCTCCCTCACTTCTTCTTCTCTCTTCCATCTCACCTTCTCCCTTCCTTTCTCTCCATCTTTCCCTCATCTCTCCATCTTTGTCATCTTTCCATCTTTCTCATCCTTCATCTCTCTCTCTCCAAGTCTCTTTCATCTCTCTCTCATCCCTTCATCTTTCTCTCCATCCCTCTCATCTTTCCCTCCCTCCCTCCCTCTGTCCTTGGAACTCTCTCTCTCTTTCTCTTTCACTCTCTCTCACTTCTTCTCCTCTCTTCCATCTCACCTCCATCCCTCCATCCCTCCATCCCTCCATCCCTCCATCCCCCCCACTTATCGTGATTATGTCGGGAAAAGAGCCAGAGAAGGAGCTTACAGTCCATCACATCACCTCAGCGCTACTTCATCATTTAGTCACACACACACACACACACACACACACACACACACACACACACACACACACACACACACACACACACTCCAGTGTCCGACCCTAAACTGAGCCTGAACTCGAACCCGAAACCTTGGATGGAAAGTCTGAAGGTTCAGGATATCGATTTGATAAAACAACAACTCTGGACGCGCACACACACACACACACACACACACACACACACACACACACAAGACACACACACGAGTATGCTTTGGGTTGACTGGTAACCATGGCGATCGAGTGACAGTGAGGGATGTGTGACAGGTGATCCTCCTAATGGAAATGAAAACATACACCGTTGTACATCAGCGTGTGTGTGTGTGTGTGTGTGTGTGTGTGTGTGTGTGTGTGTGAACGGTATCGACAAGTCCGGCTGCCGCGGTAACGAATAACCCCGGGGTCTAAATGGATCGGGAGGAAACGCCGCGGAGGTCGATCCTGATTGGACGAGGGCTTTGTGGGTGAAGGTTCTTCAGAGGTTCTTCAAAAACCCCTGGATCTGGAGGTCCAGGAGGTCCAAAGTTCTCCTGGTTCTATGTTCTCAAGGTCAGGTTCAGGTCTTCCCTGTTCTTCTTGTTCATTGCTCCCCCGGGTCTTGTCTTCCGGGATCCCAATGTTCTCCAGGTTTAATGTTCTTCAGGTTCTTCACCCAACTTCTTCATCCCCCAGGGTTCTATGTCCACCCGAGTTCAAGTTCTGGTCTTCGTTCCCCTTGGGTTCCACGTTGCCCAGGTCCGACCCTCCCCAGATCCAGAGTCCCGAAGGGCTTGTTTCCCTGGGTTTAATGTTCCTCGAGTCCTTTATTACCCATCTTCTAGGTTCGCCAGATGTTTCTTGGGTCTCTTCGTTCCCCAGGGTTCTACGTCCACCAGGTGCAGTGTTCCCTTGTTCCCAAGTTCTCAAGGTCAACTTCAGGTCTTTGTTCGATGGTCCCCAGATCCCATCTTCACAAGTTTATTCGTCCCCCAGGTCTATGTTCTCCACGTTTAATGTTCCTAAAGCTCCATATTACCCATCCAAGCTCAGCAGATTCTGTGTTTCCCGAGTCTTTTTCCCCCTGGTCCAATGTTTCCAAGCTCCCCAATGTTCTCCAGGTTTATTGTTCCTCAAGTCCTACAATACCCAAGTTCTAGGTTACCCTGGTCCTATGTTCCCTGGGTCTTCATTACCCAGGGTTGTATGCTCCCCTGATCCCATGACCTCCTCATCAAATGTTCCCTCGGTCCTCTGTTCCCAAGTTCTTTTGTTTCCCTTGGGCCCTAAGCTCTCCATGTTCAATGTTCTTCACATCCCAGAATTCGCAAGTTCTAGGTCCCTCAGCTCCGATGACCCCGGGTCTTTGTTACCCAAAGTTGTATGCTCCAAGTGGTTCTATGACCCCCTGGGTCTTCATCCCCTAGAGTTGTATGCTCCCAGAGTCTTATGACCCCCAGTACTTTGTTCCCGAGGGTTGTAAGCTCCTCAGGTCCTGTGACCTCCTCATCTAATGTCCCCTTGGTCTAATGTTTCCCTTGGGCCTATGCTCTCTAGGTTCAATGTTCTTCACATCCCAGAATTCACGAGTTCTAGGTTCCTCAGCTCCAATGACCCCGGGTCTTGTTACCCAGAGTTGTATGCTCCAAGGGTTCTATGACCCCTGGGTTTCCAATCCTAGAGTTGTATGCTCCCAGAGTCTTATGATCCCCAGGTCTACGTTCCCCAGAGTTGTATGCTCCCAGGCTTCTATGACTCCTGGGTCTTCATTCCCTAGAGTTGTATACTCCCAGAGTCCAATGACTCCCAGGTCTTCGTTCCCCAGGGTTGTATGCTCCCCAGGTCCTGTGACCTCCTCATCTAATGTCCCATTGGTCCAATGTTTCCATGGGCCCTATGTTCTCCAGGCTCACTGTTCCTCAACTCCTAGAGTACCCAGCTTCTAGGTTCCCCAGGTCCAATATTCCCTGGGTCCTACAATCCCCTGGTCTAATGGTCCACAGATCTTATGTTCCAAAGGCCTAAAGCTGCAAGAGTCCAAACGTGCGCTCCCAACGTTCCATACTGCCCAGTTCCCGTGTTCCCCAAGTCTTGTATTCCCCGGGATCTGATGATCTCCAGGTCTTCATGGCTCCAGGGGAAACTAGAAAAAACAATGAGGAGGAGGCGGCGCCCCTGTCAGAGATCCAGTTGGTATGGTCCAAAACACATAAACTTGTCAATCTGTAGTAATAACACAGTAATAACATGGTAATAACATGTTTATTACATACAAATAACACAGACAAACAAAAAAAAAGGTTAATTATAGCGAACCAATCAGAAACCTTCCTGATCGACTTTCTTTTCTTTTCTCTCCGGTGACTCAGTTGTTCTGTCGTCGTATTATCCTGATTATTATTCTTCATTATTGTAATCAGGGGAAAAGCGCTCATGCTAATAGGACGTCACCGTTTCAGGTGTGTGTGTGTGTGTGTGTGTGTGTGTGTCAGGTGTGTGTTTTCAGTTCACGCAAGATTCATAATTAGCCCAGACGCGCTAAAACGGCAAACAAACGGAGCAGCTTCCAGCTTCCAATTACGCCGCTCGCTCCGCCACTTAGACCTATTAGCGCCGGGGGGAAGAAGGTGGGGCGCCGCCGCCGCCGCCGCCATGATGGCGCCCGTGGACAGCCGTGGATTTTACTTGTTTATGTTTTTGACATAACATAACATCCGCGGGCCTGAATGTCACCTTCGGGGGGTGTAAAGGAAAATGTGTGTGTGTGTTTGTGTGTGTGTTTACGGTCGAAAACGCCTCATTGGCGGTTATTGGCCACAGATGGTGCGTTTGCTTCCTGTTTACACGGTCGGTTGCCGCGGCGCTCGCCACCGCTGCGCTTTTATGGAGTGTGTTCGAAGTACTCGGACAAGTACTCGTACTCTGTCGAGTAATCTGAGTACTTTCTGTCCAGATTGGACTGGAGGAACCATCCCACCCCCGCCTCGCTTCGGTTTGGTACATCCCGGTGGACGCTGAATCGTTATCTTTGACCACTTTTCGCCCGGCAACCGAACGATTCAGAGTCGGTGATTCGATATCAGTGGGTGTTCAATGCAAAAGTTGGTACCGAATAGTTAAAATGGATGGGGTTGAATAGGAAAGTCAGTTCCGATCGGTTAAAAATGATCCGATCGATTTCTTTTGGGGTTTCTTAGGGTCTTCAGGTTCTCCATGTTTCTCCAGGACCTTCAGGGTCTTCGTGTTCTTCAGTTTGTGCGCATCTCCAGTTCTTTAGGTTCTTCAGGTTCTGGAGTTCTTTGGGTTCTTCATGTTCTTTTGGGCTCCTTGGGTTCCTCGTGTTGTCCAGGTTCTCCAGGTTTGTAAGATTTGAGGGTTCTCCAGGTTCTTTTAGGTTCTTCATATTCTTGGGTTCTGTGGGTACTTTAGGTTCTTAACTACATCTGGTATGGAGGTTCTCCTGGTCCTCAAGGTTCACCATGTTCTTCATGTTTATTCGACTGGAAGGAACCTTCTGTCTCCCCCCCCCGCCTCGCTTCGGTTTGGTACATTCCAATCGACGTTGAATTGTTAACTTTGACCACTTTTCGCCCGGCAACCGAACGATTCAGAGTCGGTGATTCGGTATCAGTGGGTGTTCAATGCAAAAGTTGGTACCGAATAGTTAAAATGGATGGGGTTGAATAGGAAAGTCAGTTCCGATTGGTTAAAAATGATCCGATCGATTTCTTTTAGAGCTTCTCATGGTCTTCAGGTTCTCCATGTTTCTCCAGGACCTTCAGGGTCTTCATGTTCTTCAGTTTGTGCGCATCTCCAGTTCTTTAGGTTCTTCAGGTTCTGGAGTTCTTTGGGTTCTTCATGTTCTTTTGGGCTCCTTGGGTTCCTCGTGTTGTTCAGGTTCTCCAGGTTTGTAAGATTTGAGGGTTCTCCAGGTTCTTTTAGGTTCTTCATATTCTTGGGTTCTGTGGGTACTTTAGGTTCTTAACTACATCTGGTATGGAGGTTCTCCTGGTCCTCAAGGTTCACCATGTTCTTCATGTTTATTCGACTGGAAGGAACCATCTGTCTCCCCCCCCCCGCCTCGCTTCGGTTTGGTACATTCCAATCGACGTTGAATTGTTAACTTTGACCACTTTTCGCCCGGCAACCGAACGATTCAGAGTCGGTGATTCGGTATCAGTGGGTGTTCAATGCAAAAGTTGGTAACGAATAGTTAAAATGGATGGGGTTGAATAGGAAAGTCAGTTTTGATCGGTTAAAAATAATCCGATCGATTTCTTTTGGAGCTTCTCAGGGTCTTCAGGTTCTCCATGTTTGTCCGTTCTGGGGGTTCTCCAGGACCTTCAGGTTCTTTAGGTTCTTCAGTTTGTGAGCATCTCCAGTTCTTTAGGTTCTTCAGGTTCTGGAGTTCTTTGGGTTCTTCATGTTCTTTTAGGCTCCTTGGGTTCCTCGTGTTGTTCAGGTTCTCCAAGTTTGTAAGATTTGAGGGTTCTTCATGTTCTTGGGTTCTTTGGGTACTTCAGGTTCTTAACTACTTCTGGTATGGAGGTTCTCCTGGTCCTCAAGGTTCACCATGTTCTTCATGTTTATTCGACTGGAAGGAACATCCGCCCCCCCCCCGCCTCGCTTTGGTTTGGTACATTCCGGTCGACGCTGAATCGTTATCTTTGACTGAACGATTCAGAGTCGGAAATTCAGTGTCAGTGGTTGGTCAATGCAAAAGTAGGAAACCGAATAGTTAAAATCGATCTGGTTAAATATGAACGTCATTGCAGATGATTTACAATTGATCCAGTTAAATTCCAAAGTTAATACCGATAAATTAAAATTGATGGAATTTAACATCAAATTCGATAATGATCAGATAAATTTATTGAGGTCTACATGTAAGTCACTACCGATCAGTTAAAATAGATCGGATTAAATTATCAATCAGTTTTCAGAATCAGCATTTATCAAACTGATTTCTGATCAGTCAAACCCAATCAGGTTAATTATCAAAGTCCTTACTAATCAGAAAACATTGATTGGGTTCAATTTAAAAGTTAAGAGCGATCAGTAAAAATTAATTGGTTTTTAATATGAAAGTTAAGAACAATCGGTGAAAATTAATTGGTTTAAATGTCAAAGTTAAGACTGATCGGATAAATTAATTGGGTTAAATATGAAAGCAAAGACCAATTAGTTAAAATTAACTAGATTAAATATGAGTGTTAGGACCGATTAGTTGAAATTAATTTGGTTAAATATGAAAGTTAAGACTGAAAGTTAAAATGAATTGGTTTAAATGTGAAAGTTAAGACTGATTGGTGAAATTAATTGGGTTAAATATGAACGCTAAGACCAATAAGCTAAAAATAATCGGATTAAATATGACAGTTAGGACCAATTAGTTAGAAATAATTTGGTTAAATATGAAAGCTAAGACCGATTAGTTAAAATTAATCGGATTAAACATGAAAGTGAGGACCGATTAGTTGAAATTAATTTCTTCAAATATGAAAATTAAGACGGATTAGGTAAAATTTATCGGCTTAAATATAAAAGTTAAGACTGATAGTCAAAGTTAATTGGGTTAAATATGAAAGCTAAGACCAATTAGTTAAAATTAATTCGATTAAAAATGAAAGATAGGATCGATTAGTTTAAATTAATTGTGTTAGATATGAAAGATAAGACTGATAGTCAAAGTTAATTGGGTTAAATATGAAAGTTCAGACTGATTAGTTGAAAGTAATTTGGTTAAATATGAACATTAAGATCGATTAGTTAAAATTAATTGGGTTAAATATGAAAGTGAGGACTGATTAGTTGAAATTAATTTTGTCAAATATGAAAATTAAGACGGATTAGTTAAAATTAATTGGGTTAAATATGAAAGTTCGGACTGATAGTTAAAATCAATTGGGTTAAATATGAACGTTAAGACCAATTAGTTAAAATTAATTAGATTAAAAATGAAAGTTTGGATCAATCAGTTGAAATTAATTGGGTTGAATATGAAAGTTAAGAACAATCGGTGAAAATTAATTGGTTTAAATGTCAAAGTGAAGACTGATCGGATAAAATAATTGGGTTAAATATGAAAGCTAAGACCATTTAGTTAAAATTAACTGGATTAAATATGAGAGTTAGGACCGATTAGTTGAAATTAATTGGGTAAAATATGAAAATATGTAGTAGCTACTGCTAACAATTAAGACAATTCATATTTCATTATATTTCTTATACTTATACTTATTATTGTTATGTTTTTTTACTTGAAACTCTGGCACAACAATTTCCTTCGGGATAAATAAAGTTGTTCTCATCTCATCTCAAAGCTAAGACTGATAGTTAAAATAAACCTAGTTAAATATGAAAGTTAAAACCGATCGTCTTGAATATCAATATCATTTCCGATCGGTTCAAACAGATCAGGGACGAAACCAAAGACAAAAACCGATCGGTTCAATCGATCAATCCTCGTTCTAGCAAACAGCCGTAGCCCTTCGGCTGACGCTCGCTAACGCTAACCAGGCGCTATCCTGTGTTTTTAGCGACATCAGCTAGCGCGCCGCGTCGTCTCGGATCTCGGCGCCGGCAGATGGCGGAACCAGATGGTCGGGTAATTGGATCGCTTCCTGTTCTCGCCCCCCCGACTCGTTCCCCCGCCGGACGAATTAATAGCGAGGTCGTCGTTGCGGTCGACCTTCGGCGCCGCAGGGGTCGATCCGACCACGACCCCGAACACCTCGTCAATAAACCCATGTGATCCGTGTCGCCGTTTCCGGGGCGACGAAACCCGATCCGGGTCTTTGGCGCCTCCCCCACCCCACAAATAGGACCTTAATCCGGACTCGGGTTCCACTTCCTGTGGGTTTAAATCCCTCACCACACACACACACACACACACACACACACACACACACACACACACACACACACACACACCTCTGATCCAGGGAGGGTTGGCAGCAGGGATACGCTGACGGTGTTTGTGGGACAGGCAGGTTCATAATCCTAATCCTAAATTGTGTGTGTGTGTGTGTGTGTGTGTGTGTGTGTGTGTGTGTGTGTGTGTGTGTCCAGGGACCGCCCAAGCCCGTTGCCATGGAGCCGTGTCGGGGGTGCAGAGCGGGGGTCCTGACGGTGTTGCTGTATTTACCCAGAGTTCCATCGGGGGTTCCACCGCCGGGACAGTCTGGTATGAACACACACACACACACACACACACACACACACACACACACACACACACACACACACACACCATGCCATCGCTCCATTACAAAGCAATTATTACCAATTAGAAATAGGATCATTTGCAAATGCAGTTTAAGAGCCCAATAGCAACAACAACAATAATCATAATTAAAATTATATTAAAATGATAATGATAATCATGATAATTTAAATATAATCATGATCATAATATGAAATTCGCAGCTAATAATGTAACTATGATAAAGGTAAGAGCAATAAAAAATAATTTTTGTAATAATTTTAAATACATAATTATCACAAAAAAAGTTATAAAAATAAATTGTTATGATAATAATAGTTATAATAGTTATAATAGTCATGATGCTGATAAAAATAATGGTCAATGATAATAAGTTAACATAATAATGATAATGATAATTAAATAACTGTAATAGCGTGATAATGATAATAATAGTGATCATAATAATTATTATTATAATCATAATAATAATTCGCCATTGTTAACTTATTAAATTAGCAATAATAATAAGACAATTAACATGATTTTATATTATAAATTTTATTATTATAATTATAATAACATATCATTGACATATAAAATTTGAATTTTTAATCATGATGATAATAACTATACTACCACTAATGTAACTATAATAAAGATAATAGTTGAAAAAAAAAAACTTAATATTAAAAATTATGATGATTATGAGATTATGATGACAAATGATAATTATAACCATAAATAATAATAATAATAATAATTCTTATTATAACAAATATATTCCCTCTGCCTTCTTTACTTCGGTACGAAGCGTCTCTTTAACCTCGACTTCGTCAGCTGGTCGTCTGGTTTCCGTGACAACCTTCCCCACTCCTCCAACGTCCAGGTGGCGAGCGCCGCTCAGGCGTTTTATTTTATTTTATTTTTGATTTTTTTATATTTTTTTCCTCCCACTTCCTGCGTCCGCGGCGGCGGCGGCGGCGGCCATTACAGTCCGGTATTTACGCCGACACTTAGCCGAGGCGGCTGTTTACGAGGAAGCGCCTGCCGGCGTTCGGGACGCCGCCGACAGTAGTTTCTCATTTTCATTGGACAGCGAGCGGCGTTGTAAAACCCTCAGCTGCCTGCATGCCGTTAAACACACACACACACACACACACACTTTTGCTTTACTGCAGCAAAAAAAAAAAAACCCATTCAGAGTTCAGACTTTCTTGGGCTTTTCTTTTATTTCTTTCTTTCTTTTTTTTTTTTTTTTTTAATTTACAGTCACGGTGCGATCGATCAGGAGCGATCGATCGGTGATGGATTTAATTGATTCGACTTGAATAATTTATTGGTGCATTTGAAAGAGAAAAAAAAAAAAAAAAGTTATTGACCCTCATGGACTGATACAATAATTAAAACTAAAGGATTAATAAATAAAAATAAATCAATAAAAAATATTTTTCAACATTTCTGCATAATATGTATGTATATATGAATATAAAATATATTGAGAGAAAGCGAGAGGGAGTGATACAGTTGTTTATATGTTTGTATGCATATATATATATATATAAACATGTGTATGTTTATATACATAGTATGTGTATATTTATTTTTCTATCTATTAATAAATTCAGAACAAATATAGTATATATAAAACATATATATATATATATTCACTCACCAAAACACATGTTTATGTGAGTGAATAAAACTGAAGTATATCTATCTATATAAAATGTATATATCAATATAGATTAAATGTATAGTATATATATATGTAAATGTGTATATATAAATGTATACTATTATATATACTAATATATTGTGTGTCTATATTTGTATCTATCATCTATCAATAACTATACAGCAAATATGGTATATTATATATATTATACATATATGTGTATTCACTTCACACACACACACATATATAATACATATATATAAATACACACATAAAACTGAAGTATATTTATATAATATATATATATATATATATGTGTGTGTGTGCATATTTATTTTCTATCTGTAAAATCGACAGCAAATACGGTATGTAATATATACATATATATATTATATACATATATATTTACACACACACATACATACACTTTATAGTTTATAGTTTATTTTCATTTCTAATTCTGCCTTTCTTTTATTATTTATTACTGTTATATTTTCTGTAACTCTGGCACTGCAATTTCCTTCGGGATTAATAAAGTTGTTCTTATTCTTATTCTTATTCTTATACAGGAATGTCTCAGAAAATTAGAATATTGTGATAAAGTTCTTTATCTTCTGTAATAAAACAACAAAAACAAAAATCTCATACATTCTGGATTCATTACAAATCAACTGAAATTTTGATTTTGTTTTATTATTTTGATATTGCTGATTATGGTTTACATCTTAAGAAAACTCAAAAATCCTATCTCAAAATATTAAATATGATGAAAAATTAATTTTTGTTTTTTTAATCACATTACAGAAGATAAAGAACTTTATCACAATATTCTAATTTTCGGAGTTCCCGTATGAATTTCCTGTATATATGTATATATAAAGTGCGTTTCCAGCTTCCAGGGTTCATGGGGTTCCTCAGGTTCTGCAGGTTCTTCATGGGTTTCAGGATCTGGATCTTCTGAATTTTATCCCCGGAGATCTTCTGCTGGTTCTCCACGTTCCTCGTGTTGTTCAGGTTCTCCAGGTTCTTCTGGTACTTCCGGTTCTGGACTCTGGACTGGAGGTTCTCCTGGTCCTTTAGGTTCTTCACGCTCTTCTTGCACTTCTTCTCCAGCTGCTTCACCTCCACTTGGGTTCTCCAGGTTCCTCCGGGTGATTCACACCTGATGGCCGCCCGTTGCCATGGCAGCAGCATCACTTCCAGGGAATTAGCCACAGCGAGAAGCACACTAGCGCTAACCGCTAGTACTCCCCAGGGTGTGCATTTGTGTGTGTGTGTGTGTGTGTGTGTGTGTTCCTGGACCCCGTGTTGTTTTCCCGCTCGGGTCAATGGAAACAGCCGTCGATGCCTGCGGGGTTCGAAGGGGGCGGAGCCTCCCTCTGCGCGCCCTCGCTAGGCCGCCGCCGCCGCTAATCAGCGCCAAACGTAAACAAACACGTAAACAGGAAGTTCAAAAACAACAAGGAGATAAAAGAGGAAGCTGTGTGTGTGTGTGTGTGTGTGTGTGTGTGTGGGGTGTCCCTCGGCGACCCTCCATTGATGTTGAGGCCGCGGGGGGGGTGAAGCCACCGCGGGCTGAAGCTCCGCCCCCTCGCCGCCCACGCTACCGCAGGACGCTACGCGGTGACAGGAAAGGGTTACATCACCATGGCAACGGGGATGGCGGGTAGGGGGGGGCAGGTTTCTTCACCTACGTTTCCCCTCTTCTTCCTCCCTGGTGGGACGCCGCTATTTATAAGTGTGTGTGTGTGTGTGTGTGTGTGAGTGTGAGTGTGAATGTGTGTGTTGATGCTGAGTTCAGCTTTGCTGTTTCCTACTATAAACCAGGAAGAAGCCTCGGTTCTGTTGAAGTGTGTGTGTGTGTGTGTGTGTGTGTGTGTGTGTGTGTGTGTGTGTGTGTGTGTTGCGTCTCATCTGGGACGGTTTGAACCTTCTTCATTCCTGTCAAGATGTTTTCAAACATTTTGATTTCTCTTATATCTCTTTAAGACAAGTTAAAATAAAATAAAATAAAATAAAATAAAATAAAATAAAATAAAATAGGATAAAATAAAATAAAATAAAAGACAAGTTGAGATAACATAAGATAAGTGACATTAAATAAGATAGAAATAAGATTAACAAATTTAAACGTGGTAAGATAAAAAAATGAAATAGAATAAAAAAATCAAATGAAATTAGACAAGTTAAGATAAGATTAGGTGACATAAAAATAAGATTACATAAATTAACATGAGATAAGATAAGAATTAAATAGCGTAAAATAAAATTAGACAAGATAAGATAAAAAAGAGAAGGTGTCATGAAATAAGATAATGAGATAACACTAATCAACATGTGATCAGAAAAAATAAAATTGAATAATAAATGAAATACAATGAAATATAAGACAAGATTACGTTAAATGAGACAAAAATAAGATAACACAAATTAATTTGAGATAAAATAAGAAAAAATAGAGTAAAATAAAATTAGACAAGTTAAAGTAAGATAAAATAAGGTGACATGAAATAAGATAACGATGCGATAACGAAAATGAACAGGCGATAAGATAAGAAAAAATAAATAAAATAAAAATTGAAATAAAATAAAATATGAAGTTAAGATAGGATAAGATGACATAAAATAACGTAATAAAAATAAGAAAAATAAGCACAAATATAATGAGATAAGATAAGAGAATATAATAAAAGATAAGATAAGACAAGATAAGTTAAATTAAGATAAAGCAAGATAAGACAGAAATAGGACAACAGAAATTCAGATAAAATAATATAAAATCTAGTTATGAATTTAGGGAAAAGAGTACAAGATAAGATAAGATAATATAAGACTGGGGCTAAAGGCTAACCGCTAATCATGAAGCTAAGGGGTTCGGTCAAGCGCCGCTAGCTAGATTGCGCTTTCCTTCGTCTCTTGCCGAGCAAAACGTCGCTACGCTAAGAGGCTTGAGTTGGACCTTGGTTGCCATGGTAACCCCCCTCCCCCTTTCTTCTTGTCTGAACCCCTTTTTGTGTGTTTAGAAAGTGCGCGGGGGGTATTTTTAGGCAATGGCGATAATTCTAATTGGATTCCCGGAGGGTATTAAAAGATCGGGATTGGGCGAAAAACAGAGTTCGGAGCAACGATAATGACTCCTTTGTGTCGGCGCCGAGCCGCCACGCCGAGTTAATCGGACGTTTGACAACAATTAAAAGTTTAATCCAAAAACTTTAGCGGTCTGCCGTTGCAGAGAGTTCTAAATCAGAAGAGAAAATACATGTTAGCGATAGTTAATCTTATTTTTTTGAGCTAATGTTAGCAAGGTTACAGGTTTAACAAAGCTGAGCTGGACTTGTGTTCCTTTCCGGCTCAATGTTAGCAAGCTAGCTAGGAAAAGAAAGCTAAGATAGATATTGTCGTGATAACCTACCTTTTTGACTCCATATTCGCAAATTTGAAGGGAAAACACTGTTGAGCTAGGCATGTTAGCAATAGCTTTCCTTTTCAAATCAAAGTTAGCAAGCTAGCTGGGAAAGCAAATCTATGCTGGATATGTTATGTTAAAGCTGAGCTATACATGTTAGCTTTTCTGTACAGCTCAATGTTAGCAAGCTAGTTGAGAAAGCAAATCTGTGCTGGATATGTAGGTTATAGCTTACCTTTATGATTCAATGTTAGCGCCAAATGTTAGCAATAGCTTACTTTATGACTGTTCATGAGCAGGCAGGGAAAGCAAACCTGATGTAATGCTAGTGATAGCTTACGTTTTGGACTCAATGTTAGCGAGCTTGCAGGGAAAACAAAGCTAGGCTGTAAATAGTAGCCGTAGCTTATTTGACTGTTAGCAAGCAGGCAGGGAAAACAAACCTGAGTTGGAAATGTTTTCGACAGTTTACCTTTTGACCTGATAGCATAGATAGCAGGGGAAACAAACAGGGGCTGAACATGTTAGCGACAGCTTACCTTTTGTATTGTTAGCAAGCAGGCGGGATGAACAATCCTGAGCTGGAAAGGTTAGCAATAGCTTACCCCTCTACCTGTTAGCAAGTCGGTATCAAAACTAGTATAGAATTTTAAAAGCCCAGATCTCATCTGGAGCGTTTCGGGAGGAAATGACATCAGCAGGAAGTAAGAAATTTATGTAAACGACCCGCCTAAATAAGTGTTTACATTTTATTGTATGCTCAATGTTTTTCCTGCTATTTTGCTAACATTGAGTCAAAAAGGTAAGCTATCGCTAACACGTGGAGCTCAGGTTTTCTCACTTATAGTGAGTCCAAAAGGTATGCTATCGCTAACACGTGGAGCTCAGGTTTTCTCACTTATAGTGAGTCCAAAAGGTATGCTATCGCTAACACGTGGAGCTCAGGTTTTCTCACTTATAGTGAGTCCAAAAGGTAAGCTATCGCTAACACGTGGAGCTCAGGTTTTCTCACTTATAGTGAGTCCAAAAGGTAAGCTATCGCTAACACGTGGAGCTCAGGTTTTCTCACTTATAGTGAGTCCAAAAGGTAAGCTATCGCTAACACGTGGAGCTCAGGTTTTCTCACTTATAGTGAGTCCAAAAGGTATGCTATCGCTAACAAAACCCTCTCAGGTTTGCCATCCCTGCCTGTTCTCAAACGGTCAACAACCTAAGCTATTGCTAACATTTCCAGCTCAGGATAGCACGGAAAACATCTCCATGATGACAACATGCTACTCAAGAACATTAGCTTGTTTGTTCTTCGGGATGGAGCTCTCGGAAAAACACGAACACCTCCACGATCTCTTCCTCAGGATTTAAAAACAAACGAGTAGCTTTGCGCGACTTGCTAGCAGCCAGTTAGCTCCTTCTGAAAACAAACAACAGTCCACAAAAGTATGAAAAGGGAAACATCTGCTTGTCAGGGTCGGGGGGGGGGGGGGGGGGGTTGGGTTCTCCTGATTTCGCCTCCAAATCCAGAACCAGGTCGAGAACCTGGGTCTCCAACTCCTTCATCAAAGCGTTCCCAGATCTTCGCATCAATATTTAAACGCCGTTTTTCCTGCGTTTCGTTCCATCTTGGAACCCGATTCGCGGTCCTACTTTCTTTGATGCGGCGGAGGGGGCGGAGCTCAGCCGCAGGTTAGCCACGTAGCTTCCCTCCCCAATGGCGGTGTTCCACGTTAGCTTGTGCCAATGTGGCTTCCAGGGGAATTTAGCCTCCCGCTAATGACCCCATTAGTGTTTCATGGGGGTTTAATGGCGCGTCAACACACCTGACACAACAGTCGCATTAGCGCGCCCCCCCGCCTGGTCGCCACGGCGCCGGGCGAGCGTTCGGCTCTCACCTGCGGCGGTAATTTCATTACTTTTGACTGATTTGATTTTGCAAATGGAGACGTCCCCCCCCCACCCTCGACCCCCCTCCGCCCGCCCGCCCATCCATCCACTCCAGGTCCTCCGACTAAAATCAACACAATCATGTCGCCAATTTGTCAAAGGTGAAAAAACACTTTGGCGGCAGGAGACGGTCGGATGTGGATTTAATTACGGTGTGTGTGTGTGTGTGTGTGTGTGTGCAGGTGGAGGTGGGTTTGCCAGGGTTTTTTTTTTTTTTTTTTTTTTTTTTTTTTTTTAGTAACTACCATTTCCTGTTTTAATTTGAAACTTCCTCCAAGTTGCAGCCCATGTTTTTTTTTTGTTTTTTTTTTTTTTAAATAATAACTACCATTTCCTGTTTTATTTTGAGACTTCCTCCCAGTTGCAGCCCATGTTTTTTTGTTTTTTTTTTAAATAATAACTACCATTTCCTGTTTTATTTTGAGACTTCCTCCAAGTTGCAGCCCATGTTTTTTTTCTTTCTTTTTTTTTCTTTTTTTCTTTTTTTAAATAATAACTACCATTTCCTGTTTTATTTTGAGACTTCCTCCAAGTTGCAGCCCATGTTTTTTTTCTTTCTTTTTTTTTCTTTTTTTCTTTTTTTAAATAATAACTACCATTTCCTGTTTTATTTTAGGACTTCCTCCCAGTTGCAGCCCATGTTTTGATTTTTGTTTTTTTCTTTTAAATAATAACTACCATTTCCTGTTTTAATTTGAAACTTCCTCCCAGTTGCAGCCCATGTTTTTTTTTTTTTTTAAATAATAACTACCATTTCCTGTTTTATTTTGAGACTTCCTCCCAGTTGCAGCCCATGTTTTTTTTTTTCTTTTTTTTTTTTAATAATAACTACCATTTCCTGTTTTAATTCGAGACTTCCTCCCAGTTGCAGCCCATGTTAATGTTCGCTAGCTTGAATTTTTTTTTTTTTTTTTTTTTTTCTGTAGCCTCGTCCCTGTATTATTTTGGAATTTCATTTTCCCCTTTTTTTCTTTCTAGCCAGCCCATCTCAGCAAAACACCGTCACCACGGACGTTAGCACCTTTTTCGTTTCCCAGGAAACAGTTGTTTGTTGTTTCTCATAATAATTATAATAATCAATGTTAGCTGCTAGCCAAAATATTATCGCCATTATCTAATAATAATAATAATAATAATGATGATAATAGTAATTATTATTATTACTGTTATATTTAATGTTAGCTGCTAGCCAAACTATTATTATCATCATCATCTGATACAAATGATAATAATATTTCATGCTACATGCTAATAGCTAACTGTCACGGATGCTAGGACATGTTTATAATCTGGATGGGATTGGATAATCTCCTGACACATTTTGCTAGTTTTGCTATGAACTTTGCTCTTTTTCACTTCCCAATTGCAGTTAGGGGTCATATAAAATAGCATAAAAGAATAACGTAAAACATGAAATAAAGGAAAATAAAATGAGATCAATCAAATATATTTGTTTAAATTATTTTAGGAAAAAAAATAAAAGTGCACAAAAATCAAGATCAGATTGCATGAAAGAGCATTATATTATAAGTGAACAAAAAAGGAATAAAACAAGATTAAAGAAATGCGATAAAATCATTTAGATCAAATAAAAATAGAAAAAAAATACAGTGGAAAACAGGGTTTAAAAAATTGAAAAGAAATGTGATAAGATACAATAGAAAAAAAAAGAAACGTAAGTAAGATGAAATCAACAAAATTAAACAGAACAAAAAGATCGAAATAAAATTAAAAATAAAAAATGTGATGAAATAAAACAAGATTGAAAGATTAAGTAAAGTTATAAAATTAAAAAATAATAAAATAATATGTATGAAAGAAGGAAAACAAAATAATAAAATGAAAAACAAACTGGAAAAAAATGGAATAAAATGAAAAACAAACTGGGAAAAAAATTGAATAAAATAAGAAAAAGAAATAAAACAGATTAAAACAGAATAATATAACAAACGCAAAAAAATATGAAACATAAAAACCATCTTTTTCCGTTCATTTCATGCACCGTGATGGTCATCCTTGTGAACCATCGGTGTGCACAGGTGGACGTGCACAGCTGTTTACACAAAACCTCACGCTGTGTAAATCGCCGGCGCAAAAAAAAAAAAAAAAAAAATTGCTGGAGTGCGAAAAGCCGGGAAGGCGTTCGGGTCCAAATCGCATCCCGAGCGCCGTGCATTTGTTTGGCTCGTGCACGCCGGCAGATGCCCCCCAAAATACCCCCCGCCTCCAAGCCTGGAGGCAATTTGGGGGAGTTTTAGCTCCGCCTTCGCAGATTTGACTGAAAGGTCAGATATTGGTCGGAACGATGCAGGAACGAGCACGATGAGGTGCTCGGACAAAAAAAAAAAAGGGAAATTAAGAAAAATGATCAGAAATTGGAAAAGTCACAAGAATTGGAAAATCAAAAAAGTGTGAACATAAAAGATTAAATGAAAAAAAAAAAATTGAAAATCACAAAATAATACTGAGATGATCAAAAAACAATAAAATCCGGGATAACCGTCAGAGAATCGCGAAAAATTAAAAACTCCAAATGTTTTGGAAATTCTGGAAAAATGTCTCAAAAATTGGAGGGTCGGAAAAGTCAGAATAAACAAAGAAGTAAAATGAAAAAAAATGTGAGAATCACAAAAGTAGCCACAAAATCTGAAAAAAATGAAATTCAAGAAAATTATCAGAAAATTGCAAAAGTTAAAACATGAAAACAATATTGAAAATTTTCACAAAAATTCAAAATTAAAAAATTCAGAACAAATAAATTAAAATGAAAAAAAAAATTAAAGGCACAAAACTGGTCACAAAATCTGGAGAAAAAAAATTCAAGAAAATCATCAAAAAATTGCAAAAAAACTCCCGAAATAAAAAAATGTGGAAAATCTTAGAAATTCTTAAAAAAGATTGGCAAATCGAAAAAAAGTTGGACAAAAAAGTTAAAATATGAAAAATATGAAAATAACAAAAATACTCAGAAAATTGTATAAAAAGCAAAATCCAAAATAATCATCAGAAAATTACGTTAATGAAAACTCAAAGAATTTGGAAATTCTGGAAAAAAATGTCTCAAAAATTGGAGAATCGGAAAAGTCAGAATAAACAAATTAAAATGAAAAAAATTTGTGAAAATCACAAAAGTAGCCACAAAATCTGAAAAAAATGAAATTCAAGAAAATGATCAGAAAATTGCAAAAGTTAAAACATGAAAAAAAATGTGAAAAATTTCACAAAAATTGGAAAATTTAAAAATTCAGAACAAACAAATTAAAATGAAAAAAAATGGTCACAAAATCTTGAAAAAATGAAAGTCAAGAAAATCATCAGAAAATTGCAAAAAATCCCGAAATAAAAAAATGTGGAAAATCTTAGAAATTTTCACAAAAATTGGGAAAAGGAAAAAAAATCTGGAAAAAAAAGTTAAAATATAATAAATATGAAAATAACAAAGATACTCAGAAAATCATAAAAAAACAAAATCCAAGAAAATCATCAGAAAATTACGTTAATGAAAACTCAAAGAATTTGGAAATTCTCGAAAAATGTCACAAAAATTGGAGAATCAAAAAGGTCTGAACAAAGAAGTAAAATGGAAAAAATGGGAAAATTACAAAACTAATCAAAAAATCTTAAAAAAAAATGAAACTCAAGAAAAAAAACATCAGAAAATTGCAAAAAATCCCAAAATTAAAAAATTTGGAAAATCTTGGAAATTTTCACAAAAATTGGGAAATCGAAAAAAAATCTGGACAAAAAAATTAAAATATAAAAAAATGTGAAAATCACAAAACTAGTAACAAAATATTAGAAAATGAAATTCAAGAAAATCATCAGAAAATTGCAAAAAATTCCAAAGATAAAAAAATGTGTAAAATTGGGAAATTGAAAAAAGTTGAAATATAAAAAATATGCAAAACACAAAACTACTCAGAAAATCATTTAAAAACAAAATCCAAGATAATCAACAGAAAATTGCGATTAATGAAAAACTCAAAAAATTTGTAAATTCTAGAAAATTGAAAAAATTGGAGAATCGAAAAAGTCTGAACAAAGAAGTAAAATGGAAAAAACTGAAAATCACAAAACTAGTCAAAAAAATCTTCAAAAATTAATTCCGAGAATCATCAGAAAAATGGGAAAGTTAATACATGCATGTTAAAAATATTGAAAAGTCTCACAAAAATTGATGAATCGAAAAAGTCAGAATAAACAAATGAAAATGAAAAAAAATGTGAAAAATGTGGAAATCACAAAACTAATGACAGTCTTAATAAAATGAAATTCAAGAAAATCATCAATTGCGAAAGTAAACACGTGGAAAATATTGAAAAAGCTCAAAAAATTGGAAAATTGAAAGAGTCAGAACGAACAAATTAAAATGAAATAATTGTGAAAATCATAAAACTAATCACAAAATCTTAAAGAAAATTGAAATTCAAGAAAATCATCACAAAATTGTAATAAATGCCAAAGCAAAAAATGTGGAAAATCTTGAAAAATTTCACGAAAATTGGGAAATCTAAAAAGTCTGAACAAAATGTCAAAATATCAAAAATGTGAAAATCCCAAAACTACTCAGAAAATCGTAAAAAAATAAAATCTAAGATAATTATCACAGAATTGCAAAAAATGCAGAACTCCAAAAATTTTGAAAATCTGGAGAAATGTTACAAAAAGATAAATTAGAACAAACAAATTAAAATGAAAAAAAAAGTGAAAATCACAAAACTAATCACAAAGTCTCAAAAAAAAAAAAAAATCAAGAAAATCATCTGAAAACTGGTAAAAATTCAAAAGCCAAAAATTATCACAAACATTGGAAAATTGAAAAAGTCTGAGGAAAAAAAATAAAATTGAAAAATTTGAAAATCACACAATTAATCACAAAGGGTTAAAAAAAAAATTAAATCCAAGAAAATGATCATAGAATTCGTAAAAATCTGATGGTCACACAAATTGGTAAAAACCATGAAAAAAGTCATAAAAAATGGAAAAAAAACAAAAAAGTCAAAACAAAAAAAAAATTAAAAAAGAGGAAAATCAAAAAAATTGAAAAAAAAAAAAACATCACCAACACCATCAGAAGGTAAAGTACTAGGTTGGCACATTTTGTTTCTGAGCCAGCGGGCAGCAAACTCGACACGTCTGTACGGGCGGCCATATTGGAAGATCACCTGCAGCTTACTTTTAAAACCACTCATCTGGTAATTACTAAGCTTGGAAGTTTTGCCTTTTCGATGTATGACGACACTTCGGTATTTCCACGTCAAACTTGTACCTGACTGACCCTAACGGTAGCTAACGGATATATCGGGCAGGTCTAGGTTATGGTAGCCTATTGTCTGCATGGAAGAGTTGCTCTGCAGAGGCTAGCTCTAACGAAGTTGCTATGCTAACGGGGGTGTCCTCCGTTGGAACAAAAGAGCAACTTTGTGGGACCTCCTGGATTGGAATGTGAAAAGGAAAAGCTAAACAAAGGAGTGGAACCTGTTGGATCACATGGACTGAAGCTTGGCCAGAAGCTACCAGGGGCTGCTTCTGGTGGTGGATCTTTCCTGGTTGTTTGGAGGGTGCAGAAGATCCCGGTCCGTCTTGGTATCGATCCGAGTAGGACTTACCTTGCGAAAGGTCGTGTCTGAGGCCCTACCTCTGCTCAGAGATGGTTTTTCTGTTACGACAAAGATGGCTTCTTTGACTCCTCTCTGGAAACTCTGTCTTCTCTGGCCAGAATGCGGACATTGCTGTCTTCAAAAGAATGCTAGTTACCTTTCGGGTGGAGGTGGACCGCAGAGTCCTGTCCCGAAGTGGTGGTCCAGGTTGTTTGGTCTCTCCGATGTAGATGCTATGACAAGCCTCAGGCAGGTGATGACATACATGTCTGGGTCTTTTGTCCTTTGGGTGCACTGGTCTTTGTCTCACGATGTTTGTTGAAAACCTTTTGGAGTTTCTCCAAAACACCAGCAAGACACAGTTGGACGATGTTCTTTCATTTGCTTTATTGGTTATATACTTTGTTAAAATGTGGTGCCGACTTGTATGCTTTTCTCTGGAACTCCGGCTTCTAAGTGAGTTCCTTCTGCCCTTCCGTCCCCCCAGGTTTGGCCATCGCCAGCGCCCTGGTGGACACGTCCCAGCAACGGGACGCCCCCAAGGAGCGAGGCCTCGGTCTGAAGCACCGCAAGCATACCGTCCATCACCAAGGGACCTGCGTGTGAGAAGAGGGGGGGCAGGACTTGTAGCTTCCGGTTGCCCCAGCAAGGACGCCGCTGTCCTGTTGAATCCGGCAAACGGCGCCGGCTAGTTTCCTCGTCAAGGGCTGGAAAAAAAACAAACATGGCGGCGCTCTGGTCTGAGCCTTTCATCTCAGAGACTCCTCCTCTTCTTCTTCATCTTCTTCCTTGGTTTTTTTTTTTTTTTTCTCAAAACGCCAATAAGCCAAAGAAAATGGCTCGGAACTCCACTTAATGATATCGAGCCGCCGCGGAACGAGGAGCCGGCCTCGCTCAGGAGGGACCGAGCCGGATCGATGGCGAGCGGCGGCGGCGGCGAGGACAGAAAGCGCCGCCGTTGGAAATCGGCGTCACGAATCCGGCTGTTTTTCTTCTACTTCCTGTTTTCCATCTCCTCACTGCGTTCTCTAAGAAACTACGTTTCGGTGGCGGAAAGAAACGTCGCGCCACGGAGGGAAAAAAAAAAAATTAAAACCCTGTTTGCACCAGGATGAGGTATTTTATTTTATTTTTATTATTAATAATAATAAAAAAATAAAACAAAGGTCATTTTATCATCATCACATATCTTTTCATTCATAAAATTCACTTTATTCACATTGAATTGAACTGATATCAGGTTGTTATTATCACTTTATTACAGCTTTATTACCGTCATCACATCTTTATTATAATGCTGTGATTTAAATCCCATAATATCACCCTTTTTATTTGTAATTTTTTTTATTTAAATGTTATTATTACCGTGGAAATAAGACGCGTTGATCTTCCTTTTCCTGATATATTTAAGTATTGATTACCGCCTCGTCCAACTCACGACCTCAGATTTTAAATTTATATCTACTAATTATGCAAAGTTTGTTACACTGTGTTTGTTTTTGTTTACCTTTATTTTATTTGTTTTTTGATCTGGTGTTTGATGTTTTTTTTTTTTTTTTCCACAACCCGCACATGTTAATACATTTTTTTTATGCATATCATATGTGTGTGTGTGTGTGTGTGTGTGTGATTTTTCAGGTCAGGTTTTGATTGGCTGTCGGTCATTTTCCAGTCTGGTGTTTTATTTGTTTGTTTGTTTGTTTGTATGTTGACGAAAGGCAGCTGATGTCGCTGTTTCCATGACGACCGTGTACACTGATAATTAAAATCACTTTTTTTTCAACACCTCTTTGTATTGATCTGAAAACGGCGGCGGTGGGCGGGGCTTATCTACAAGCTAGGTTTCTTTTTTTCTGTTTTAATTTTATTTAATTATTCAGAAATTACTTAAGGATTATATTGTATTATATTATATTATTTTATATTATATTATATTATTGTCATTATTTATTTATCAAATTTAAATAGCAGAGTTCGGGATGTTTGAAAAAAAAAAGAAAATAATATTAAAGCTATGTATAAAAACCTCATAAAATATTTACAAAAAACAGTAAAAATTAGTTGTTTGGAAATGTATAAGGGACTCATTAAAATGATAACAGAAAAACATAAATGAATATTAATTATATCTACCTCATATCCTGCTTTCTGGGCTCTGGGGTTATAAATGAATAAATGAAAAATACAATATTCAATATGAGAATTATTGTCATTTTGTCATTATTCGTTTATTTGTTTTCTACAACCAGAAGGTAGGATTGGTGGGATGAGACGGAAAATATATGCTTTTTGTTTTTAAATAGAGATAAAGATAATCAATAAAACATACAATCAATATTTTTAAAGAGCCATTTATTTTTTTAAGTATGACAAAAATATTGTGAAATCAGTAAAAAGTCATAAAATCCCAATAAATCTGAAGATCACCAAATATTGGAAGACAGAGCAATCAAAATAAATAGCAAAAAATTGAATATCACAAAAAAATCTGACAATGATAAAATTTGTGAAAATCCAGAAAACAATTGGAAAAATGTGAAAAATTGCAGACTCCAGAAAAATTGGAACGTCATGTAAAAAATGACATTCAAAATGAAAACTAGAAAAAAAAATCTGAAAATGAGAAAAATATAAAAATCACGAAAAAAAAAACTGATAAGAAGAACTGATAATTAAAAGAAATGTGAAAATTATGAAAGTCAAAAATTTTGGGAGATCTTGAGAAATTCACAAAATTTGAAAACTCAAACAAGATTGAATAAAAAAAAAATTACAAAAAATGTGAAATCCATAAAAAAAAAATCAGGAAACAATTGGAAAATTGCAAATATATTGTAAGCCAAAAAAATTGAAGAATCTAGAAAAACCTCAAAAAAATTGGAAAACCGAAAGATTCATAACAAAAAAGAGGAAAATAAGACAATAAGTGAATCTCATAAACAGGAAATGTAAACAGGAGAATTCCAGGACACCATCATAAAATTATTAAAAGCCAGATAGTCAAAAAATGTGAAAAATTTTGAAAAAGTCAAAATACTTGGAAAATCAAAAAAGGGATATGAAAAATAGCTAAAAATCCAAAACTCAAAAATTTCGAGAAATCTTGAAAAGTCATAAAAGTTTGAAACTGAAAAACATCTGGAAAAAACGTGAAAATCTCAAAAAAGTTAAAATAAAAAAAAAAAAATCAGGAAATGTTAAGAAAAAGAATTTCCAGGAAACAATTGGATACTTGCTAGAAACCTGAAAATAAAAAAATAGAAAAAATCTTGAAACGCGTCACAAAGATTGGAAATTTGAAAAAGTCTGAACAAAAAAATTAAATTCCAAAAAATGTGAAAATCATTAAAAAAAAACAGGACATGAAAATAACGAAATTCCAGGAAACCATCACAAAGTTGCTTAGGAACTGAAGTTGAAAAAAGTTCAAAAAATTTGGAAAAATGTCATATTAATTGGTTAATGAAAAACTCTGAAAATATCAAAAAACGACAAAAAATGTGAAAATCAAAAGGCAAATCAGAAAATCCTATTAATTTAATTAAATCAGAGAAAATCATGAAAAAAATTGCTAAAAAATTCTGATACGAAAAAATGGAAAATAAAAAAGGTCTAATCAAAACATTTAAATGAAAAAAGGGGAAATTTCATAAAAATTCTAAAAAAAATTGAAAATGCTGTGAAAATATGAAAAGATTTAAAACTAGTGGAAAAAAGGAAACTTAACAAAAAATATGAAAACTGAAAAGAAATGAAAAAATCATAGATAAAGTGAAATTTCAGAAAATCATTTTAAGATTACAATCATGATTATCACATTATAAAAAAGAGAAGAATCACTTAAAACAGCAAAGTGTCTAAAACAAAATGAAAATGAAAAAATAAAAAATTACAAAACAATTAGACAATTGTAAAACTCCAGGCACAAAGTTGCTGAAAATTGCTGAAAATCTGAAAGTCACGAAAAATTGGAAAATGATAGATAAAAAAGTCACAAACACCAGATAGATAGAAAAATAGATGTCATTTTGACAAAATAGTAACAATAAAAAAAATGAAAATAACGAAATCCTAAATGAAATCCTGGAATACCTCACAAAATGGCTTAAAATCTGATGATCGGAAAAAGAACCTGAAAATCGCAAGAAAACCCAGAATACTGAAAAAAAAAACTTAAAAAGAAAAAATGAATTTGACGGTCAAAAAAATGTTGAAACTTGAAGAAGTCACAAAAATAAAAAACAGAAAAGGATTGAACAACAACATTAAAATAAATTAAAAAAATTAAATCTGTGAAAATTGAATTGTAAGAAAAGAAAAAAGGCCAGAGAACCTTTGGAAAATTGCTAAAAAGTTAAGTCAAAACAAAAGAAAACTAAAAAACCCCAAACATATCAGATTGTCAAAAAAAGAAATTCCAGATTATCAAAACATTGCTAAAATCTAAATTTCACAATGGATTGGAAAATCATGAATAAAGAAAAAGTCCCAAAATGAGGATATCAGAAAACATAAAAACTGCACAAAAAAAGGGTATGAAAAAAATCTGAAAGTCAAAAAACAATCTAAATAAATTTATAAACGAAATTGAAGTGCCACAAAACAATCTACTTGTTTTGAGAATTACTAAGCATCTGTAAAATGACAAAGAAAGAAAATTAAATCCAAAAAAGGATTGGAAAAAGGTTCAAAATCTTCATGTCACGTAAAAATACAAAAAAATCATCAACATCTGAAAATCAGAAAAAAAAACCACAGGAAAAAAGGCAGAAAAATGTGAAAAATGACAAAAAGAAACAAAAAATTGTAAAACAATTGTAATACAAGGAACCCATTAGAATATGGGTAAAATCTGAAAGTGACAAAAAATTGTAGCTACAAAACATTGTAGCGAAACAAATCAGAAAATCATTGAAAGCATGAAAAATTACATGCATGAAAAACAATGGAAATTCTCCAAAAGATGCGAAAACTGCAGAAAAAAAAATAAAATTACAAAAAAAATTGTAAATCAACCAAAAAAAATCCAAAATCTGGAAAAGAATCAGAAAATTACTATAAAACTGAATATCCAAAAAGAAACAGAAATTCCAAAAACAAATCACCAAAGATTTGTAAACTTAAGAAAACAAAAAAACTTTAAAAAATGTGATCACAAACCAATACTATCAAACTTGCTAAAAAAAATTAAAAAACATTTCTAAATGTCTGAAAGTCAGATAGATGCAAAATCATGAACAAAAACCTAAACATGAAATAAATGAAAGCAAATGAGACAAATCTCAAAATATTCAGAAAATCACTCAAAATTTTAAATTATCCCTAAAAAATTGGAAAATCTTGATATAAAATGAAAATCCAGAAGACAATATGAAATTGGCAAAACATCTGAAAATTCAAAAAAAATTGAAAAAGTTGAATGGAATGGAAAATTATACAATCACAAAAAATGCAAAAAAATCACAAAAATGTGAAAATCATAAAAATACAAAAATCACAATAATAGCAATAAATGCAAAAAATGAAGAGAAAAAAATTGCAAAATTATTAAAAAAATCTGAAATTCAAAAAGAACAAATCAAAAGATTATAAAATCTAATCGTGATTATTGATAAAAGTTAAAAATGTACAGGTAAAAGTGTCTCTTTTTGGGAAAAAGGAGTGACTTACCAGCAGACATGATGACTTTCGCTCTCCCTTTTTGTAACTCGCAGGAGGTGACCGGGTCGTTTCCATGGCAACGGGGCGCCGTTTTTACAAAAGCACCTGTTGTCATTTCAAATTTTGGCACTTTTTTTTGAAATTATTTTTGCCAACGTTCAAACATTTCCAACCCCGCGCCCCCTGTCTAGCCCTCCGACGGTCGCCATGGCAACGAAACCCAACCGACCCGATCCTCAGATACCCACGATAGGAAAACACATACAAACCTATACAAAATGAAATAAAATAAAATAAAATAAAATAACATAAAATGAAATAAAATAAAATGAAAGATATTTTAAGGATCAAATAAAAATTGAAAATGACGATATGACAATGCAGTCATACTCCGCGTTCGTGTCCATTGATGAAGACATATATACAAATTGATATAAAAGTGAAAATTAAAATAAATTAAAAATAAAATAAAATAAAATAAATCAAATTAAACTAAATTAAATTAAATTAAATTAAAAATGCCAATGCATTTGCAGCAATATTCTATAATAACGCATATTCATACAAACCTCTAGAAAAGGGGAAATAAAATAAAAACTAAATAAATAAATTAAATAATTAAAATAAAATAAAAATAATTCAACATTAATAAAATAGAATTAAATTAAACTAAATTAAACTAAATTAAATTAAATTAAATTAAAAATGCCAATGCATTTGCAGCAATATTCTATAATAACGCATATTCATACAAACCTCTAGAAAAGGGGAAATAAAATAAAAACTAAATAAATAAATTAAATAATTAAAATAAAATAAAAATAATTCAACATTAATAAAATAGAATTAAATTAAACTAAATTCAACTAAATTAAATTAAATTAAATTAAAAATGCCAATGCATTTGCAGCAATGCTTTATAATAGCGCATATTCATACAAACCTCTAGAAAAGGGGAAATAAAATAAAAACTAAATAAATAAATTACTTGATTAAAATAAAATAAAAATAAATAATTCAACATTAATAAAATAAAATAAAATTAAATTAAATTAAACAAAATTAAATTAAATTAAATTAAAAATGCCAATGCATTTGCAGCAATGCTTTATAATAGCGCATATTCATACAAACCTCTCGAAAAGGGGAAATAAAAACTAAATTAATGAATGAATTAATTAAAATAAAATAAAAATAAATAATTCAACATTAAAATTAAAATAAAAAAATGGACACCAAAGTATGTCAGGAGGCTCGGAAATAGAATATCAGACATTTATTTTGTCCAATTTACAGTTTCAGCCAAGTACATACAGTGCATATACCATGTTTACGCTCGGTTAGCTAACATTTAGGGTTCTACTGTACAGTGATGGCGGGTTCTCCGGGAGACGTCGCAGAACGTTCCAAAATAAAAGCTCTGGGTTCGGGGGGGGTGAAGAATTCGGAGGAAGCTGTGAGAAACCGACGCCGGGATTTCCGATAAAGTTGCTGGAAGCGGAGGTCACATGACGCACGTTCGTTTAATTGGTCGTTTCTACAAGCGCCTCCTGTTAGCAGCTTAGCGGCTAGCGGAGGGAGGGTTCGTGTCAGAGAGCAGATTGCGAAGAGACGAAAACGGAAAGCGTTAGCCGCTGACGTTAGCACACTCAACTGCTAGAGCCCTTTCAGTTATTAGCATGTGTTAGCATTTGAGAAATAGCGAGGAGACAGTTTCTATGTGGATCGTCTCTGCCGGGTCTTAATTTCTATCAGCATGCTTATCGGTTCGGCTAACACTGAACAGGATAAATGTCTTTCCAGGTAGCTAGCTAGCTAGCTAGCTTATAGTATCTCCTACAACATTTAGGTGGTTCTGCTCTGGTAGAACCGGATTTCACACAAGATCCAAAATAAAGTGGAAACCAGGAAGAAGGGAAGCTATCGCCAGTGGAGAACAGACGTATTTTCTAAGTAGCTAAAAGCTAAACAAGCTAACTAGCTGAGCCTACTGCTTCTGAGAGGGAAGTCCAGTTCGTGTCCAGACTCACAGGATCCTGCGGCGTCCGCCTCTTTTTGTTTTCTGTCATCTCGGACCGCTCCGGCACCGCTAGCACATAAAAGCTTAGCTAGCTTCCCGCGGTTAGCGGTTCCGCCGTCTCACAGTCTCCTCCGATTGGACTCGACGGCTTTGAGGCGACGAACGCCGAAAACACTGAACACCGACATGTGGGGGTCAAAAAGAAAACATAGATTTGAGCTCAAAGCGACTGACTGTTAGCTTGTTTTATTCCTGATTGGACGAGGGGTCAAAGCGCCACGGAAACCAACCAGAAATTCAAACACGGATTCCATTTCAAACAATTCCGGGTTCGTCCACCGACGGCCAAACTGCAAAACGCTCGTTTGTTGTTTTGAATGTGTGAAAATGTGCGTCGGACGTTCACTCGATATTCGCCCGTGTGCTTTTTCATCCTCGGTTTTCGTCGCCGTCGGCAACGACGAGGCAGGCTGGGACCTTCCCCTTTTTTTTCTTTTTCTCTAAGATGCCGTTTAGATATCGCTGTTACAAAGAAGAAAGAAGGGAAAGAAGGGGTCGGCGATGGCGGGGAAGTACGAGGAACGACGCCGTTTAGCTCGTTTAAAAAGGTGAAAGTCACGACGTTATCGGAACAAACACAAAGCACGAAGGAGACGGCGAACGCCTGACAGCCCTGATAAAAACAAAACCGGGGCGACGGGGCAGAAGACCTAGCCTTCTAAAACGGTCCAGACGTCGGTGCTAAAAGTTCAACCGCCCACTGATTGGCCAATCGACTGCCGAATGCACAAGAGGCTAACGTACGACCGCTCACGAGCCGCTAGCCTTTGTCGCCTCGCTGAACGTCTGACCTGCTAAATTGGTAAACATACCGTTGCTAAAAATTTTAACCGCCCAAACAAATCGTACCACTGCCAGACGTATGATTGCCAAACGTACCACCGCTAACAGTTTGAGCGCGCAGTGTACAATAATTTAGCGTACAATGGTTAAAAGTAAAACCGCCCGACGTATGGCTACCATACGTAGCATTGCCCAACGAATGATTGCTAAACTTTCGCTAAAAGCTTAACTGCCTGCCCGGTGTACGGCCGCCAAAAACTTAGCCGTTAGCCAATGTTGCTAAACGTATCACCTCCCAACCTACACCTGTCAAATGTGCAATAGCTAAACGTACCTTCCCTAAAAGCTTGACTGCTAAATGTAAAGCCGCCAAATCTTAGCTGCTAGCCAATTGCTAAACACACGACCGCCCAACATACAACTTCCAAATGTGCGATTGCTAAACATACCTTCGCTAAAACCTTGACTGTCCAATGTACAGTCGCCCCGAATTTAGCCGCTAGCCGATGCACCATCGCTAAACGTACGACCGGCCAACGTACAACTCCCAAATGTGCGATTGCTAAACGGACGACGGCTAAACGTCGTCCGCCGAACATGCGGCCCCCAAATGTGGGACCACCGAACATACTTAGCCCTCTGCTAACGTCAAAATCCTCTCCGTCTTCGACCTCCCCTGCGCCAGTCCCGCCAAAACAAAGATCAAATACAGCCAGACTGAGTTAACACGTAGAGAAGATCATTTTTTTTTTTTTTTTTGCGTTTTGTTATTTTTCTTAGATCACAGCTGCTATGAAACGAACCGAAAAAAAAAAAAAAAAAAACAATAAAAAAATAATGAAAAAAAATTCAAAGAAAATAAAAAATACGAGGATTTACTGAGGATATAACTTTTCTTCTTTTTTTTTTTTTCTTGTATATAAATGTGTTTGTCAGTCCGTGTGTCGCCGCTAAAACCGCTAGGCTACAAGCCGTGCGGCGAGGACGGCGCCGGGAAGCTGCAGTACCACAGAGCCGCCACCGGGGGCAGCAGCGAGGCGGCGGCGGCGGCGATCCGTCGGGGCGCGGCTGCGTTCCTCAGAATGACGTTGGACGTGCTCGGGCCGTCGATCTGCGGGTCCTGAGACAGGAAGCCAGGTTGACAAAGGTTAGCATTTAGCACGCGGCTAAAGCGAAAACAAATAAAATAATGTATAGATGTGAAGACAAGATGGCGATGAAAAGGCTAACTTGGTTAGCGGAACTTATTTAGCACGGAGTGCAAAAAAAAGGTTCGGGTTTGTGGTTTCCTGTTTTTTTAAAGTGGTCAGTGAAGTAGACGTGGATCCAGCCAATCAGCTGTCCAGGTCCAGCTGTGGGCGGAGCCAAAGGTGACATCACTCTGAATTCACTTTAGTTTCACTAATGTTTGTGTGTGTGTGTTTGTGTTTGTGTGTGTGTGTGTTGCAAGGTAATTTTGCTGTTTGTTTTTATTTTCTCCCCATTTATAATTCTTAAGAATCTTTAAACATTTGCAGCCTTTGCTAAATTAAAACTTTTAACAATGATATTTGTAATTGTAATTTTAAGTATAATAATTAATTAATTCAATGTAATTTAATTGATTATAATCAACAACAATAATCATTAAAATTATTCTAATAATAATATAAATAGTAATAAAACAGATAATAATGCTAAATAAATAGTAATGATAAATAGTAAGATGATAATAATAATAATAGTAAAAGGGATGAACTGCTAACAATACAAACTGCAAACAATAATAATTATAACACTATTTATGATGATAATAATAATAACAATAATATGAAAACAACAATGATAATGATAACTATATTAATAAACAATAAACAATAATATCATTACCAATAAAAATGATCCCACTAACAAAAAAATATTAATAGTAATAAAGATGATAGTAATATTATAAAAACATCAACAATCATAATAATAGTAATAATAATAATGATGATGATGATAATAATAACGACAATATCAATAGTAGTAATGGTGATACGATAATAATAATACTAATAACAATAATATCACAACAACAACAATAATAATGATAATTATACTTATAACAATAAATAAAAGAGTAATAAAATGATAATAACATGAATAATATTAATAAAAAATGTAATTATTATGATACTACTAATAATATAGCAATCAAAACAATTAAAATATTATTATTAATGATAATAATAATAAAAGTATTGTTTTCGCCCTGCTGTGTGTGAGGCTGCAGTGAAAGGATGAACTTGCTGTTTAATTCTTTGACATCCTGCAAAACCGCCGAGAAACATTTTCATCTGTGACGCTCCAAAGGTTGCTTTTACAAACCAAATGTCACCCAAAGAACGGGACACGTGTGTGTGTGTGTGTGTGTGTGTGTGTGTGTGTGTGTACTCAGACTTCGGTGCCATCTTTGCCATTAGCGTTTATTTTTCTTAGTATTTTAAATAAATACTGCATGTTAATATTTTACATAATTATATATCAGAAAATGAAGTCGGTGGATGAACGACTTCATTTTATTCTCTTTAGGAAATTTATTTAGGATTTAATTTTTCTTTTTAATCAATTTTCTTTTTAAAAGATTCCCTCATATGATCGTGTCATGTATAATAAATGATTTCTTTTCTGTGTGTGTGTGTGTGTGTGTGTGTGTGTGTGTGTGTGTGTGTGTGTGTCTGCTGAGTAAAAAACAACTGGGAAAACAAAGTTTCAAGCTCATAATTTGAAAAGAAACTTCTGGAATCGTGCTCTTTATTTTATCTTTAAAATAATTTCCTAACATTTTTAGATGACGAACAATTTCATATATTTATATACGTATTATTCATTTCTCTGCATTTCTCTTCAAAGATTATTGAATTATATTTGTGTGCATGTATATATATGCTTTTTCAAGAATTACTTCATTCAATGTCAAATTATGCTATATGTTTGATAATGTTATATAAATAAGATTTATGCTATTCTAATTTACTGTTCATATACATACATAAACATGTTTATATATTTTTATTCAAGTAGCTTAAGTATGTGTAAATATATAGCTTTATATATATATATATATTTATACATATATAGAGTATACGCATTTACACATACATATATATATTTTACACACACATGTATATATAAATAAAAACATTTTATATAGAAAACGCTATATATATTTAAAGATCCATAGAAGGCATATTTTAATTCACTTTTTATAATTAACTGTTGCTTAATTGTATGTGTAAGTACATACCCATACATATATATAAGTATGATAAAATTTGACATCTATGCATATTAATTATATATTAATGTAATAAAAATTATTATTATATGGAACAGATTAAATTACTAATTTAAATATTCATAGAAGACATAAGATTTAAATTCATCTTATGTCATTAATCTCAATTAAAATAAGAAGCCTCACATTTGTATGCATAGATAAGATAAGATAAGATAAGATAAGATAAGATAAGATAAGATAAGATAAGATAAGAACAACTTTATTAATCCCGAAGGAAATTGTTGTGCCAGAGTTACAGAAAATATAACAGTAATAAATAATAAAAAGAAAAAGGCAGAATTAGAAATAAAAATAAACTATAAAGTGTCTCAGTGAAACTATAAAGTGTCTTAGTAAACAAAAGAGTAAACAAAACACTGTACATATCACTATTCATATATAATAAAATTAAACATTTTTGTAATTTGTATATGCTTATATATATATATACATTGTTTTTTTTTTTTAAGACGACATATGATTTTTACGAACCGTGTGTGTGAGTGTGTGTGATGGATAAAATTAAAAAGCACTAACACATGAATCCCCCTCCTCCCCTCTGCTAGCGGAGCCGCGAGCTAACTAGCCTGCGCTAAATGTCAGCGGGGTGAACAACACGCCGCCTTATTATTGCGCCGTGACATTTCCACTGAACTTTAAAAGCCACTAGATAAGCAGCGATCTCCATTCCAGCCTCCGAGGAGATACAAAGAACCTCCTGCTACAAAGCCGGCGAGGTAATCGCACATGTGTGTGTGTGTGTGTGTGTGTTTGGCGAGGGGGGGAGGTCATCACACACACCAATTAGGACACCGGATGGGCTTTGAGAGAAGATGTGGATTTAAGGACGAGGAGATGGAGAAGAAGAAGTTTCTCCAGATGTTGTGAGATCTTCGCCCCGCAGATGTTCATCAAGAGGTTCGGATTGATATTGGATTTATGATAAAAAGTTTTGTTAAAAGCGAAAAAATGAGGGTGACAAAAAAAAAAAAAAAAAAGGTGTTTGGAAAATGTGGGAAAAATCGTTTTGGATATTGGGAATAAAATAAACCAAATTAAAAAAGGAAATAACTGAAATCAACTAATGTTGCATAAACTATATGAACATTAACTCAAATTAACAAAATTTAGTAAAATATACTAAAATATACTTGAAAATTAACTGAAATTAACTGAAATATAAGAACATGGATACAAATAATCAAATTGACAAAAATACATGAAAAGTAATTTGCAAATTAGCAAAATTAACTAAAGTATACAAAATTAACTCAAATTAACTGAAATTAATTAAAAATATGAAAATTAATTCGAATAACTCAAATTGACTAAAATATACAAAACTTAATTTATATTAACTAAAGTATACGAAAAATAACTCAAATATATGAAACTTAACTCAAATGAACCCAAAATAACAAAAAACTAAAATTAATTCAAATTAACCAAAGTTAATTAAAATATACGAAAACCAAGCAAAAATGAAATTAAATGTAATGAGAAAACTAAATTAAACTGAACTAAACTACACTAAGATAAAATGAAATAAAACTAAATTAAAGAAATGACATGTTTAAATTGAAAAAAAATAAAATTTAATTTAACTGGAAACAAACTTAAAAATATCCAAATAAGTTGTGTAAAATAAATAAAAAATATAAAATAAATAATAAAAAGTAAATACATAATAATTCATGAATTAAATTTGAAGAAAGACATTTTAAATCGTTCAAAGTTGAGAAGGGATTGGAAAAAACAAGAAAATAAAATTAGGATTAGCAAAACCTGGGGCATAGTGAAATTAAAATAAATATATATAAAAACCAAAAAATATAAAAATACAAAATAAAGTTATTTCATAGTATTAAATAAATTAAATACAAAAAAAAGTTATTTCAGAATATTAAATATATATATATATGAATTTATTTAATACTATGAGATAACTTTATTTTGTATTTAATTTATAAATATATATCTTTTTTTTTTTAATATATTTATAAATATATACCATTTAGTATAAAAATAGTTGGGATAAAATAGATAAATAAAATTAAAAAAAAATAAATAAAGGGAAATTAAGGGGCCTCACCACACAGAAGACGCCGTCAACGGTGGAGTTGGACTTCAGCTTCTGAGCCTGGAGGAGACACGGACAAAAAAAACACCAAATAAAATAAAAAATACCACAAATATAGATACATAAATATATATATATAAAATATGAAAATAAATATTTTTCAAGTTAAAAGCGTCTCCCACCGGCTCACACATCTTTCGCCGCCGCCGATTTATTGGGGAAAACGTTTGCGTCGTGTCGCCGCGAATAAAAGCGAAGATTTTGAAAAAATAAATAAATTATGTCACTTCCTGTAAACATCCACCGTCTCCTCGGATACCGACCTTTTTTTTTTTAATGCTCTGATATTTGGCGAGCGGCGAGGAAGAGCCCGTCGGGGGAGTTAAGAACACCCCGATTCTGATTTGTGTGTGTGTTCTCAAAGCAGCGGCGGATGATTAATAATTGAAAAGTATTTAAAATGGCGGCGGCGGCGGCGGTGAACGACTGCCTTTAACCTCCCGAGACGCGCATTGGTTTTGCATTTTTGATGAATTTCAGGGTAAACGGCGTGTTGTTTATGGAAAAGGTTTTCTACCGCTACGTTTAAGCGGGTTGGTTTAGGCCACGCCCCCTGGTGACCTCTGGTGACCTCTGGTTTTGGGGGGGCGGGGCTACTTGATGTCCTCGCTAAATCTCGCTAGCGGTTCCTCGCTAAATCTGCTAAATCCCATCCAAACATGGAGACTATTTACATTCATCAATAGAAATAAACACAGTTCCTGCTAGCTCCTGTTAGCTCCTGCTAGTTCCTGTTAGCTTCTACTGGCTGGTGAAAGTTTCTTGCTAGTTCCTGTTAGCCCAAGCTAGCTCCAGCGAGTTTACATCGCAGTGGCTTCCCCCCCTAAATGAATCGTTCGGTGGATTTCAGACTGAGAAGGATGAACCGACTGGCCGATGAATGAATGAATGAATGAACCAATCAACCAATGAATGAACGAACCGATCGACCAATCAATGAATGAATGAACGAACCAATGAATGATTGAAGGAACCAACCCGCCATCAAATGAACCAAATAATAACCAACAAAATGAATGAATGAACAAATGAACCAACTGATAAACAAACCAACAAATGAATCACCAATCAAATGAACGAACGAGTCAACAAATGAATGAATGAAAGAACTATAGAATGGATGAATGAATGAACAAATAAATGAATAAACAAGCCAACAAACAGACAAATGAATGATTGAAAAAAAAAAACATCGAGTGAAAGAACCAATGAAGGAACAACGAAAGAATCACCGAAGCAGCAAATGAACGAATCAACCAACCAATGAATGAATGAATGAACAAATGAGGTAACCAAGGAAACAACTATCAAATGAATAAATGAATGAATAAACTATTGAAGTGATGGATGAATTAACCAATTAATGAATTAATGAAGCAACCAATGAGTCAATAAACGAACCGACAAATTAATAAATGAACGACTCATCAGATGAATGAATCAATGAAGGAACAACGAACGGATCACCCAACCAACAAATGAATTCATGAATGAACGAACCAATCAATGAGCAAATAAACAAATCGACAAATGAACGAACCAACAGGCAAACCAATAAATGAATGAATGAATGAACGAACAAATCATCGAATCAATAAAGGAATTACAAACGGTACGAATGAATCGATGATTGAACCGTTGGATGAATGAAGAAACAAAAAAGCAAAACAAGGAAACAACAATCAAATTAATGAATGAATGAACAAAGCAAGCGAGCAACGACTGAACCATTGAATGGATCGATGAACGAACGAATCAACAAACAGACCGATAAATGAACAAACGAATCAACAAACAAACCAATGAGTGAATGAAGTGAAAGAATCAATAAAGGAATCAGATCCCGAACCCTCAAATGAATGAATGAAGGAAAAAAAACAACCAACAAAATGAATGAATGACTCAAACGAATCAAACGAATCAACAACTCACCAAGTCAACCAACGGATGAACAAACCGAACGAATGAATCGCCATGAATTCCGAAAAACAAAAAAAAACAACTTTTTTCCTGCTGAGACGTGAACAACCTTGTTTATGTAGTGATTCGTGCCGCCGGCGCCACCACTTCGTCCGCGTTCGTTCGCGAACGAATCGATTAATTCCCCGCCTGATTGCGAGCGCGCGATAAGCCTGCCGGCTAATTGGCGTCGCGAGCCGTGTAATCACCCGCCGCGGACGCTTCCTCGCCATCTGATTCCACCGGCGCCGGAAAACTCACGATTTTTGGGGGGGGCGGGACGCTGGAAGGTGATTGGATGATGGGTGACGGGGTGAATGGCGGCGAGGGCGTCGTTTTTAGAAGAAAAATCAGGAAGTTAAACTCTTCATTCATGGTTTATCCTGCAGTCGGGTTGGTGGAGGGGGCGGAGCCTAACTCAGCTGTCATTGGGCAGGAGGCGGGGCTTAACTTGGCTCACCTGCCAATCACAGGGCCGCCCTTGCAACCAATCACCCTGTCGTTCATGTGACGTATGGAGATATGCTAACAATGCTAACACCTCTCATTTAATAGTCAAATTGATTTCAAACATCGTTTAATCCTCTTTAAGCGCCAAAAACTAAACTTCCTCCGTGTAACTCGGTCGCCGCCGCCACCTGTCGCCATGGTAACAGAGAAACCGACAAAAACAAAGCGCCGCCTCGGGGAGGCTAACACCTAGCCTGCTCCCTAAAAGTCACATTAGCATTAGCTACATATACATGCTCCTCCGCGCCACTTCCTGTTCTGACGCTCATACGATCTGGCGGCGAATGAGGGGGGTGGGGGCGGGGCCGACGATTTAGGCTCCGCCTCCATCTTGTTTGTACGGTAAAGGCAGCTCTCATTGGCTGAGAGCAAAGAGCGTTCTGATTCAGTGGCTAACGGCTATTACACAACGCGCTGGTCTGTGTGTGTCTGTGTGTGAGTGTGTGTGTGTGTGTGTGTGT
>NC_141285.1:26750178-26920178 GCF_037954325.1 Fistularia commersonii
CATGATTTCAATTATAATAATGAAACTAAACTATATTGAAATGAAATGAAATAAAATAAAATAAAATAAAATTGCAACATAAGGTATTGACTCATTTAGATACTGAATTTTGATCACCACTGATATCAAAGCTGATTACTAATAAAAACTTATAATAATAATAAATAATCAATAATCAAAATTATTGGGAACGATGACCAATATTTAATATATTTAACCAGATATTCAGAAGAAGATGCCAGCATTTCCAGGTGACCTTTGACCCCCGGCTGTGTGCGATATCTGTTTTTCTAAATGTCATTTGATTATTTTTCCAAATTTAACATTCTTATTTTCATGAGTTCAATCTTTTTTTTTTCCTTAAAATAAAATAAAATAAAATTGTATTAATTTAAATGAGATTAAATGAAATTAAATTAAATTAAAATTGTAAAATAATGTAAGGGTTTTCATGAAGGAAAACCCTTTGGGCAGATCATGGATGAAAACCAATAATCAAGATGATCGATCAGCCCTGATCGGTTCCCTTTAAGTGAAATTTAGCCGGATATCAATCTTTTTTTTTTCCTTAAAATAAAATAAAATAAGATAAAATAAAATAAAATAAAATAAGATAAAATAAGATAAAATAAAATAAAATTGTATTAATTTAAATGAGATTAAATGAAATTAAATTAAATTACAATTGTAAAATAATGTAAGGGTTTTCATGAAAGAAAACCCTTTGGGCTGATCATGGATGAAAACCAATAATCAAGATGATCGATCAGCCCTGATCGGTTCCCTTTAAGTGAAATTTAGCCGGATATCAATCTTTTTTTTTCCTTAAAATAAAATAAAATAAAATAAAATAAAATAAAATAAAATAAAATAAAATGAAATTAAATTAAATACAATAAAATAGAATAAAATAAAATTAAATTAAATTAAATTAAATTAAATTAGATTAAATTTCCTCCTCTTCCCTTAGAAACATTTGAACCTTTGACCCCGTATCTCTTTTGCATCCTATGGACATCGTAACCATGACAACAGGACTGATAGCTGCCTCTTTCTCTCCCCCTCTTTTCGTATTCCTTGGTTCTCCCGGCCCAGAACGGCGATCTTCATTGTTGTCACTTCCAGTTACTGCTGAACAAGCTCAGCCGGAGCGAGGGAGGAGGAGGAGGAGGAGGAGGACAGAAGGATGGCTAATGGGGAGGAAGAAGAGGCGTCATCCCTCCATCCGCCCACTCCTCCTCCCGATGGGAAGGAAATAACAAGATAAAGGGAGGTCTTTGAACGCACCTTCAACCATTTGATCTCCGCCGATGGAAGACGGAGGGAAAGATGAAGAAAGACGAGAAGAGAAAGGGAGGATAGAGGGAATAGATGGAGGAGGGATGTATCGTGATGATGCTGCGTCCGCTGACCTTTGACCTCCTCCTCCGTTTTGAAAGAACCAATGAAAACTACATTTGTAGTTCTTTGAAAGGTCACCTGATGATTCCCTGATGTCCCTGAACGCAGCATCGTTTTATTTTATGAATGAATTTTAGCTCTTGATTATTTTGGAAAGATATTTTTTTCTTACATTTTCAATAAAGAAACTTATAAAAGATTAAACCGAAGCGTAAATCGAGGAAAGAAATACTACAAAAAAAAAACTTAAAGTTCTTGAATAATGAATATAACAATGACGGACATTTTATGGGTTTAATTTTACATCAATTTCATTTTTTTGAAGCGCGGGTGAATCATCTGAAATAAACGACCCTGCTCACAGGGTCGAGCCAATCACGGCCGACCCTGCGAGGAGAGGCGGGGCTTAACCTCATCGTCATGGAAACGGATGCAGCTCATTCACACGATGTTGATCGGCGGAGGAACCCTGGAAGTCTATTCATCTCTTTGGTGCATAGAAATGCTAGGCTAACGTGTGTGCGCTTAGAAAGAGTGTGTGTGTGTGCGTGTGTGTGTGTGTTCAAAGTATGTGCTAGCTAGCTAGCTGTGCGAGGATGCTGCAGAAATCGAAATGACGACAAATAGAAAAATAACTAACAAAAAGGCGCTGCCTTTAGCCGTCGCTAAGCTAGGGGATGTTGCGCGATGGTTGCCGCGGAGACTTACGGAGGCAGGTGTTCTCGGTGAAGAACTCGGTGAACTTGTCGCACTCGTCCTTGTTGTTGCCGCTGTTGTTGCAGTCGCAGTAGGGCGACACGCTGATCCTAGTGGAGCGCAGGTAGTTGGGCGTCATCACCGTACCTGCAACAGGCGGCACGGCGTTCAGGAGGGCATGCAGGGCGCGAGCTAGATAGCTAACTAGCTAGCTAGCTAGCTAGCTGGGAGTTACCGTGAAAAACTCAAACCCAGTTGCCACTTGGACCATTGATCTCTTTGAACCGGTTCAGTTTCCTCTCAAATGTATACAACTGTGATTTACTGATTAGCTAGCTAGCCAGCTAACTTATAAAAGTGAATTAAAATGATGACGAACAAACCAACAAACTTAATAAAAACTCAATATTGTAATTTACTGATTAGCTAGCCACCTAGCTTGCTCAACACTAAAATGCAACTTTATAGAAGTGATTTAAAATGATGACAAACAAACCAACAAACTTAATTAAAACTCAATATTGTAATTTACTGATTAGCGAGCCACCTAGCTTGCTCAACACTAAAATGCAACTTTATAGAAGTGATTTAAAATGATGACAAACAAACCAACAAACTTAATTAAAACTCAATATTGTAATTTACTGATTAGCTAGCCACCTAGCTTGCTCAACACTAAAATGCAACTTTATAGAAGTTATTTAAAATGATTACAAACAAACCAAGAAACTTAAAATTGGAATTTACCGCAAGCAAGCTTATCTTAATCTAGTTACCCTGAAGTAGACTAAGGGTATCTTAAACAAGATACCCCGAGGTAGACTAAGGGCATCTCAACTTAGATAGGGGCTTTCATAGGAGACAAGAGGTATCCCGAGGTAGACTAGGTGAATCTTGACCTGGATACCCCGAGGTAGACTAGGGGTATCTTAACCGAGATACCCCGAGGTGAGTTAGGGGTATCTTCCCCTGGAAACAGGCCTCCATCTTGGACTTTGAGAACCTCATAAACTAATGCCCGATGGACCTTCGCAGCCAATCAGAAGCAGAAGGCTCCGGTCCCTTTGTCCTCTTGCAGAAGGTTCCACACCTTCAGGCTTGTCGACCCGACCTTTGGATGACTAACGGGACATGTTTTTCTTTCTCCATCCCGCCCTCCACCTCCTCCACCTTCCATCCACTAGCAGAAGTGCTGAGCCGTGGCTCAGCTGGTCTGGACCCGCTGCGCCGCTCCTGTAATCTAAATCCAGGCTTTTAATCCCCGGGTCGGCCTGAGGAAGAGCTGGAGTGGAACGTCGTGGAACCGGCGGAACTGACGATCGCTAATCCTAATCCGGACCCAGAATCATCCCGCGAACCCGGCGGAGACATGTTTTTGGGGGTCGGGCAGCTGGGGGGGGTTAACTACCCCCTCCGGTTCACCTCATCCCTGGTCGGTTTCTCTACCAGTTCCTCCCACGGTCCACAAACACACCACAGGTGTGAATGGGTGTATGAATGATGTGAATGAAAGAGTGAACGGTTGTATGTCCCGACGCAACATGTGAATGAGAAGGTGAATGTTGGAATGTCTCAATGACGTGTGAATGAATGGGTGAATGGTCGTATACTCTATATTATATGTAAGTGAAAGGGTGAAAACAATATGTTTCAAAGATATGTGAATGAGAGGGTGAATGGTTAGATGTCCCTATATGACGTGTGAATGAGAGGGTGATTGATGACATATTTAACATGTAGATTAGTAAAGTTATTAAACAAATGTTTTGTCTCTATATGATACATGAATGAATGAATGAATGAATGAATTTAGCTTCTAAAAATATTTTCTGTTTAATAGCATGTGAATGTGTGAGTCCGTGAATCAACCCCGGCGACGAGTAATCACAAACGTCCATTGCAACGTCCGCCATTCACTCCTTAACGCGTCACCTGTCAATCACGGGAAGGAGCAGCCCGTGATTGGTCGACGGCGGCGGGGGGCGGGCTCACCTATCAGACCGGAGTATGCTAGCAGGCAGTCGCCATAGTTTTCCTTCAGGCAGCCCGATAGCGACCGCGGCTCCGGCTGGCAGTTGGTGAAGAAGTCAGCCAGACGTGACCTGGAACACACACACACACACACACACACATCCAGAAACATGTCACTGCCAGATGCGATTAGCCCGCTAATAGTTTCTAGAAGCCAAATTCGGAGGGCCGATGTGACCGGAATGTGCCGGAAAGCGGCCGGTCCGGATGAATGTTCCCTGGAAGTCATTTCCCCTGATGCAATTAGCCGTCCCGAGCGGCCGCCGCCGTCGCCGTGGCGATGAGGTCGCCCCCGACGACGCCTGCGCGGCCCTGCTTCCGCGGCGCGCCTCTCAGCTAGCTAAATAAAAAAAAAAAAACAGCAGCGGCCTCTGAACGACACGATCGGAACGGGATCGAAGGTATTGATCGGTGATCTTGCCACACTCGTGGAAGTGTGTGTACGGGCCACAACACACACACACACACACACACACACATACAATTGCAGTGTAACAGTGATCCATCTAATCACTGCTCGCCACGCAGCCTCGAGCATGTTGACATTTGTCAACAGCAGTTAGCTTGTGACGTGCTAGCGTGTTAGCACGCGACAGGCTCCGCCCCCGGCGTCCGGCCGCCTGATGGAGAAAAACCTGTGGAGTGGATTTACTGCTTTCATGCTGTTAAGTAGGAGTGTGTGTGCGTGTGTGTGTGTGTGTGTGTGTGTGTGTGTGTGTGTGTGTGTGTGGTGATGGTGTGGGGGGCAGACCTGCGGCCAGGGTCCAAATGGAGCTCATTTATGAAGCCTAATGCTTCCATTTAATCCCAGCGAGCCGCAAGAAGCCTGCTGCTGCTGCAGGCTCTGGAGACACACACACACACACACACACACACACACACTCCCCAGTGAGGGTGATGTCAGATGTCCATCATTGAATTACCCCTTCCTGACCCCCCCGCCCCCCCACGAAACCGGTTCCCGGGTCACACTAAGGTCGCGCGCCGCAAACAGGAAGTGGTGAAAGTTCCTCGCCTCGCCACTTCCTCCCCCCCCCCGCCCGGTGGGAGGAGCCTATTAATTAGCGATTAGCTGACAGCACTTTGGCGTGAAGGGATGAGCGGCGAGGACGTGGATAATGTTTAGGATTAGGGTTAATGGACGTCTCCCGGGAAGACGCTTGTTTTGCAGGCGGCGGCCATCTTGGTTTTAGTGATTAGCGGCGGCGGCGGGTTATTAAAACTCGGCGGGAGGCGAGAGGCGCCGCGGGAGTAAGACACCGACGGTCTTGAAAAACCGTATCATGCAACGTACCAGACGTTGGCTATCATTATGCTAAGCTAACTAGCAAGAGGTGGGGTTTCTTGACGTGTTCCTGAAGCGTGGTCCTCTGGCAAATAAAATGTCGATGGTTGAGAGGGTATGAGTGGAAGGCTAACAGCTGCTGTAAGCTAACATTCATTATGCTATGCTAACTAGCATGGGGCTGGGGTTGTTCTGTCATCCAGCGTGGATCTGAGCAGCTGGGTGAAACTCAGGAATGAAATGTTGGTGGGATTAGACGAGGTGTGAAGGGGGAGGCTAACAGTTACTGTTAGCTATCATTCATTATGCTGTGCTAACTAGCAGGAGACGGGATTTGCTAACATCTTCCTTCTGGGATCAAAGCAGCTGGGTGAAACTCAGTGGATGAAACTTGAGTGCATATTTGACAAGATAGGAAGTCGGCTGCTAACACTTATAATAGGCTATCATTCATTATGCTAAGCTAAACTAGCAAAAGGCGGGTTTCTCTTTCCGTCGTCTAAGAGGGATCTAAGCAGCAGAGTGAAACTCCACGCGTTGCTCTGGTAAATTAAATCATGCATATGTGATGAGGTTTGAAGCAGGCGGCTAATACTTACCGTAGGCTATCATTCGTAACGCTAGGCTAACTAGCGAAAGGCGGGTTTCTCTTCCCAAGATCTAAGCAACTGGGTGGAACTCAACATATTGCTTTAACAAATGACACCAAAATACAAATTTGATGAGGTTTGAAGAGGGCAGCTAACACTTACCATAGGATTTCATCCACTATGCTAAGCTAACTCACATGAGGAGGGTATCTCTTCTTGTCTTCTAGGAGGGATCTAAGACACTGGGTGAAACTCATCGTGCTCTTCTTCTGGTGAATAAAATGTGTTTCTGACGAGGTTTGAAGAGGGCGGCTAACACTTACCATAGTCTATCATTCATTATGCTAAGCTAACTTGCAAAAGGCGGGTTTCTCTTCCCGGGATCTAAGCAACTGGGTGAAACTCATCATGCTCTTCCCCTGTAAATAAAGACTTTGCGTATCGGACGAGGTCACTATGCTAAGCTAACTAGCTAACTTTCTTCCCATCCACCAGCGGTGATCTTAGCAACCAGGCGGTAACTGAACTTGTTCCTCTGAACACCGTCTGGTACCTGCAGATGTAGTTGGTCTTGCAGGAGGCCTGCAGCTCCAGGCAGTTGGGCTTCTGCTTCTCCTCGTAGGAGCAAACGGGGACGATGGTCTGGCGGCGGCGCTCCGTGCACGCCGTCATGTCGCTGAGCGGGCAGGAGCAGAACAACATGCCGTAGCTGTGCTTCGGAGGAACCTGGAAGCACAAGGCAACGTCGGCGGGAAGATCAGAGCAGTGACTTGTATGCTCCTGTAAGACCCCGAGATAACTGGTAAGATAAGATAAGATAAAATAACTTGATAAGATAAGATAAGATAAGATAAGATAAGATAAGATAACTTAATAAGATAAGATAAGATATTTTAATAAGATAAGATAAGATGACTTAAGATAAGATAAGATAAGATAAGATAAGATAAGATAAGATATTATAATACAATAAGATAAGATAACTTAATAAGATGAGATAAGATAAGATTAGATAAGTTAACTTAAGATAAGTTAGATAAGATAACTTAATAAGATAAGATAAGATAAGATATTATAATACGATAAGATAAGATAAGATAAGATAAGATAAGATAAGATAAGGTCAGGTCAGGTAGGATAAGATAAGACCCTGAGAAAATTGGACAGGATGAATAATAATAATAATAATAATAATAATAATAATAATAACAATATACGAATGCTAATAGTAAACAAATATAAACCAAAATTAATTAGTTGAAATATAATAATAATAATAATGATAATAATGATAATAATAATAATAATAATAATTATATAACAATAATAATAATAATGATTATTATAGTTTTTATCATGGTCTTCATCAATACAATAACAATAGCAACAATAACAATTACAATATTATTATTATCATTATCATTATCATTATCGTCATCATTATCATCATCATCAATAACACTAACAATAATTATGATTCTAATTATAATACTTATAATAATGATTAAAACTTTTCTAAGACCTCAAAATAGTGCAAAAATCCCTCAGAAATTAACTCAAAATGTCACTTTGATTGTTGTCTTTATCTAATGGAAATGAAAACATATTGAAATGAAAAATGTACAAAACATGAGTTCAGTAAAAATTCTATAATAAAAAATCTATATAGTTTAGAAAACATAAATTAAATTGAGCTAAAAATTGTTTTTGTAATCCAAATTAGCAAAGCACTGTAAAACGGTTGGAGAAAAAAAAATTACAGATTAAATATACACATTAAATTCTATAAATATTAGCAAACAAAAAGAGGATAAAAAGAAAAAAAAAGAGTGAAAAAGACAAAACAAAAAAAATTAAAAATAGAAAAACTTTGAGAATCTATCCATGCATCTCTTTCCACATCTCCCCCTTCTTCTCTCTTTCTTCCTCTGTGATTCCCACAGTGAACAACACACACACACACACACACACACACACACACACACACACACACACACACACACACACACACTCACGCCTCCGGTTTGTCCGCGGCCGAATTAAGAAATATTCCAAAAAGCGAGACAGACAGACGGGATGAGAAGAGGACAAATTGTGCATCACACTCAGATTAATGATGTCACCAGGGGTGTGTGTGTGTGTGTGTGTGTGTGTGTGTGTGTGTGTGTGTGTGTGTGACACTATAAATCTCGCCCGTCTTATTCGTTGATGTTTGATATTTGTCTAGAAATGGTCCCAGTGAAGGAGGGGGTTTGCTAGGCTTTAGAAAAGAAAGAAATATCAAAACTCCGCCGCCATCATGGCCGCCATCATGGCCGCCGTCGCCATGGCGATGGATCCTTGCCTTATCGAAGAACTGCCGCAGGGCTTTGTGGCACTTCCTCTTGTTGCAGACCTCGGCCGTGGACACGCGGCTGGTGCACGGGCTGATGTACGCCGAGCGGTACTTCTTGCAGGTGTCGTTCAGGTTGCACGCCTTGGCGGCGTTCAGGCAGTTGTTCTCACGGGCGACGGTGGGCTCGCCTGCACACGGAGAGAACGGAGGGGGGGGAAGTTAGCTAAGATAAGGGAACATCAAGTAAGGTAAGGTTACATAAGATCAGGCAAAGTCAGGCATCGTCAGGTAAGGTGAGGTAAGATACGCTAAGATAGGATACAACAAGATAAGATAGGATGAGATGAGGTAAGGTAAGGTAAGGTAAGGTAAGGCATGCTAAGGTAAGGTAAGGTAAGGTAAGGTAAGATAAGGTAAGGCATGGTAAGGTAAGGTAAGGTAAGGTAAGGTGAGGCATGCTAAGGTAAGGTAAGGTAAGGTAAGACATGCTAAGGTAAGGAAAGGCATGCTAACGTAAGGTAAGGCATGGTAAGGTAAGGCAAGGTAAGGTAAGGTAAGGCATGGTAAGGTAAGGTAAGGCATGCTAAGGTAAGGTAAGGCATGGTAAGGTAAGGTAAGGTAAGGCATGCTAAGGTAAGGCATGCTAAGGTAAGGTAAGGTAAGGTAAGGTAAGGTAAGGCATGCTAAGGTAAGGTAAGGCATGGTAAGGTAAGGTAAGGTAAGGCATGCTTAGGTAAGGCATGCTAAGGTAAGGTAAGGTAAGGTAAGGTAAGGCATGCTAAGGTAAGGTAAGGCATGCTAAGGTAAGGTAAGGTAAGGTAAGGTAAGGTAAGGTAATGTAAGGTAAGGTAAGGTAAGGTAAGGCATGCTAAGGTAAGGCATGCTAAGGTAAGGTAAGGTAAGGTGAGGTAAGGCATGCTAGGGTAAGGTAAGGTAAGGTAAGGCATGATAAGGTAAGGTAAGGCATGCTAAGGTAAGGTAAGGTAAGGTAAGGTTAGGTAAGGTAAGGCATGGTAAGGTAAGGTAAGGCATGCTAAGGTAAGGTAAGGCATGGTAAGGTAAGGTAAGGTAAGGTAAGGTAAGGTAAGGTAAGGTAATGTAAGGTAAGGTAAGGCATGCTAAGGTAAGGCATGCTAAGGTAAGGTAAGGTAAGGTAAGGCATGGTAAGGTAAGGTAAGGCATGCTAAGGTAAGGTAAGGCATGCTAAGGTAAGGTAAGGTAAGGTAAGGTTAGGTAAGGTAAGGCATGCTAAGGTAAGGTAAGGCATGCTAAGGTAAGGCATGCTAAGGTAAGGTAATGTAAGGTAAGGTAAGGTAAGATAAGATAAGATAAGATAAGATAAGATAAGATAAGATAAGGGAAAATAAGATAAGGTAAGATTTTATTTGTGCTAAAGGTAAAAGAAAAAGCCTAAAATTTCTAAAAGGAATAAAATCAATTAATCAATATATCAACACACAATTACAAAAATGTATATATGTATATATAAACATATAAAACTGGAAAAATGTTTTAAAGAAAGAGAATTATTTCATGATAGAGGAAAAAAAACACTGAAAATCAATCAATCAATCAATCAATCAATCAATAAATCAATCCAAAAAAGAAAAAAAAAACTACAGCAGGAAATAGAAATATATAAGAATTTAAATCCGAAATCAAATTTTCCATTTTGGATAAATGTTAGATTTATATGATAAAATACATGAAATACTGAATACAAACAAATAATGACAGAAAGATAAATAAAATAAAAGAATCAATAAAAATAGAATTTTAGAAAATCTGAAAAAGGTATTTAAAAAAAAAGGAAAATATTGAAAACAAATAAAAAGATAAATAACCTGAAATGTCAGGATCTATAGAAACAATGATAATTGAATAAAATAACCTCAAATGAAAACAAAAATAAAAACTTTTTATTAAAAAAAAGAAAAAAGTGCAGAAACAAACAGAAGCTGCACGAAAAAAAAAAGAAAGAAAATTAATGAAAAACAATTTCTGCCTTTTTTTATTTTTTTCTTTCAAGAAGAAGTCCGGAACACTCCGGACCGAGATGTTACACAACACACACGCCACGTGTGTGTGTGTGTGTGTGTGTGTGTGTGTGTGTGTGTGTGTTCAATCCTCCCCCTACTTGGCCTAAATCCTGCAACTAGGTTTGCCTACAAAACCCTGCTGTGTGTGTGTGTGTGTGTGTGTGTGTGTGTGTGTGTGTGTGTGTGTGTGTGTGTGTGTGTGTGTGTAGCACCCCGTGCTAATTCGCATCCGCTATTAATTACCGTTTTCACACACTCATCCTCCTCCGACTCTTTGCACCGAAAATTACTTTTTTTTTTTTTAATGAGGCCGGTGTGACACACATCCAGCGTGTGTGTGTGTGTGTGTGTGTGTGTGTGTGTGTGTGTGTGTGTGTGAAACCAATGGGCTGTTGTGCTGCGGCAAATAAATGGTGTTAAACACAACCTCCTCGGCCGAGGTAATTAAATTCAACACTTGAAGAAGAAGAGGGAGGAGACGGACCTTGGCGCGAGTGTGTGTGTGTGTGTGTGTGTGTGTGTGTGTGTGTGTGTGTGTGTGATTGATGGTGTGGTGATGTATTAATTGGAGACAGAGAGGACGGTGTTCCTCCGACATGAGGAGGAGATCCCCGTGATGGATGAACCTTCCAGCGCTATCTGCAAAATATCCTCCATCTGTTTCACCTTATTTGCCTTGTTACGTGTGTGTGTGTGTGTGTGTGTGTGTGTGTGTGTGTGTGTGTGTGTGTGTGTGTGTGTGATGTTTTGTATCAAGTCAGCAGTAATATTATCTTTCAGTCCTTGGTTTTTGTCACTGACTGAATGCTAATGTGATGGGTTCTTCAGGTTCTTCAGGTTCTTCAGGTTCTCCTGCCTAAGTTCTCGAAGTTCTTTAGGTTCTTCAAGCTAGGCTCTCCATGTTCTCCAAATTTTCCAGGTTCTCCTGCCTATGTTCTCCTAACTAGGCTCTCCAGGTTGTCTGGGTTCTCCATGTTCTCAGGGTTCTCCGGGTTCTTTGGTTCTCCGGGTTCTCCTGCCTAGGTTCTCAAAGTTCTTAAGGTTCTCCTTGCTAGGCTCTCCGTATTCTCCAGGTTCTCTGGGTTCTCCTGCCTAGGTTCTCCTAGCTAGGTTCTCCAGATTCTCCAGGTTCTCCAGGTTTTCCTAGCTAAGCTCTTCATGTTCTCCTGGTTCTCCAGGTTCTCCTGGCTAGGCTCTCCAGGGTCTCCAGGTTCTCCATTCCCCCCCAGTCCAGAACATCTTGTTCTTCTTGTCCAAAGGTTTGCACGTTTGGCGTCTCGGCATGATTGACAGCCGACCCGGATTAAGCCCCGCCCCTCGGCAGGGATTGGCTACAAACCCCTTTCCTGTTTACCGACACAATCAATATTTTACCGATTGATTATCGCTTGTTTAGAGTAATTATCAATTGATATTTATGATAGAATTTTGAATTATTAATTCATTATTGATTCCCATTTTAATTATTTAACTAACCACATGATCGATAAGAATAACTAACCATCTTCTTGATTAATATACTAATTAGTAAATTAATTAATCTCTGTCTGGCTAATGGGTGGTTTAAAGATTCATCACCGGGTCACTCGTCTTCCCGATTCCCAATCTGAACCTGAATCTGAACCCGAATCTGGACCCGAATCTGAACCCGAATCTGGACCCGAATCTGGACCCGAATCTGAACCCGAATCTGGACCAGAACCCATATCAGAATCCAACAAGAGCCCAAATCCTGAATCTTGACTCCGAAAATCCAACTCAAATCTGAACCTGAATCTGAACCCGAATCTGGACCCGAATCTGAACCTGAATCTGGACCTGAATCTGGACCCGAATCTGAACCTGAATCTGAACCAGAACCCATATCAGAATCCAACAAGAACCCAAATCCTGAATCTTGACTCCGAAAATCCAACTCAAATCTGAACCTGAATCTGAACCCGAATCTGGACCCGAATCTGAACCTGAATCTGGACCTGAATCTGGACCCGAATCTGAACCTGAATCTGAACCAGAACCCATATCAGAATCCAACAAGAACCCAAATCCTGAATCTTGACTCCATCCAATTCAAATTTGAACCTGGATCTGAACCTGGATCTGAACCTGGATCTGAACCTGAGCAAAAATTCAAACCTGAATCTGAATCCAGATCTCAGAACCCGAACCCGAACTCCAATCCGAATCTGAACCCGGCTCTGAACCAAAATCTGAACCACAATCCGGACCCGAATCTGAATCCGACCCAAACCCATATTTGAACCCCGACCCAAGTCTGGATCTGACTCTGAATCTGAATCCGAACCCAAACCTGAATCCCGACTTCTAATCCGAACCCTTGGTAACGGTTACCACGGCGATCAGAGATGCCGTCGTCGAGGAGGCGCCGCTCCTTTGTTCTACAGACCCACGGCAGAAGAAGGAAGAAGAAGGAAGAAGAAGAAGGATGATGAGGAAGAAGGTAGAAGAAGAAGAAGGAAGAAGAAGGAAGAAGAAGAAGGTAGAAGAAGGTAGAAGAAGAAGAAGGTAGAAGAAGAAGAAGGAAGAAGAAGGAAGAAGAAGAAGAAGGAAGAAGAAGGAAGAAGGAAGAAGAAGAAGAAGAAGGAAGAAGAAGGAAGAAGAAGAAGAAGGTAGAAGAAGAAGGAAGAAGGTAGAAGAAGAAGAAGGTAGAAGAAGAAGAAGAAGGAAGAAGAAGAAGAAGAAGGAAGAAGAAGGAAGAAGAAGAAGAAGGAAGATGAAGAAGAAGGTAGAAGAAGAAGAAGAAGGAAGAAGAAGAAGAAGAAGGTAGAAGAAGGTAGAAGAAGAAGAAGGTAGAAGAAGGTAGAAGAAGGTAGAAGAAGAAGAAGGAAGAAGAAGGAAGAAGAAGAAGAAGGAAGAAGAAGAAGAAGGAAGAAGAAGGAAGAAGGAAGAAGAAGAAGGAAGAAGGTAGAAGAAGAAGAAGGTAGAAGAAGAAGAAGAAGGAAGAAGAAGAAGAAGAAGGAAGAAGAAGGAAGAAGAAGAAGAAGAAGGAAGATGAAGAAGAAGGTAGAAGAAGAAGGAAGAAGAAGAAGAAGAAGGTAGAAGAAGGTAGAAGAAGAAGAAGGTAGAAGAAGGTAGAAGAAGGTAGAAGAAGGTAGAAGAAGAAGGAAGAAGAAGGAAGAAGAAGGAAGAAGAAGAAGAAGAAGAAAAAGAAGAAGAAGGAAGAAGAAGAAGAAGAAGAAGAAGAAGAAGAAGAAGGTAGAAGAAGGAAGTGTCCACGGGACGGCCCCTTGGAGAAGGTCCTGGTCGGCCCCTTGGACCACCAGAGCTCCTTCTAATCAGTTTGCAGGAGCGATCGAGGGGGAAACAGGCGACACGATAATCAATTTGAAGCCGAATCGGAAACCTGAGCCCCTGAAGGGTCTCCGGCCCGCCAGGCCTCCAGATGGCCTCGGACCCACCCTGGGACGGTGTGTGTGTGTGTGTGTGTGTGTGTGTGTGTGTGTGTGTGTGTGTGTGTGTGTGTGTGTGTGTTTTGGTCGGACGATGCCATCTGCCAGGAGTGCAGGGGGAGTTCACCGTTACCGCGAGCCGCCACTAGGGGGCGCTGTTGCTGAAACAACAGGGCAGCGATCGGTTGGACTGTTCCATGTGTGGGGAAGAAAAGCAGAAGGGATTATTTATTTTAACAAAAATATACTTTATTATTTTAATTTATTTGTGCAGCTATTCTTTTGCGATGCTAGCTCGATAAGATAAACTGTATTGATTTATTTGCACTGCATCCGGACGCCTATTTTACTTCCAACCGCAGTTCGATTGTTTCTCTTATATTTTCTAATTTTTTTGTTGTTGTTTGTTTTGATTTATTTCTTTTCTCTGCTGTTTTTTTTTTTTTTAATTTCTAATTTATTTTTTTTTTGCCACCGCTAATATCTTGCACTATTGCCAATGCTGCCGGGGTCGCTCGTGTTAACTTTCGCTATTCGGCTAGCATTAGCTTCAGCTTTATAAGCTAATAATGCTACGTTGTGCTGCTTTCGGGGGCAGTTTCTGGTCCACGTGAAGCAAAGGGAAAGATGCTAGGCTATATAGCTTTCCGACAAGGGAAGAAAGGAGCGGGAAATTGACGGTGGACGTAAACAACTTCCCAAATATCCGCCTCCCCATTCTTGCCGCTTCTCTGCGGGTGCATTTAGCCTAGCTAAGCTACGAGTTCGCAGGTGCCGTTAGTTTTAAACAGGACGCTAAAGCTAAACACCGTCACAAAAGGAGACAAAACGCCATCAGGAAATGCTTGACTTTCCCCTGCGCGGACGTCAACGACCCGCTGATACAGAGTTAGCGTCCGATGACGAGCAGCGGCGCCATCACAGAGAATGCTAACAGTCTGTTAGCATAGCGGTTCGTAAGCTTCACTGAACAGCCAATTTCAAAAAGTACTCTCTCCGTTAGCACAGCAACGTGCGCGCAAACCACCAATCCGCTAGCTCCGAGGCTCAACCTCGCGATATCACTAACCAGACAGCGTTGCCGCGGAAACGACAACGTTGCCCTGCGAATGAGAAGCTTAGATTTACTAAGAAAACCTGTATTTTATCATCGCGGCTACAAAAATCGACCAAACAGGACGATAGCGCACCGCTAGCCGGGCGTCCCATGAAGCTACAAGGGGGGAACAACGCCTTCTGGTTATCGGCACGCCGTTCGATCGGCGGCCGCGGGTGTAAATCCCTCGACCCGGGATCCCCGACGTTCCTCCCTGATTTCCCTCCAGAACCTCCATAAATCCAGTCCGGATTATTCACCTTCTAAACACACAAGCCCACACACTCCGTGGGCTTGAAGGGGGAAAACAGAATGTAGGTAATAAATGAGGGTCGGGGTCTCATCAGCGGCTGAGTTACGACCTCCCGCCCCCCAATTTAATGGACTTTGGCCCGGAAAGCGCAAGAGCAGCAGAAAACCATCTTTGTTTACTTCCCGACCCCTCCGGCGGAGTCGTTATTTGACCTTTGACCTCCCGAGGTCTCGCGCGCGCGCCATGTATTATTAATCTGGCCGATCCATAACCGATCGGTTACGATCGCAACGGACGGTTTTTCAAACGTGGCGCGTCCTCGCTTGAGGACAACAGGTTTGTTTTGCTCAGGGAAAGAAGGGGGATCAGAAACAAATTAAATATAATCTAAATAAAATAAGTGTAAATAGTGGCAAACAGGGAACTGGCGAATCAAAATAATCCCCCCAAAAATAATGGATAATTCAATAAATATTTTCAAAAAAAACTAAAATGCAGACGTGCAAAAAAAGTAAATAAAAAAATATTTATTTTGATTTTTTTTTTTTTTTTTTTTGAGATTTAATTTCCAGGAAAAAGGCTGAAGAATTACTGAAATATCTAGAATAGGAGCCACTGCTCAATTGGAGGGCAGGCTGAGATCATTTTATAGAAAATAATTTAATAAGTGAAATAAAATCAAAAATAAAACGAGTGAAAATACGAGGAATCTCTAAAATAAAAAAATACATGAAGAAAAAAGTAATTAATTAGAAAACAATGATACACCAGAGCTTAAATTTGAATTATTCTTTTTTTTATATTCTAAAGGTAAAAATATAAAAAAAAAAGTAAATTTTTTTTATAAAAAAATGTAAGGTAAAATAAATGTAAAAATGTAATTACTAGAGATACATAAATAAATACGTAATTAAATAGTTTTGAAAACAATAATACAGAAATGTTAACACACCTGTGCTTTTTATTCATTTATCGATTTATTTGATTTTTTTTTTTTTAAGAATTAATTTCCAGGAAAAAGGCAAAAAAAATTTACCGTAATATCTAAAAAACGAGCCGCCGCTCAATTGGAGGGGGATAAAGACTTCAGATAAAAACAATAAATAAAAAAAAAAAGAAAAGTAATTACGAGTGTTTACACGCCGTCGGTCCGACCCTTACGAAACATTCGACACCTTCCACCCCGAAACAAGGACGGACTTCAACCTCGGAGTGTTAATAACCTCCTGAACGCCGTCGCAGCGCAATAAAGTCGGCCGGTGCGGCGACATCGCTCACATTTCCTGCTAATTGATCCCCGCTGAGCAACAGCCCTCCCTCCTCCACGCCGCCGCCGCCGCCGCCGCCGCCGGCCCCCTCCTTGAATTTATTGAGCCCTATTGGCTCAGAAACCAACACATATAAAGATTGATGGATAAAATAACAATAAAAAAAAATGGAAGCTACAATGATGACGGTTTCAAGTCCCCTGGCGTCTCACCGGCGTTAGCATTAGCTTCGGGGGTGTGTGGAAGCGGTTAATGGATTTTTGCATGAGGTTAAACCAAAAACTCCAAAGGCTGTGGTGGCTAGCATTTGTTAGTGCTTGGTTAGCGGTGGTTAGCATGTGTTAGTGCCTGGCAAGCATTTGTTAGTGCTTGGTTAGCGGTGGTTAGCATGTGTTAGTGCCTGGCAAGCATTTGTTAGTGCTTGGTTAGCGGTGGTTAGCATGTGTTAGTGCCTGGCAAGCATTTGTTAGTGCTTGGTTAGCGGTGGTTAGCATGTGTTAGTGCCTGGTTAGCATTTGTTAGTGCTTGGTTAGCGGTGGTTAGCAGTTGTTAGTGCTTGATTAGCATTTGTTAGTGCTCTGTTAGCACTCACAGCCATGCGTGGGTTCCCCCGTTAGCACATTAGCGAGCAGATCGATACGCTCTTCAGATAATTAGCGAGAGAACAAACAAGCTAATTAACTTATTGATCTTGTGGGTAATTTTGGAGCAATTTTTAATTAAATTTTGATAAATTGCTTCATTTTTGTTTCGTTAATGTTTACTTTCATTTTTTTAATTTCTTTTTTGGGTCTGATTTCATGGTTCAGGTTTATTTCTTCAGCAGCTTTTCATGGAACTTAAACCTGATTTTTGAAAATTAATTGTGATATTTAACCTTTCTTTTTCTAAAAAATATATATATATATATATATATATATATATATTGATACATTTTACTTTCATTTTTAATTTTTCTTTTTTTTAACATTTTCAGCCTAATTTCATGGTTCAGATTTATTTGAATTTCTTCAGTAGCTTTTCATGGAACTTCAACCTGATTTTTGAAAAATGAATATTTAATTTTTTGATATCTAACTTTTCTTTTTTTTTTTTTAAATAAATACATTTTCCTTTTTGTGGTAAAATTTTACTTTCATTTTCTTTTTCGTTTGGTTGAAAACTGCTAATTTTATGATCCAGGTTTATTTTAATTTTTTATGCAGCGTTTCATGGAACCTCAATCTGATTTTTGAGAAATGAACCATGATATTTTGTTAAAAAAAGGTCATTCTACCAAAAAAAAAAGAAATTGATATTAAATTATTAATTTTTAAATCCATTCAAACTTTCTCATAATTTAAGGATTGAAGGCATTTAAAAAAAAAAAAAAAGAATTTTATTTTTCCCTCTCTGCAGTTCAGCTCCTCTCTTCCACAGGACATGGTCATTTCTACAGGTGATTTCTGATTGGACGACGGTGTCAGGACGATAGTTACAACTCGGTGGAGGAAACAGGAAGTAAGCTGTGTGTGTGTGTGTGTGTGTGTGTGTGTGTGTGTGTGTGCGCACATCACCAGAGCATCACCACCAATGCAGTTCTACCTCATCCCTCTGGTATGCTAACAGCTCAGGCGGCATGCTAACGGCTCCCGCGGCATGCTAACGGCACCCGTGACATGCTAACGGCGCCCCCAGGTTGACTAGAACTGGTTATTACCGGGTTATTATTAGTCGGTTTATTTGTTTACCAGTGAGGAGGAGGAGGTCCGAAGGGAGATGAAGGAGTGACAAAGTTTTCAAATTAAATTGAAATATTCTAAGAAATTGTGGGCAGCTACAGAAAAAAAAACAATAGTAAAATAAATTTAAAACCATGAATGAATAAATTGTAACATAAAATATGACAAAAAGAAAAAAAAAAAGGAAATGGAAGGATTTTTTTTTATTTGTAGTTGCAATTTATTTTAAAACAAAAAAAGACAAATTAGTTAAGGGATTAATCAATAAAAAGAAATATTTGTTTTACAAAAACAAATTAAAACAAATAAAAGGAGGATAATGGGGAAAAAGAATCCAAATCGTGGGCAGCTACAGAAAAATAGCAAAATATACAAGAAAAATAAAAACAATAAATATATAAAACATGACTAATAATGTGGAAAAATAGAGTAAAACAATAAAATAAATGATCGTTTTTTTTTTTTTTAATTTGAAATAATATAGCCTTTACAACAAGAAACTAAAACGAATAAAATGAAAATTTAATGGTTGGAAAAAAAAAAAAAAGGAATTTACTGAAAAATCAGGAAAAAATAAGTCTGTGAATAAAAAAACAAAAAAAAACAAATAAACAACAACAAAAAATGCAAATAAATAAACAAGTAAATTGTGAAAATTAAAAAAAAAGGTCACTTCAACATCAGGACTTGAAACATGGCGTCCTCTAATTAGACGGACCGATGATGATGACGGAGAGGAGAGAAGATGGCAGCTGTCAACGCCCGACCGCAAACATCAGGAGGGGGAAAATAAATTGAGACGATTCCGGCTGAAAGTTTATGAGCGGTGAGAAGAAGGAGCTCCGCCGTCACTCAGGATGAGAAAAAGAAGAAGAAGAAGAAGAAGACGAAAGCAACCCTGGTGAACACACAAACGTATCTGAGGCTTTCCACAACAACAACCACAACACTGACAATAACAACAACGGCGGCGGCAACGAGAGACACAACAACGTCAACAACTAAACTGGCGACGACGTCGACCGTGACGACGACGACAACGTAATAACAATGACAATATGATCGACAACAAAAGTAGTGATGACTGCGGCAACGACAGCATCAGCAACGCCAATAGTGACAAGAACAATGGCAATGTTGACAACACCGACAATGACGGAAACTGCAGTGGCAATATTTACAACTATATATGACAATGACGACGACAATATTGACAAACAAAAACGCAAAGACACCGGCGACAACGATGCCGACAGGAATACAGTGATTAAAGCGACGACCGCAACATTGGCGACAAACATGATGACGATACTGAGGGCAACGACAACCACGACAGAGACAAGGACAACAACTGCAATATTTACAAAGACAACAAAATGACAGTATTGATGACAACAATGTCAACAACAAAAGACACAATTGACATCAACATAGACCATGAGGAATACAACAATATGGACCATAACACATGGCGACGACAACAACAATGGCTACACCAAAAGAAAGAGTGATAGCGACAGCAACGGCAGCAACAACGCCTACATCAAAAACGACAATCATAGCGACGACAGCAACAGCAGCAACAAAGGCGACCTACTAAACGATAGTGACGGCTACAACGATAACAGCAGCAACAATGGCTACAACATAATGACAGCGATAGCGACAAGGACAATTACAACAACGGTAGCAACAACGGCTACACCAAAAATGAGTTATAGCGACAACAACGATGACAAAAATGGCTACATCAAAAATGACTGTGATAGCAGCAACAACAACAACGGCAGCAAGAATGGCTACATCAAAAAACAACCGTCATAGCAACAACAACAACAATGGCTACACCAAAAACAACAGTGACATCAACAGTGACAACAACAACAGCTGCAACAACGGCTACACCTAAAACAAGTGATAGCTACAACATCAACAACAACCGTAGCAACAACGGCTACAACAAAAATGAGCGATAGCGACAACAACAATGACAACAACAATGGTTACACCAAAAATGATAGTGACATCAACAACGACAACAGCTGCAACAACAGCTACACCAAAAACAAGTCATGGCAACAACAACGACGACAACAACAATGGCTACATCAAAAACATGTGATAGCGACAACAACAATGGTAGCAACAACGGCTACACCAAAAACGAGTGATAGTGACAACAACAACGACGACAACCATGGCTACATAAAAAATGACAGTATTAGCTACAATGACAATGACGACAACAATGCCAGCAACAACGGCTACACCAAAAACAAATGATAGCGACAACGTCAACAACGACAACAACAATGGTAGCAACAACGGCTACACCAAAAACCAGTCATGGCAACAACAACAACAACGACAACAACAATGGCTACATCAAAAACATGTGATAGCGACAACAACAACAATGGTAGCAACAATGGCTACGACAAAAACAATCGTGATAGCGACAACAACGACAATGATGTCAACGACGGTTACACCAAAAACGACACTAATGGTGACAACAACAGAAGCAACAATGGCTACCCCAAAAACAAATGATAGCGACAACGACAACAACAATGGTAGCAACAACGGCTACACCAAAAACGAGTCATGGCGACAACAACGACGACAACAACGATGGCTACACCAAAAACAAGTGATAGTGACAACAACAACGATGACAACAACAATGACAATGGCTACATCAAAAATGACAGTATTAGCTACAATGACAATGATGGCAACAATGCTAGCAACAATGGCTATATCAAAGAACAAATGATAGCGACAACAACAACGACAACAAGAATGGTAGCAACAACGACTACACCAATAACGAGTCATGGCGACAATAACAACAACAACAAAAATGGCTACATCAAAAACGTGTGATAGCGACAACAACAATGGTAGCAACAATGGCTACACCAAAAACAAGTGATAGTGACAACAACAACGATGACAACCATGGCTACATAAAAAATGACAGTATTAGCTACAATGACAATGACGACAACAATGGTAGCAGCAACGGCTACACCAAAAACAAATGATAGCGACGTCAACGACAACAACAATGGTAGCAACAACGGCTACACCAAAAACAAGTCATGGCAACAACAACGACAACAACAATGGCTACATCAAAAACATGTGATAGCGACAACAACAATGGTAGCAGCAACGGCTACACCAAAAACAAATGAGAGCGACAACGTCAACAACGACAACAACAACGGTAGCAACAACGGCTACACCAAAAACAAATGATAGCGACAACGTCAACAACGACACAACAACGGTAGCAACAACGGCTACACCAATAACGAGTCATGGCGACAATAACAACAACAACAAAAATGGCTACATCAAAAACATGTGATAGCGACAACAACAATGGTAGCAACAATGGCTACACCAAAAACGAGTGATAGTGACAACAACAACGATGACAACCATGGCTACATAAAAAATGACAGTATTAGCTACAATGACAATGACGACAACAATGCCAGCAACAACGGCTACACCAAAAACAAATGATAGCGACAACGTCAACAATGACAACAACAATGGTAGCAACAACGGCTACACCAAAAACCAGTCATGGCGACAATAACAACAACGACAACAACAATGGCTACACCAAAAACAATCGTGATAGTGACAACAACGATAACAATGGCGGCGACAACAACCAGGTACGGCACCAGGAAATGTAGCGCAGCTGAAATGGGGTCACCCAAAACCCCCCCCCGCCCCGCTCGGATGGTTCGGTCCGTGCGTTGCAGCGCCGGCTTCCAGCAGAAAGTTCACGGCACCTTTTTTTTTCTTTTTGTATTTTTTTTTTTTTGCTTTTGTTTTGTTTGGTTTCCTTTTCTCTCCCGCAGCTGCCAATCACCTCGGCAGCAGCTGTCAGTCCCGGTTTGAGGACGCGAGGAGTTATTTTTTATTTTTTGCCCGCCGGGGTCACATGGCGCGGCCCGAGTTCACGCACGCCGGCCGAACAGCCGTCCGCTTTTGAGTCCTGTCTTTATTTTTTTTCTTTTCTTTTCAAAAGATGAAATCCCACGGCTGAAGGAGACGGAGGAGGCCGACAGGTTGAAGCCGGAAGCTGTCTGCTGCAACGTGCTAACAATGCTAACAACGTGTAGCTTACGTGTAGCCGTTAGCCGACGGCTTGAGGACGTCGTGTCATTTATTTTAATTTTATTTAAACATCTGTTTAAATCGGTCCCAACTACTCCATCACTTATATATGAAAGTGTGAAAATATTTATATTTTTTTATATTTATTTAATCGATGTGTCACTTTTATTTTAATTTTTTCTTTTTAATCTGTATTTATTTTGTACATATCTGTGAGCGTAGAGCAAAAATAAAATTGTTTGATAATAAATATTAATCTCGCTGATATTGACTTAAGCTTCTGATTTTTAAGGAAAATTTAAATGTAATTGATATGATATTAATAATTTGATATTAATAAAATATTAGCCCCTATTGGAATCAATTAGCTTTTTTTTAATTTTATTTTATTGGTCTTTTTTCCGGAGCCGCTTCATCCAGGGGACGGACGGAATCGTCTTTTAGTTTGTTTTGCAAAGTCCTGTTTGTTTTTGTTTTTTTTTTTTTAATTTTTTCTTTTTTTTTTTTACCCCCCCCCCCCCCCCCCCCCCCCCACCACCACCACCCCACTATTTATTTTTATATATTATCTCCAGAGACGCGGCGGCGCTCTGAGCGGCGCCGATGCCCTTGTCTTTGTCTCGTCTCCACATAAACGCGTCTACACTCGCAGAAATTTATGTTTTGATAGTATGACAACTACAACACACACACACACACACACACACACACACACACCTTCCCCCTCCTATAATCGTCAGCGGGGACGGCTGATGTCAGACTCTCCCCGTCTTTCCGGGAGGCGTTTGATGGACGACTAGAGCCGCTCGCCGTCTCCGACCCACTTTCTTTTCGGGCTTCGTGTTTTTAATTTAACATCCGGGCGCCTCAAAGATGGATGACGGACACACACACACACACACACACACGTATACATGACACCCCCGCCGAGCAGCAGCAGCAGGAGAGTGTGTGTGTGTGTGTGTGTTTGTGTAAAAGGCCTACGAGGATTTGCTTTACTATTCGGGGAAAGTACAGGAAAACACAAAGCACGACAAGGATTCCTCTAAAACTATTTTTGATGTTTACAAGTCATGCGGCTTTTACTCTGATTTTATTTTTATTTTAGTTTTCTATTTATTTTTATTTGTTTTATTTTTTTCCTGGATTTTCAGGGATTTTTCTGAAAGACAAAGGTCATTTTTTTCATTAATTTTCTAGGATTTTTGGTCATTTTCAGTTTTTTTTTTAAATTTATTTATTTATTTTAAGGTTTCCAGTTTTAAGGGTTTTTCTTTATATCTGAATAGGACTTTTAGGGAATACACAGGGTTTTTATATCATCTGGGAGGAATTGTTGTTTTTTTTCAGAGATTTTTTTGAGAATGTTCAGTGATTTTTTTGGTGAATTTTCAGAATTTTTGGAAGGAATTTTAAGCTACTTTTTAGGGGATTTTTTTAGGAATTTGAGGGAAAATTTCCAGGTGAATTTTTTTCACACTTTTTTCTGAGGCAGTTTGAAGAAAATTTTGGGAGATTTCAAGAATTTTTTTAAATGTGATTTTCTGGTATTTTTTTCCTGGCAATTTTCAGTTTTCAGTTTCCATTCCGCCGATTTTGAAAAACAGTCATTTTTTTTCCAAGGATTTTTGTGAATTTTCAGGATTTTCTGATGAAATCAGAAGCTATACTTTTAGGAGACTAAAGAATTGTCAGGGATCTGAGGAAACTCCATGGACTCTGGGATAATTTAGACTTTTTTTCCGAGAAAGTTTGAAGAAAAAATCTTGACTGACTTTTCGGGGATTTCAAGGAATTTTTTTAAATTTCCTTTCTGTTTTTTTTTCAGTTTTATAACAATATAATTTTTCAGTTTTATGACTCCTCAGACACAGGAAGGTTCCTCTCCAGTCCTTGAAAACAAACATTTGAATCCAAACTTAAAGGGAATTAGTGGGAAATTTGAGGTAAATTTACGGAGCATTTTTGGTCTTTTTTCAGGGATTTTTTTGTGAATTTTCACAAATTCATTTGTGAAAATTTTTATTTTAAAGAATTGTCAGGGATTGGAGGAAAGAGGGAAAAAAATTGGGGGAATTTTTAGGAACTCAGGGATAATTGAGAGTTTTCTCAGGCAGTCTGAGGAAAAAATTGGACTAATTTTTCAGGGATTTGAAGGATTTTTTTAATGTCATTTTCTGTTTGTTTTTTTCCCAGTTTTATAACTATAAAATTTTTCAGTTTTATAAGTCCTCAAACACGGGAAGGTTCCTCTCCAGTCCTTGAAAACAATAATTTGAATCCAGACTTAAAGGGCATCAGTGGGAAATTTTAGGTAAATTTACGGGGCATTTTTGGTCTTTTTTCAGGGATTTTTTTGTGCATTTTCAAGATTTTTAGACTGGATTTTAAGCTTTATTTTTAGGGGATTTTAAAGAATTGTCAGGGATTGGAGGAAAAAAAAATTGGGGGAATTTTTAGGAACTCAGGGATAATTGAGAGTTTTCTCAGGCAGTCTGAGGAAAAAAATTGGACTAATTTTTCAGGGATTTGAAGGATTTTTTTAACGCATTTTCTGGGATTTTTTTTTTTTCAGATTTATAATTTTGATCATTTCCAGTTTTATAACACATGTAGGTTCATGACCATTCTGAAAACAGTCGCCGAGCACAGCCAGGAGGGAAGGGAAGGAAACAAGCCGCAGGGGAAAAAACCCTTGCGATCTTCTGCAGGGGGGCAAGACTTGTATTGTCCTACTTTGGGAATCAAAACCCCCTGAAAGCTTCTGGTGGTGTCTGCAGCTGCCGGCGTCAAACATGCCAGAGCAGGTCAGTGAACACAACACGGGGGTCCACGGCGTTGGGGGGGTCACGGGGTGGCGTGGGGGGGGGGGGGGGTGAGGTCATGATTAAATGAGATTAGTTAATGATTGCTTAATGACTCGTCAGGCGACCCCGGGCTCATTTGGCCCGACTTCCCCTCGGCGGCCGTTATCTGGCAACCCGAGAACAAGGGAGCAGTGTGGACTAATTACATCCACCGTGGACCCTGTATCCTCATGCACACACACACACACACACACACACACACACACACACACCCCTTCTCGACCAAAACACAATCAAACCCCGGCCTGGTTCTTCCTCGGGGCTCTGCTCCTCCTCTGTTTATTTCTCTGAGGGGTTTCTGATGCCTCACACACACACACACACACACACACACACACACACACACACACACACACACACACACACAGACGGGATAAAAACAAAACGTCTATGTCTGATTGTCTCATTTCTGTAATTATAAAATGCATCCGAACGCTTTTATTTCTATATTTATCGTAAAATTCGGCACCTGAGATGATGCTTCTCAATAACGATAAATGTGAGTATAAATATAAATAAAAGAGACGATTAAAAGATGAGCGACAACAAAATGAATAAGGATAAAAATTAGCAACAACAATAAGGGTGAAAAAAGAAATAGTGACGATAAAAATGACAAAAATAAAGATGATGCTAAATGAATAAGACACCGAGAAATGCCAGATATTAACAAAGATGTTACTGGAAATATCGGAAATATCAGTTTATCTAAATCCACAAATTGATTTATATACTTATATATGAATAAATCCATGCATTCATCAATGTGTGTGTGTATATATATATATCTATATATTACTCAAATCAAATTGTAAATAACATTTGTTCCATGTGTTCATACAAACACACACAACTCATGTAAAGAAGATAATATAATAATATAATAATAATATAAATAGAAAATATAAATATAGGTGTCTAACTTCTAAAACTGTAATCATATCTACTTATCTGTTTATCTATATGTACCCATGATAAATGCATGCATATATAATATGATATGATATGATACAATATAAAATTATATATATATGTATAAAAAATAAAATATATATGCCTATAACTGTATCCAACATATCTGTTTATATCGACAATTGATGAATGCATGCATATAATATAGTATGTATAATGTATAATGTAATATAATACATGATAAAAAATAATTTATTATAAAATAAAAATTAAATATAATATGATAAAATAAAACAATTTTAAATTTTAAACTCATTTATTTTAAAATTAAATGTTATAATAAGACAATATATACATAATGTATATACAATATATGTAATATAATATATATATGATAATATATACAAATATATATAAATATGAAATATAGTATAATATATATACATATATAACAAAAATGTATACAACATATATGATATAAATATATACGTCTTTAACTGTATCAATATCTACATATCTGTTTATATCTTCAATTGATAAATGCATGCATATAATTTATATATACATATAATATATTATAATAGCCTATGTAATATAATGTAATACATGTAATACAATACATATAATAAAATAATAATAATTTATTATAAAATAAAATCATTTTAAATTTTAACCTAATTTATTATAAAATTAAATGTTATAACACAATACGATATAATATAATATATGCATAATATAAATATATATGTCTAAAACTGTATCAATATCTACATATCTTTTTATATCTACCGATTGATAAATGCATGCATGTATGACATATATATATATATAAAATATGGTATAATATATATACATATATAATAAAAATATATACAACAACATATATGATATAAATATATACGTCTTTAACTGTATCCATATCTACATATCTGTTTATATTACGCCTCTAAAGCTACGTGATTACAATTATAACTTATCCAAATATCTACAAGTCTAAACCTTTATCATTTCATCAAAACATCTGTATTTATATCCAAATATCTGTCACTTCTATCTCAATAAGTCCATCCACAAATCCAGATATTTATCGCTGTCACCGTTTCTAAAATATGTATTTATTAGCATCTTCACCTTTAGCACGTTGCTAACCGAAGCTGGAGGAGGAACTTTAAAATACATTTACCATGTCGCTATTAAAAATATATACGCTCTGTACTTCCTACTGCAGCCGGCGGAAGAAAAAAAAAAAAAAAAAAAAACTCATCAAACAAATGGGATAATTTTCTACTCTTCAGTGTGTGTGTGTGTGTGTGTGTGTGTGTGTGTGTGTGTGTGTGAGGTCCAGATGCCCGCCTGTGGTTTATGTATATTCATTACAGCGCCATTACAGCAGAGGTTACACGGGACGTGGGGATGTTTTATCTGCTAACACGTAAAGCACAATCACACACACACACACACACACACACACACACACACTGCACTATCTCTGCTTGGAATCATCCAGGAATGAAGGCATCTATCATCCGGCGCCGCCGATCGAACCAGAGTGTCGGGACGCCGCCTTGTGAAGCTGATGAAAACCAAATCATACGTTTCTATCAGTTTCTTCTTCTTCTTCTTCTTCATAAAAACCACCGAACGTCGCATCCGTTCCTTCCTTCCTTTTGTTTCCGACGCCCAAAAGTATTGGTTCACGCGTCCAAATAATGGAAATCTGGTGTTAAAACCTCCTCCACGTCCACGGGTGGATGCCATCGAGCACTCGGGCATGCGGACTGATTTTATAAATATTTTTTTCTGGGATTTTTTTGTGAATTTGAAGGATTTTTGGAATGGGATTTTATGCTGTATTTTTTTTAGGGAATTCATTTTTATTTATTTCTTTTAATTTTTGGGTATTGAGGAATTATTTAGATAAAATGGAGGTATCTTTGTGGGGGATTTTAGGTCTTCTATTCTAATTTGTTTTGTCAATTTTAAGATTTTTTTTAATGGAAATTTAAGCTATATTTTTAGGTTGTTTTTTTGGGGGGGGGGAATTCAGGAATTATTTAGAAAAATTTTAGGTATCTTTGTGGGGGATTTTAGGTCTTCTATTTCAATTTGTTTTGTGAATTTTAAGATTTTTTTGAAGAATTTTAAGCTATATTTTTAGGGAATTGTTTTTTTTTTTTATTTTGGGGGATGCAAGAATTATTTAGAAAATTTAGAAATTTTAGGTATCTTTCTGGGATATTTTAGGTCTTTTATTTCAATTTTTTTGATGGAATTTTAAGCTAAATTTTTAGGGACTTGACAGGGTAAATTTCGAGGGGATATTTTTCTTTTGAATTTTTTGGGATTCAGGGATTATTTGGAAAATTTAGAAATTTTAGGTATCTTTGTGGGGGATTTTAGGTTTTTTATTTGAAAATGTTTTTGTGAATTTTAAGATTTTTTTGATGGAATTTTGAGCTAAATTTTTAGGGAATTGACAGGGTAAATTTCGAGGGGATATTTTTTTTTATGGGGGATTCAGGAATTACTTAGAAAATGTAGAAATTCTAGGTACCTTTGTGGAGGATTTTAGGTAGTTTTTTCAAATATTGTTTGTGAATTTTAAGAATTTTTAGTTGAAATTTGAGCCATATTTTTAGGAAATTGTCAGGAATAATTTCCAGTAGAATTTTTAATTTTTTCAGAACTTTCAGGGATTCATTGATAATATAGAAAACGTAGAAATTTTTCGTACGTTCATGTAGGATTTTAGGTCTTTTTTCAGGGATTTTTGTTTAATTTCAAGGATTTTTTTTTTTTTGGATGGAATTTTAAGCTATATTTTGAGAGTATTTTGAGGGACTGTCAGGGAACACTTCCAGGGGAATTTCTTTTTGGACCAGCTGTATCGGAAGAACATGGAAGTATTTGGGAACAACTCAGCCACCAAGCAGTAGGCCAAGAAAACAAAGCAGATGCTGAGGCGCAAAGTGCCAAGAGGTGGCAAACTCTCTGCAGAGTCAATGGTACCAGACCTCCAAACTTCACCTGGCCTTCAGATGAGCTCAGGGACATAGAATGGGTTTCCACGACCAAGCGGCTGCATCCAAAGTGCAATGCGCTGGACTCTGGACTCTCCAGCAGTGGAGAACAGTACTTGTATGACTACAATGTGCCAAGTGTGGAGTTTGGTGGAGGGGTTGGACCCTTAGTTCCAGTGAAAGGAACTGAAAGCTTAAGCATACCGAGACATTTGGGACATTTCCATGGACCCGACTTTGTGGGAACAGTTTGGCGCCGGACCCTTCCTTTTCCAACATGACTGTGCACAAAGCAAGATCCACAAAGGTATGGACGACAGAGTCTGGTGTGGATGAACCTGACTGAACCTCACTCCTGAACCTTGTGGAGAGCCTTTCCAGAAGAGGTGAAGGGGTGGACCCACGTCGTACCGAACCCTATGGATTAGGGATGGGATGTCACTCAAGTTCATGTGCGAGTCGAGGCCGGCGAGCCAATACTTTTGGCCGTTTGTTGTCGATCTGAGCTGGACTTTTCCGCCCCCCTCCCATCCGAGGCCCTCCGACCGATCAACCCCCGCGCCGGATCAATGCCATCGATCCGAATTGCTGATCATGTGACAGTAACTGCTGGTTGATGTCCCGCCAGAGGCGCCGTCAGCTGGAACAATGGCCGCTTTCATTTACTACTGACTCCATTACAACACTCTGGGGGTGGAGGATTGGTTGGGCTTCAGAAGCGATCAGCGGGATCATTGATACCGACTGAATGAAGCGGATCGATCGATTTTAGAACAACCGCCTCCTCTTCACCCTCTTCACTCCCGGTACAACTTCATTTCCTGCCACTTCCAGAAGTTCTCCCATGACTCCATTGTTGGATTATAGAGGTCTGATCGCGAGTTCTGTTGCGTGGAGCAACCAGAACCGCCTCCTACTCCACATCTCCAAGACCAGGAAGGTGGTTGTGGACATCAGGAAGAGTCGGAGGAGACATGTACCGACCACAGAAGCTAGGGGACTCCGACAAGTACCTTAGGGTACCAATAAACTGCAATGGACTCCAGGAAGGGTCAGAGCGGTATGTTCTTCCTGGGGTGGTTTGGTGTCTGAAGCTCCTCAGGACCTTCTACCAGTCTATGGTAGGTAGCCTACTTGGCTATAGCTAGTAGGGAAGCTAGTAAGGAAAGCCCACTCCTTGCAGAAAGGTGAAAGACAAACGGGAGTTGTCCTGGACAATCCTTCCCGCCCCCTGCACCTCGAGTTGCGACTGATCATCACCGCCCAGAGCAGAACCGAGCGCCGGTTCCGTCCCCAAGGGTCATTTTTGGGAGTTGCCTTCCAGGCCACTGTTTCCCTCTCTACATCTTGCAGGAAGCTTCCAGCAGCTAAGAGCCTTTTTCGGTCACCGCTTGCGGTCCCCTATTGGTCCCGGAGGTTTGATACCGGCCGTGACGTCCTTCCAGGGGAGTCGGCGGGGATTTCGGAAGAGATACCCTCCAGGAGCCGAGGACAGTACACTTTTTTTTGGCACTTAACAAATACGCTCTATATTTCCGCAACTCGCGTCTGCATACTTTGGTTCCCAACCTTTTGTTTGGTCCCTTTCACGAGTCTCTCTATTTTATCCTTGTTGGTTTCGGCCCTTTCGCATTTATTTTTGTCATCGCTATTTTTACTCTGTTGATGTGCCTGTTGTTGTTTTGGTTGTCTTTTTCCATCCTTACTGTCTTTTTTTTCCCCATTTTTTTTTTTTTTTATTCTGCTGTTGTTGTTGCTGTCTATTTATTTATTTTTCATTTTTTTATTTTATTTTTATAAAAACCTGTACATGCTCCGCGCCAGAAGCTTTAATCGCAAAATGTCAGCGTGCCTACACGACCACAATTACAAATCTTGATATTGAATATTTTTTGTTCTCTCTGCCGTCTCTTTATTTGTCTTTTGCTTTTTCTAATTGTCTTCTAATCATCTACATATTTATATTTATAATTCATATTTACTGACACTTATAACTGTTTGGCTGAAAAAAGAATTTTCCTGACGGGGATCAAGTTTATCTTATCTTGTTTTATTTTATCTTTTTTTTCATCTTGTCTTATCTTATTCTATCTTATCTGATTTTATTTTTATATCTTATTTTATCTCATCTTATTCGATTTTTTTATCTTAATTGTTCTCAGTCTATCTTATCTTATTTTATGTTTTTTAATATTATTTTCTTTTATATCATCTTATCTAATTTTATATCATCTTATTCTAATTTTTTTTAATCTTATTTCACCTTAAGTTTTCTTATTTTATCTTATTTGATTTTATTGTATCTTATCTTATTTTATTTTTCTATGTCATTTTATTTTATCTCATTTTATCTCACCTAACTATATATTTTTTATCTTATCTTATCTTACTTTCGTCTTATTTTATCTTATTTTAAATTATCTTATCTTATCATTGCTACTGTTTATGTTCCTTTTACTGTTGTTATTTTGATTTTCACTCTTACTGTTGTTTTTCTTTCCCATTCTGTTGTCCTTTCTTATCCTTGTTGTTGTTGTTGCTGTCTATTTATTTTTTAATTTTATTTCTATTTTATTAATTTTTTTATAAAAACCTTTACATGCTCCGATTAAAAACCTCGATTCTCGTAGTTTTCTCTGCCGTCTATTTACCGAAATTTCCAGACTATTGAGCTGCACCTCAATATTAGCCGCACCTGCTAGCCGATCGCTATCTTTAGCTTCCTCCCGCGCGCTAAAACCTCCAGTCGTCTTCTTCGGTGTCGGAGTTTAACGGACTCAGAATTTCCCGCTCAATTCATCGGTCCGATGTGACGAGGAGAAACGTTTTAGCGGCGTGAAGCTAGTTAGCGCCCACCCTTGAAAGCCCACATATTAGCCGCGTCGTTGTTTACGTGAAAAAAGCTAATCGTCTGGAAATTAAGCTACTTGTGGCTGCCTTTCTCTTGTCTTTGTATCTATATTTACGTTCATATTCATCATTCATTTTATACATTCATTCACTCATTTAATTATGAATTCACTCATTCACCAATTCATGAATTCACAAAATTCATTTAGTTGCTCACTAATTCACTCATTCATTCATTTGTTCATTCACTAAACATTTATTCCCTCACTAATCCATTAAATTAATCTTTCACTCATTCATCCAGTCAATCATGTATTTATTCATTTACCAATTCATTCATTCACTCATTTACTCATTCACTCATTCACCATTTATTCACTCACTAATCTGTTAACTAATTCTTTCACTCATTCATCCAGTCAATCTTGTATTTATTCATTCACCAATTCATTCACTCACTCACTAATCCATCCATTCACTCATTTATTCACTAATTAACTCAATCACTCATTAATTCATCGTTCATTCCGTCATTCACTTATCCATCCATTCACTCACTCACTCATTCACTAATTAATTAATTCACTCATTCATTCATCCACTCATTCACTTATTAATTAATTCACTTGTTCATTCATTCACTCATTCACCAATTCATGAATTCACAAAATTCATTTAGTTGCTCACTAATTCACTCATTCACTCATTTGTTCATTCACTGAGCCATTTATTCACTCACTAATCCATTAAATTAATCTTTCACTCATTCATCCACTAATGAATTAATTCATTCATTCATTCATCCACTCACTTAATCCATCTATTAACTCATTCTTTCACCAATCAATTCATTCACTCGTCCTCCACCCAAAAAAAAAACCCCATATATGAGCCGCGTCGTGAAAAAAGCTTATCGTCCGGAAATCGTCAGAAATATCGTCCGCTACTTGCGGCCGCCCTTTCTCTCGTCTCCGTATTTATATTTACGTTCCTATTTATTGACAAAACAACCGTTTCTCTGCCGTGACGTCACAACGTCCCCGTCGGAGGTCAATAAAGTTCATCTCGTCTTAAGAAGCTCTTGCCGAAACCGCGAGGCGATCCAGAAACCGGAGAATCGATTCCCCCCCTCGTCCTTCCGGCGGATCATTAAGTCGGACTCGTGGGACGAGCCACCGGCCGACCCCTCGCCGCCGCCGCCGCCGCCGCCGCCGCCGCCGCCGTCGTCTTCCGGCGGTTCCTCCGACAAAAGGCCACATTAATTATGGGAACGGAGACACAGATTCTTGGAAAGTAGGTCTCCAAACAAACAAGAGCAGCAGCCGCCGCTTTGTTATTCTGTGTTTGAACTCCTCGCCGCCGTCTTTCCCCGCGAAACGCTTCGCAAAAAACCTCGCCGCCGGAAGAAGAAGGACGAAGAGGCCGGAGCTTTCCGCCGCCGACGGTCACTTTATCTCCGTCTGAAGGCCGGCCTTCGTCCTGATTAATGATCTTCTTCCGAACCCCGACGTTTCAGAAGAAACGGGTTCGTTCATTCGCTCAAAAAGCTCCGTTTCGTTTTTAAACGTTCGACGTTTCGTCCGTCGGGACGGAAAATATTCATTTTTTTCCTTCACGCGTTGTGTTTTGGTGAGACTTTTTCCCAACGTGAGAACAGATTAAATATGAAAAAAAAGAACAAATAAAAGAAGGATTAAGCGAATATAAAAAATATTTTGTATTCTTTGCTTTCTATTATTTTGAATTTTTTTTAAACCCGCAGAAAAACAGGGACTCTTCACTGAACCGAGACCCGTCCTGAGCGCGCTCAGTGCGAGCGGGTGTTTCCTGAGCGCGCTCAGTGCGAGCGGGCTCGTCCGCCGCTCGCCAGCAGGGGGCGCTATGGATCTCCTTCATGTCCGTCGTTGTTAAAGACGTCGGTATCTTTAGGCTAACGGTCGTCACGGCGACGGCGGAAACAAAGGGCGGGTCACATGTCTGGCGACGAATCTGCATTCATTCACTCATTTAATTATGAATTCACCCATTCGTTTGTTCATTCACTCATTCATCAATCCATTTAATTACTCACTAATTCATCCATTCACTCGTTTATTCACTAATTAATTCAATCACTCATTCACTAAACCATTTATTCACTCAATAATCTGTTAAGTCTTTCTTCAAATAATTCATTCACTCATTCAATCATTCATCCATTCACTCATTAACTCATTCATTCACTCATTCATTGAACCCTTTATTCATTCACTAATCAATTAACTAATTCTTTCACTCATTCATTCATTCACTTATTCAGATCTCGGGTCTCAGATGTGATGAGAACATGAGAAGTTCAGCAACAGAACATGAAGAAATACTTGAGAAAACCACGGCAGGAGAACATGGAGAAGAACATGGAGAAGAACATGGAGAACCTATGCAGAAGAACATGGAGAATCCATGGAGAAGAACATGGAAAAGAACATGGAGAACCCATGGAGGAGAACATGGAGGAGAACATGGAGAACCCATGTAGGAGAACATGGTGAACCCAAGGAGGAGAGCATGGAGAAGAACATGGAGAAGAACATGGAGGAGAACATGGAGGAGAACATGGAAAAGAACATGGAGGAGAACATGGAGGAGAACATGGAGAACCCATGTAGGAGAACATGGAGAACCCATGGAGGAGAACATGGAGAACCCATGGAGGAGAACATGGAGAAGAACATGGAGGAGAACATGGAGGAGAACATGGAGGAGAACATGGAGAACATGGAGAAGAACATGGAGGAGAACATGGAGGAGAACATGGAGAACCCATGTAGGAGAACATGGAGGAGAACATGGAGAAGAACATGGAGAAGAACATGGAGGAGAACATGGAGGAGAACATGGAGAACCCATGTAGGAGAACATGGAGAACCCATGGAGGAGAACATGGAGAAGAACATGGAGAACTGATGGAGAAGAATATGGAGAATCTATGCAGAAGAACATGGAGAAGAACATGGAGGAGAACATGGAGGAGAACATGGAGAACCCATGTAGGAGAACCTCCGTGCACGTTGCAGACCTCCCTCCCACCACGGGGTCTGGATTCCTGCGTCTGCTCACACACAGCGGAGTGTGTGACGCTCCGCAGACGCCGCCTGTCAGGCCAGATCCTTATCTGTTTAGACAGCGCGACACACACACACACACACACACACACACACACACACACACACACACACACACACACACACACACACACACACGAAGGCCACCTCGTAAAAACCTTCCCATCCATCAGCGGCGGTCGTCGTTTGAATAACACGCCGCCGACCTTTGACCTCTGGGCGACCTAGCATTAGCGGAGAACTTCGAGATGATGTCATCTTTGTTTAATTACATTTTATCGATTTTGTTTTTTTTTCTTTTTAGAGAAGGGGGCGGAGCTCCGGCCCGTCGCCATGACTCCCGGCGGCGGTGACGTCTTTGTGGCGTCGTCACGGCGAACGGACGTTCGACCCTCCCGGCCAATCAGGCGTCCGCGGCAACGGAACAGCGTGTTATTGTTACCGTGGCGACGGAGAACGCAAACCAACCTTGGCCTCGACGACATGACGACATTATGGTTTATTTTTGAGTGTGTGTGTGTGTGTGTGTGTGTGTGAGCGTAACTGAGAGGCTAGCAGAGACGCTAATTTCTAGCAGCGTCTGAAGTGAAACACACACACACACACTAGATAGTCAAGACATGATTGGACAAATTTCTTTATAACTTGATGATGTAAGAATGTGGATGTTTATGTGTCTTCATATGACAGAAATGAAAGGGTGAATTTTTGGGAGACGGATGCTGGAATTGGAGGTCTAGAAGACCAAAGAGAAGATGGATGGATTAGATGGAGAAGGTGGATTGGCTGTGGAGACGCCTGAAGGGAAAAGCCCAAAGGGGAAGGGGTGCAGGACATGTATGACCGAGACAAAGTGATAACTGAGACGTCCAAACTGTGGTGAACATCTGGGTAGAAGGTTGCTGAAGGTGGAGCTGCCAGGCAGGAGGTCTAGGAGACCAAAGAGAAGATGGATGGATGTAGTGAGAGAAGATATGAAGCTAGTTGGTGTGAAAGAGGAGGACCCATAGAATAGGGTCACATGGAGAAGGTGGATCTGCTGAAGGGAAAAGTGATGGTGGAGCACTTTTCTGACGTGAGATGGTTCAGCTTTGCATGTGAAAGGTCATGCAAACACAGCGAAGGTTCTGTCAACACACACACACACACACACACACCTGACACACTCCAGATGTCGGGCCGCAAAGATGGAGGTGGTTGATAAACAAAGCGTCCATCAGGACCATCGCTGTCCAGAAGGTGCGCTGTTCCATCTGCTGGAACATCTCCACCTCCAACCTTCTCCTGGCGTCCCAGAGGAGTGAATATAATGTGTGAATGAAAGCGTGAACATCTGGATGTTTGTGCACGAGCATGTGAAAGCGTGAACGTTTGCGTCCCGGTAGGACGTGTGAATGAGAGGCTGAACGGCGTCGCTCGTCCCCACGTAGCCGCTAAGCGTCGCTAACAATGAACGCATGAATGAAGAAAACGCGGACAAAATTAAAAGCGGCGTCCCGAGCGGCGCGGGACGCTCCGACGGCGGCCATCTTGTTTTAGTTTTAATATCCGCCCGCATGTTTGCGCGCCGAAGAACGACTTTATTTATTCAATTAAAGAGACAATGTCGGTGCCGGGGAGCCGGTTCCCTTTTAAACGCTGCCAGCACGCCGCCGCTCCGACCGCCATCCATATTTAAAGACCCCAGTGCATTAATTAAAACCGACGTGCAAAACCGCCGCCGCACGCCGCCGCCGCCGCCGCCGCCATCCCAGCTCACAAAAGAACTCATTCATCCGACCCAAAATAATCACCAGGAAAAAAAGAAAACACAATAACAATAAAATGGAGAGCGAGCGCCGCTTCGCCGCTGACAGTCTATTAACCTGGACGGCAACGCCGGCGTGACCCGCCGGTCGCCGTGGCGAGCGTCGCCGTCGACGACGTGACGCCGACGGAGAGCGGAGGCGGGAGTGGAAGGGAGCGCCGCTGTTTGTGATTGGGTGAGAAGCCTCAGGGGCGGAGCTAACCAAGTGTCTGACATGACGGACGGCCTTGAGCGCGCACACACACACACACACATCAATGTGACAATGTGTGAATGAATGAGTGAAAAAGGAAAAACAGCTCCAGATGAAGATCCAGAAGTTCAGTCATTGAAGGAACGTCGAATAATCTCTCTGTTCTGCTGAAGCCCCAGAAGAACCTGGAGGAACCTGGTGGAACCCAAAGGAACCTGATAGAACCGAGAGGAACCTGATGGAACCCAGAAGAACCTGGAGGAACCCAGAGGAACCTGATGGAGCCCAAACCTGGTGGAAGCCAGAGGAACCTGATGGAACCCAAAGGAACTTGATGGAACCCAGAAGAACCTGGTGGAGCTGAGAAGAACCTGGTTCCCTTGCTTCCCTGCATGCTTTGCATTTCTTGCTCTCTGAAAATCTCCTCAGCCCTCGGACAAAGTTGGATCTCAACACCGAGCCTCCACCTCCATGTTCTTCTCCACCTCCATGTTCTTCTCCATCTCCACCTCCACCTCCACCTCCATGTTCTTCTCCATCTCCACCTCCATGTTCTTCTCCATCTCCACCTCCATGTTCTTCTCCATCTCCACTTCCATGTTCTTCTCCACCTCCACCTCCACCTCCATGTTCTTCTCCATCTCCACCTCCACCTCCACCTCCATGTTCTTCTCCACCTCCACCTCCACCTCCATCTCCATGTTCTTCTCCATCTCCACCTCCACCTCCATGTTCTTCTCCACCTCCTCAATCCAGAGTTGAGGCTTATTAAGAGTTGAAAAAACCCACTGCTCAGACGCCATCACTGGCCGTCCTCCAGCACGTGGGCCTCTTTCACACACACACACACACACACACACACACACACACACACACACACATCAAATTTCCCGTCACGCTATATGATAGCTAGCTGCAGGTGGAACTTCTCGCTCTGGATTCCTTCCTGTTTAATTTCTCAGTCTGCAACGCCGCCGCCGCTACGCCGCCGTTAGCCGTTAGCCGCGGCGTCCCCGGGATGTTTGCGCCCCCCGCTAACCCGCTACGCTAACCCTCCTCCAGCTGACAGATTGGAATAATAAGGGGAGCTAATTGGAGAGGCTGCTGCCGCGCTGATTAGAAGATCTCTTTCTTCGAGGAGCATCCACCTCCTTCCTCTCGCTCGCCAGATATTTATTCCTCCTCCTCCTCCTCATCGCTCCTTCTTCTTCTTTATTCTCATTTTTGTTTTTATTTATTTTTAGTTTTTTTAAGATTTGTCTTTCCAGGACTTGGCGCCCCGGCGTCGGTTTTTGAACATCGGCTTGGACGTCGACATGCGCGAGATACTGTGTGTTAGCACGTAGTATTAGCTATGTGTTAGCACGTTAGCACGCTAGCCTCTTTCGGATCTTCTCGCTGTGACGCGGAAGCCACGATTAGGATTTGTATAACCATCTTTATCATTATCATTATTATAATTATTATTATTGGTGTTATTACTGCTTAATCTTGAGCATTATTATTATTCCTTTTGTAGTATCGTTAATAATTTTATTGATTATTATCTTTATAATTACTATTATTGTTATGGGTATCATTACTACCTTAGCAATATTATTACACTTGTTTTTACGATATTATAATTATTATTGTCATTACTATTATTGTTATTACTATTATTATTATTATTATTATTGTTATTGTTGTTGAAATGTTGGAATTATTTTATTTTTATCATAATTATTATGAATGTGTTATTATCCTGACCTTAATATTAATTATCATAAGAATTACTTTTATGGTCATTGTTAATATTATTAGTATTATTATTTCATAATTATTATTCTTTCTTTATTATCATTATTAGTGTTGTTATTGATGTTGTTATCTTGAACATCTTTATCATTGTTTTTTATAATTACTTTATTTTATTTTCGTCTTCATTACCTTAATTATTATCTTTAATATTATAATTCTTATAATTAATATTGTTGTTGTTGTTGGCATCACAATTACTACTATTGTGGTCACTGTTATTATTACTACTACTTTAAAATTATTATTCTTTAATATTATTACTGCTGTTATTATGATTGCAGTTATCATAACAATAACCTATATTAATATTATTATCATTATTACATTATTTTCAGAATTATTATCAGCATTATTACTACTTTACCAGTATTATTATTGATAGTATTATTATTATTGATACTTTTATTATCATTGTGTTTGTGGTTACCATAATTACCATAATTTATATTATTATTATTATTATTTTGATTTTATTATTAGCACAATTATTATAAGCAGCATTTTATCATTGCTGTTCTTGAAATGATCACTATAATCACTATAATTATTATTTTTTATTATTATTAATATTATTTTATTAATATACTTACTACAGTATTATTATTAACAACATTAACATTATTATTATTATTAGCATCAGGAGTCCACAGCTGACCGCTAATGTTCCCCGAATCCAGCTGCTCAGCATTACGAGAGAAAAAAAAAAAGAAAAAGGGGTAAAAAAGCACCCAAATCGATGGCTAATTACCTACGAAACGTACATTTGCTGTTTTTCCAGCGGCGAGTGTGTGTGTGTGTGTGTGTGTGTGTGTGTGTGTCGTCCCGTCCCACGGGATTCATAATCTATAATCCGAGGTTGCATTAGCCGGGAAAGAAGAACAGACAAAGAGAAAACACACACGGGATGCAGTTTCAGCTGATGCTGAATATTTGCTTAATTGGAAAAAGAGAGAAAGAAAAGAAAACAGATATGTGTGTGTGTGTGTGTGTGTGTGTGTGTGTGTGTGTGTGTGCCAAGTCAGCAATAGGAACTTTGAAAGCTATGCTAACACCTGAGCGACCAGGACGTCAAGCGTTTCGCGTGGAAAACGGAGAAGAAAAGAGGTGGAGGTGGAGCTTCACTCCATTTCTGCTCCTCCGTGTGTGTGTGTGTGTGTGTGTGTGTGTGTGTGTGTGTGTGTGTGTGTGTGTGTTTGTTGCATGGACGCTAACAAATACGATATTGTCTCTTTTTTCTCCCTTTCCTTGTTTTAATATCTTCTTCCTACGAGTGAGCAAACACGGACGATGAAGCTATGTTTTTTTTTGTGTCTTCACACACACACACACACACACACACACACAGGCTTGCTAACGTGTTGTGATATTTTCCAGGGTGTTGCGAGATAAACGCCAGGTTATCGTGGCTTACGGAGGAGGTTTCCGGAGGAAGGCTGAAGTGGCTAACAGGAAGTAGCCTCCTCCGGGGGAATCTTTTAGCTTAGCATTTCGAAGAGCACTGTTAGCCGTTAGCTAACGCAAGGTTTACAGCAGAACCCCGGCTTACGGATTTAATTCTATCTCTGACGGTGAAATGCTTGCGAACCGAACGGTGTTTACAAAGTAAACCCCGTTGTTCCGTTCTCCAGCACCAAAAACAAACTCTGCACTCTTTGGAAACTTTATACGCGATTATTTGTGGTTAAAATAGCAAGGAATTAAAGATAACTTCATTATTGCTGTGTTTCGGGTGTTCTTTCTCTTCTTGCCAGCACTTTTACTCTGCATTTCATTCGCTAAATCACCAAAAGTAAAGCTTTCTGGGATAGGAGACCTTTGCTGGTGCTAATGCTAATGCTATCTCAGGTTGCTATCTTTCATTCATCCAAGCTAACGATCACTTTTGTGCTTCCTCTAAGATGTGAGACCTCCTGTTGATTAAAGTGGTCACCCCTTTAGCCACATTAGCCGTCTTCCTTTGCTAAATCAACAAAACTAAAGCCTTCTCGTGCATGAGACCGTCGCTAACGCTATCTCCAGCTAGCTGTCTTTCATTCATCCAGGCTAACAATCTATTTTCTACTTCTTCTAAGACTTGAGAGCTTCACCTTGTCATCCAAGCTAAATATAATTTTGCTTTGCTCACGTCGTCGCCCCTTTAGCCACATCAGCCGTTTTTAGCGCACCTTTGTCTTTTAGGACGGTACAGATGGTTGACTTAGCCATGTCGTAGCGCTTGGCGAGATCTGTAACGCCAACGCCGCTCTCATCATCAGCTATTATTCAGCTTCTTCAGATCGACTGGAACTAGCACTAGCACATTTAGCCATTTTTGGGAGCCAGAATGAGTGCTAGCTTACTGAAAAAAAGCGCTATAACAGGAGAACACAGCAATGAACAATGTAAACAATGTGGAGAGGCATGACTGCTGCTACGCTACATCACCACGGGCCTGTTAGCTTGTTTGTCCGTGTGATGTTAGCATCGAGAAGTGTCTGGTGATGGGCGGGGCTTAGGAGTTCCACCAATCACGAAGCACCTGTGAGTTCCTACGGAGGCGTGCAAAGAGCTGAGAAGATTCCAGGAAACCTCCTGAAAACCTTCCAGGAGCTGCGGAACCGGATTTGAAACCAAATCAGAACCGAGCTAGCGCTTCCTCGCTGTGAAGGTCACATGACACCACGCAGGGATCCGATTGGACGGGAGGCCCGGCGAAAGGCAGGAAGTCAAGCGCAAACACAAAGAGCGCTTTTCAAACAGGAAGTGAGGAGAAACCAAAGAATACACACGGGGGGGGGGAGGGTTTAAAACAAAAAAAAAAGGAAAGAAAACAGAAATATGAGAAAAATAATAAAAAAAAAGATAAACAAATGTTTGCAACATCAATTGGAACCCTGATGTTTCACCACAAACCCCCCCAAAGATGGCCGCCACCCCCCGCCGCATGCCTGGGGTGGCGTGAACCGGAGTGGATGTAAACAGCCTCCCATGAATGGAGGGGGGGGGGAATGACAGCACGGCTTGTCTCACACACACACACACACACACACACACACACACACACACACACACACACACTCGGCGCCACTCATGAATACATAAAGGCGCTCAAATCGCCGGCGGCCATGATATTAAACCCATAAGACCCACAGAGGGGGAGATCCCCCCCCCCCCCCCCCCCCCCCCCGCAGGAGACGTCAAAGGAGGGTCACACACACACACACACACACACACACACACACACACACACATACATACACACACCACACAATGCTAATTTTCCCGTCATCTGAAAATGATGTCATTATGAACGGCTGTGATTGACAGGTGGCCCGTCTCTGTTAAGCCCCGCCCCTTGCTGTGATTGGCTATCGGTTACCAGGCTGGGGGTGGAAAATGAATTCATAATGTTTTTTTTTTTTTTCTTGTTTGTTTAAATCTTTATATTCACGAGCTCCGATCTTTGTCCTACATGGTGTGAAAAAATAATGGAACGGTCCAAGTACCTCCAACGGGGGGGGAGGACGGGATAAACCATCATATCCAAACAGGGGAGGCAGTTTTTGTGACGCTTCCTGTTCTAATGATGACAAACAAACACCCGGCGGCGTCCGTCATCGTCTCCATCGTCAACTTCCGCAAGCGCCTCCTAAATAACGCCGATAACGACTCGCCCGGATCGAACCACCCGCTCGGCCTCGACGGACGGCGTTCGCCAAAATACGGATTCAGTATATTTGTATACAAACGGCGGGAGGCGGGGTTTAATCCGTCCGGTTGGCGGCCTGATGCCGTGTCTATGTGTGTGTCGCCATGACGACATTCAGGGTGTGACATAAAAAATGGACGGGACATCAAATATGCACGGCAAGAGTCATTTTGAGTGAAACCGCCGCCGCCGCCATGAAGGACGCCGACTAAGGACGAATGATAATTTGACTACATTATCAATGAGTGATTAATGGCTCCGGTTCGCTATCAGAGGGACGCCGTTAGCTCGCCGCCGCCGCCGCAACCAATCCCTGCTGTCAATGGGGAGGCGGGGCTTAGCCCGGCCGCCAATCAAATCTCCGCCAATCGCAGGGAGCCTCAGGGTTCTCCACCGTGTCTGCATGAGCTTCCTCAGGGTTCTCCGGGTTCCTCGAACATCCAAACACATGATGGAGGTTCAGTGGAGACCCTGCGCTGAAGGAACCAGTGAACAGTCGGGCAGCTATTTGACCTGGAGGAACGAGCGAATGGAGGGACGGCGCTGTAGGACATGTGGATGAACGAGTGAATGAACAAGTGAATGGTTGTATGTTTATATGTAACATGAATGAATGAATGAATGAACGAATTGTTGTCTGTCTCATTGAAACATGTGAATGAACGAGTGAATGGTTTTAAGTTTCTATATGACATGTGAACAAGTGAATGAATGAATGAACGAGTGAATGAAGAAAGTTGTACATCTCTGTATGACATGTGAATGAGTGAATGAATGAATGAGTGAATGAACAAGTGAATAATTGAATGAATGAGTGAATGGTTGTATGTCTCATTGAGACGCGTGAATGAATGAGTGAATGAACGAGTGAATGAATGTTGTAAGTCTCTATATGACTTGTGAATGAACGAGTGAATGGTTGTAAGTTTCCATATGACATGTGAATGAGTGAATGAACACGTGAATAATTGAATGAATGGGTGAATGGTTGTATGTCTCATTAAGACATGTGAATGAACGAGTGAATGAACAAGTGAATGGTTGTATGTCTATATGTAACGCGAATGAATGAATGAACGAATTGTTGTATGTCTCTATATGACGTGAATGAGTGAATGAATGAATGAGTGAATGAACAAGTGAATGAATGAATGAACGAATTGTTGTATGTCTCTATATGATGTGAATGAGTGAATGAATGAATGAGTGAATGAACAAGTGAATGAATGAATGAACGAATTGTTGTATGTCTCTATATGACGTGAATGAGTGAATGAATGAATGAGTGAATGAACAAGTGAATGAATGAATTAATGAATGTTGGATGTCTTTAAGATATGTGAATGAACGAGTGAATGGTTTTAAGTTTCTATATGACATGTGGACAAGTGAATGAATGAATGAATGAGTGAATGGAGGAATGAATGTCGGATGTCTATAACACATGTGAATGAACGAGTGAATGAATGAATGAAAGTTGTACATCTCTATATGACATGTGAATAAGTGAATGGACGAGTGAATGAACAAATGAATAATTGAATTAACGAGTGAATGGTTGTATGTCTCTTTATGACATGTGAATGAGTGAATGAATGAATGAGTGAACGGTCGACTGTCTCTACATGACGTGTGAATGAGAGGCTGAAAAGCTAAACGTCTCCAGCGACCCATGACCCTGACGAGGGGATAGATAATGAATGTAGCTTAGCTTTAGCTCATTACTTTGCGGTTTCAAAGCACTTTACATTAGAATACACGCATCCATTCACACACACACACACACCACAGAATCGGGGGTGCCACAGTGCGAACACGATAACGAGATTCCGAACGTCCAATCAGGTTGGTACAAGCGACCTTCATCATCATCATCATCAACATTGTTGTTTCTTGCAGAGATTCTCCTCCGCCATATTGTTTCGTCTCCCCGTGCCAATAAAGTTAATTTGAATAGAAATCCAGATTGTCGCCTCGCCTCCGTCCCTTCATTCCACCCGGGGACGGCGTTTAGGTCCTCGCTCTCGCGTCCGAAGGTAAACAGAAACGGCGTTGAGCTCGGAAGTGGCGCCTCTTACCGCCCGCTCACCCGATCAAACCAAATTTCTGGCGCCGCGTCGGTCAGAGTTGGATCGGCGGAATTGGCGTGTAAATCAAAAAGCTCGTTCCGGCTTTTCGCTCATATCCGTTATGTTCTGCCGCCGCCCCGCGTGGTCCACTGAACCCTGACCCGGGTTCTAGAAGGAGCAGGAGAAGAAGCAGAAGTCATGGTGACTCAGATAATCACCCCCTGAAGGTGAAGTACTCTGTGCCGTCGGAGTTGCCAAAAGCACAGGGGGCAAGACTTGTATGTCTCAATGTGACTACACAGACAGAACCCAGGCAGGAGAACATGCAACTGCTGATTGTTTACGGAGAACCCTGAGAGAACCCTGGCCGGCGGGTGGGAGAACATGGTGACTCCGCACGGAAGGAAACCATGTAGGAACCCGGAGAACGCCGGGGGTTCTCCGCAGGAACCTTGTAGCCGCTTTGATAACAGTACGACTCCACGGGGCTCCCGTGGACTCTCCCGCACGGATGTTCCTCGGGTTCCTCGCGGGACGCCATTATCCCGCCGTCCGTCCGCGGCCCCGTGGCGCCGGCTCGCCGCAGGAGGACGTCGAGGTTTGCAGCTTCTGCTCACCAGAAGCTCCCCTCCCCCGCTGCTCGGCGAGTATTTTAGAAGAAAAACGTTTTTCTTTTTAAAAAGCGGCGGATTGAACAGCGGAGGGTGTAAGTGCTCACCCGGTTGCCGCGGTAACCCGGACGAAATCTCACCGCTCGCCGCCTCTACGAGCGGAGGGGGGATCGACCGGCGGTGAGAAAACCGACCCCGAGAGGGATTCGATCGGAAAACCGGATCGGAGAAGGTCCACGTGGTTTGAGATGATCCACAAAAACCTTTCAGATGGATCGCAGCTCCATGCGGGCGGCCTTCTGCCTCCGACGCTAACACATGCTAACTGACGCTAACTGATGCTAACTGATGCTATATATATATTAGAACATTTCAAAAAAAATCAGTGCTTCCACTGAGAAATCTTTCAGACGGGCGTCGGTGGCAGTCGTCCGTCTACTCATCAAAAAAAAAAAAAAAAAAAAAAAAATCAATCATTTATGCCTCTTGATGTCGCGTGTAAATAAACTTTTGCAGCTTCATCATTAATTCAGGATTCAACCCCCCCCCGGCTTGAACTGCTTCCGGAAAATTCTTTGCATTTTTTTTTTTTTTCCTTCTCTTCTGCCTTTTTGTCCAAATCTGCTTTTTTTTAAAAAAAAAAAAAAAGGAATAAAGAATTAAAAAAAAAAAAAAAAAAGGCAAAGAAAGGACCTGCTTCCTCTTGCCTCGCGCTGTCAGGAGGGCTAATAGTTTTAGCGGCGGGGAAGCGAAGGGGGTTCACGCTGGCTTCTCGGGGTTCTCTAATTGGCTCCGAGTGGAGCTCCGATCTCCTCGCCGGCTCTCAGCGGGAAACTTCAACCTTGATTTTCCAGCAATGTCCACCTGTCACCTTCCGGAGTGACCGGCAGGAAAATATACTGACGGGACTATTATACCGAGCTTAAATCCGCACTAGCAAAGTAAATGGACCCCGCTGGCTAGATGTTGGGTTGGAGAGCGCCCCCTAGTGGCCACAGCTAGGATGCATGTCGCCCGTCGGGGAGTAAGCTAACCGCTAACAAGGTCTGTCCTTGAGTGTCAACTAATGTACCTTACATTAAATGATTTATTACCATCAAGATGCTAAGGCTGCTAACGACGGCCGAGCTCCTCATAGGTTCTCGTCGATTCTGGAAAGCGCAGCATTCGGGTTGTCGGGTCTTGGGACGGCGAGATCATCGGTATGCTTCGTCTTGAACTAAAATCCGCACATTTCTAAGTAATTTAACCCCATCGGCTCAATATTTGACCAGAGAGCGTCCCCTTGCTAAGCTAATCAAGTCATGAACCTTACATTATATGTATTATTATAATCAAGATGCTGAGGCTGCTAGCCGCGCTGCCGCACACAAACGTTTCCGCTCATGCTAGCGACCGCGGAGCTCTTCATCGGTTCTCGTCAATTCTGAGAACCTCGACGGAAAACGCCGCATTCGGGTTGGCGAGATCATCGGTATGCTTCGTCTTGAACTGAAATCCGCACATTTCAAAGTAATCCAACCCCACCGGCTCAGTGGTTGACCAGAGAACGAGCCCTTGCTAAGCTAGTCAAGTCATGAACTTTACATTAAATGATTTATTACCATCGAGATGCTAAGGCTGCTAGCCGCGCTGCTGCACACAAACGTTTCCGCTCATGCTAACGACAGCCGAGCTCCTCGTTGGCTCTCGTCAATTCCCAGAACCGCATTCGGGTTGGCGAGATCATCGGTATGCTTCGTCTTGAACTGAAATCCGCAAATTTCAAAGTAATCCAACCCCACCGGCTCAGTGTTTGGCCAGAGAGCGCCCCCAAGCTAAGCTAGTCAAGTAAGCTAGTCAAGTCATGAACCTTACATTATATGAATTATTATAATCAAGATGCTAAGGCTGCTAACTGAGCTGCGGTACACAAACGTTACCGCTCATGCTAACGGCCGCGGAGCTCCTCATCGATTCTGATTCGTCACGTTTTCTGATCTTGGCTCCATCTCAAAAAAAAAAAAAACGACACCAACAGCGTCGTCGGCGTAGAAAAATAGTTCTTGACTCGGAATAACTTCAAACGCCGCAAACGGATTTGTTCATTTTACATTGCTACTAATGGGAAAATGTGTTTTAGCGCGCTAAAGAACAACACTTAGGAATAAGCTACCCCGTGTACATGTACATATATATATATATATTACACACAAGTATAACTGAGCCTCCTGATGTATTTCTAATCCTCCGTCCTCACATAACACACACACTGATCTGCCGGACCTGCAGCTGCTGTCAGTTCACCAAGATATCGCTTTCCATCCTCTATAAATCCCGTGACCGTTCTTCTCCTTGGGTCGTGGAGTCTGGACCGGGACCAGATGCCCCCGGACGTCCTTCACCGGCACCGCCCTCGTCTCCAGACACGTCTTCATAAAACTGGAAATCTAATCCCGGCTGGCTGCCGGCGGACGGGGGGGCGGATTTTTTTTTTTTTTTTTTGGTTCCCGGTTCGTGAAACGACAGCCGGTTTATGACAAAAACATTCACCTTCTCGTTTCCGTGTCATACGGAGGGTAACGTTCGGCGAGGGACGCTAGTTGTTAGCATGCCGCGCCTCTAGGGGGCGCTGTGACACGTGGATTGTTAGCGTTGGTCTTTGGCGGGTTCTCCCCCTTGTTACGCCTGACGGGGAGCTCGCGCTAACGGCTTAGCATTAACGCACACAAATAAATAAAAGCGTAAAGTAAAAGAAAAGAAAACAAACGCGTAAACTATTAAGCTAATTCGCGGCGATAAACAAAGGGGGGTGTTAGCGCGAGGCTAACGCGGCGACCTGTGACCCGGATAATCATCCACACAGGACGAAAACAGAGAATGTCGTGCGACTTATAATCTAGTTCCTAATGTCGGAATTCTTGCTAATTCTTGTTAAAGCTAAAATGTGCTAAAATATCTGCAACACATGTTTTAGCGCGACCAAAAAGCTCCACTTGATTGTTTAACGCCACGTTAAAGTCGGTCGTTGGTTGAAAATGGGTTGCGACGCAATTAGATAACTGATGATTTAGCGCTGGATGCTAACCTGACGCTAACTTCAGGTGTCCGCTAACACTGGCGACCATAAACCAATCTGAGAACAGTTCGTATCACAGCTACCCCGCGATTTCTAATGTTCTTTCGCTTTTTTTTTTTCTATTACTGTGTTTGAATTTTTTTTTCAGGATGAATTTTAAACCAACTAAAATTCATTTTATGAAATAAATAAAATATGACGCAACAACATGCCTAGAACGATGTTTCTGAAGAAAAAGACAGCAGAAAAGCATCACGTCTGCAAATTCATCATCGGTGCAGAACATATTCTATAAAATACTGTGTTAAAAAATATAACATTTGATTTCTATTTACTTTACATTTCATATGATTTTTAACTCTTATTGCACATTTTGTATAGTATCTGTATGTTTATGTACACACCTATGTACCGTATATTCAATATTACTGTGTGTTTGTGTTTCCTCTCCGGCGCGTCAATAAACGTACTTCCGATTCTGCAACACGATATCGCGGCTTCTTTCCCTTTATTTTCGGATAAATTAAATCCCGACAGTTTATATATTTGCGCGCACTCACTTGGGGGAAGATAATAAATTGACCCGGCGGCTCGTAAAAACGTTGAAGAACCCACGCTAGATGGCGGCGGCTACTATTAGCATTGCTAGCGTCTGCGCTATCCAACACGGGTGGATCGACGGGACGAATCGAACTGCGGGGACCAATCAGAGTTTCCGAGGGAACGAAACGAGTTAGGGGACAAAATCAAACATCGGATTATTGAACCTGTGAATAAAATTGGACGAAACGGTTTTGTTTTGCTTTATATATTTTACGTTTTATCGTGCGCCTGTCATTGATAAGAGCGTTAGCTCCGCGAAATACGATGCTTTCCACCCGATCTTCGGGAATTCGCGGACGTCGTAGAGGAGCGTCTTAACTCGGGAGTGTGACACACACACACACACACACACACACGCGCGCGCAGCGGGTCCGGGTTCGCACTTGTAAAAATGAAATTGGTTTCCTCGCCAGTCTTAAGCGCATTTGCGGCGAGTACATTTCAACCTTCACTTCCCCAAAGTTAAGATGCAGGAGCGACGGCGCTTTGCATGTAAATCTCCCGAGTTTAAGCACACACGGCCCACGCTCGCTGGCTGGCCCCGTCTTCCCGCGCACACACACACACACACACACACACACACACACACACACACACACACACTGCAAATCCAACTCTGATTTAAACTCTCCAAAACTCTATAACTTGTATTCACTGTAGGGCAATTGCAGAACCAGTCATGGGCAGATTCAAGAGCGTACACACACACACACACACACACACACAGGCTCATTAACACAAATACCTGACACACACACACACACACACACCTACACACACAAATCAGTTTTCACAATTCGTCGAAGTAAATAAATGCGAGCAGATGCCGCCTTAATCTCCTCTGATTAACCCTTTACCGCCCGTCTGTGCACGTCTCTGCACGTGCACGCGCACACACACTCACACACACACACACACAGTTTTAACAAGACAAAAAAAAAAAAAAAAAAATCATCCAAATTCTGAACACACATTAAGCTTTTTAAGCGACAGTTACGTAATCAGCTCAAGTCCGTGGGTTGGTGTGGGTTTGACACACACACACACACACACACACACACACACACACACACACACACACACACACTCGTGGAGGAGATTAAAGGGGTTTCAGATAACACACTTCTGTCCCCGTGTGGAAATTAGCAACAAGTTTTGCACGTTCTTAACGCCAAACCACGAGGATGGAAAAGTCCAGTCAGAACGGGCGTAGCGGAAGCCCCGCCCCCTAGCATCAAGCCACGCCCCCTAGCATCAAGCCCCGCCCCCAAACGATAGCCCCGCCCCCAGGGAACCCATATCAAACCAACTGCTCTCTTATTGGGGGTCTTTGAACCAGCCTGGCAGATGATTGGCTGCAACGGACACCTCTACACATCTCAATGGCCCAGGTTCTGCACCACCTTTTGGGTTCTCCAGGTTCTCTCCATGTTCTTCTGTCTAGGTTCTCTCCATGTTCTCAAGCCTGGGTTCTCCATGTTCTCCTCCAATTTCTCTCCATCTTCTTCTTCCTGGGTTCTCCATGTTCTCTCCATGTTCTCCTGTCTGCATTCTCCCTGTTCTCCTGTCTAGGTTCTCTCCATGTTCTTCTTCTTGGGTTCTCCATGTTCTCCTCCCTGGGTTCTCCATGTTCTTCTTCTTGGGTTCTCCATGTTCTTCTTCTTGGGTTCTCCATGTTCTCCAGCCTAGGTTCTCCATGTTCTCCTCCCTGGGTTCTCCATGTTCTTCTTCTTGGGTTCTCTCGAAGTTCTCAAGGCTGGGTTCTCCATGTTCTCCTGTGTAGGTTCTCCATGTTCTCCTCCTTGGGTTCTCCATGTTCTCTCCATGTTCTTCTTCTTGGGTTCTCCATGTTCTCCTGTCTAGGTTCTCCAATTGTTCTCCAGCCTGGATTCTCCATGTTCTCCTCCCTGGGTTTTCTCCATGTTCTTCTTCTTGGGTTCTCCATGTTCTTCTTCTTGGGTTCTCCATGTTCTCCTGTCTAGGTTCTCCAATTGTTCTCCAGCCTGGATTCTCCATGTTCTCCTCACTGGGTTCTCTCCATGATCCTCTGCCTAGGTTCTCCATGTTCTTCTGTTGAGGATCTCTCCATGTTCTCCTCCTTGGGTTCTCCATGTTCTCCTGTCTATGCTCTCTCCATGTTCCTCCTGGGTTCTCTCCATGTTCTCCAGCCTAGGTTCTCCAGGTTCTGCTCACTGGCTTCTCCATGTTTTCTCCATGTTCTCCTGTCTAGGCTCTCCAGATGTTCCCCAACCTGGGTTCTCCATGTTCTCCTACCTGGGTTTTCTCCATGTTCTTCTTCTTGGGTTCTCCATGTTCTTCTGTCTAGGTTCTCCCAATGTTCTCCAGCCATGATGTTCCTCACCTTCTCCAACCTCAAGGTTCTCCTGCAGGTTCTCGCTCCATTTAGGAGCACTTAGACCTTAAACCCTGTCCTGCAGTTTATCATCCGTCACCGAAAGCAAGGCTTTAATTACCCGCACACACACACACACACACACACACACACACACACACACACACACACACACACTTCCTCAATCTGGATGCAGCAAATCAAATTAATGTTTGTTTGTTTTTGTTTTTTTCCTTTGGCTGATTTAAGGTTGGGGTTTGGACACCAACGCCAGGAGAAGGTTGGAGAAGGTTGGTGGAGGTGAGGAGGCTCCTCATTGGTCCATTACCTTCTGCTACGTTAGCCTTAGCGGCTAACGGCGGCTCATGTTTCGCCGGTTCAGGGTTTTTCAGCGCCGGCTAAAGTGCTGCACATTCACGACGCCGCATTAAATATAGATATATATTTATGCTTTCTGGGACCGTTGCCATGGAAACCTGGCCCCGGATGCACCCGGTCCCGTTAAAAAGAAAAAAAAATAAAAAATATCCTTTCGGACGATGATGTAATGCCGTTCGCCCGTTTGGACATTCAGATGTTTTTTTAATTTTTTAAAGATGATACAACAGGAACGTGTTAAATTTAATTTATACTGTTTTCGGTTGATATGCTGTTAGCGGCTTTTGGAGAGAATTTCTAAATTATATGTTTAAAAATTAACGTTTTGAAAAAAAAAAAATATATATATTAATTATAATAATAATAGAAAAAGAGCACCAATATTACAAATTACAAAATTAAAAATGAGTACGGTAAAACTAAACTACACTAAAATAAAATATTTCATGAAAATGAGACGGAACTTAAAAATAAGATGAAACTTAAACACGAGGCAGGAAACTACAATAATAATTAAAATGAAACAAAACTAAATAAGATAAATTAAATTAAAAAATAATTGTAAATATAATGAATACAAAATAAAAATAAATAAATAAATAAAAATTCAAATTATATTTAAATAAAATTATAATTCAATTGTAATTCAATGGCAAATTAAATGTACATTTAAACGTCATTAAAATTAAATAGAATAAAATAAAATGCAGTCGAAGTTTAAATCCAAAGCGTTCACTAGTCTGAAGGCTCGCTGTCGGATGTGTGTGTGTGTGTGTGTGTGTGTGTGTGTGTGTGTGTAGGGATTCACACCCCGGTGGTCCTGAGGGCTGACAGGGGTGAGAATCACACCTCCGGTCACCTGCCGTCTCGGCAGATCAGAAGTCCGCCGGTCGCCGCCGGTAACGTACTCGTGGACTCGGCTGGTTGCCGCGGTAACGGCCCTCCGCCCGTATCACGGTAACACCGATCCGACTCGTGAATAACAACCGTCCGGGAGCCTCCCGGCGGGGTTTCCTGCGCCCGGCGTCCGGTTCGACCTCGCCGCCGTCACGCCGGCTCCCGTCCGAGCAACCCTCGCCCAGGTGATCTCCACCTCCATGAGATGATCCTGGACACTCCAGGTCCTTCTGGCGCCGACCTGCGACGGTCAGGTGGTTGTTGAGAAGAACAACTCGGGACGGTGTTCAATTAGGGAGGATAAGATCAAGTACGCAATCGTTCATTCGGGCAACGAGTGATGTTTCCCTTCGCTCTTTGGATGGACAGAATGTGAGCAGGATCAAGACAAGGTTAGCTTATCGTGTTAAAGCTGGTCTGAGTAAACAACCCACTCTGGTGGATCCACTTCAGATGATCCGCTCCAGATGCCCCCGTCTCCAGGCCATGAGATGAGCTACTCCAGATGAACCACTCCTGGAGAACCAGCTCCTGGCCCACCGTGTTCCCGGACTACCCTCTTCAGACGAGCCACTCGAGGCGAAGCAACTCCCAGACAACCTCCGTCAGATGACCTTCTCCAAGAGACCCTGTCCCAGAGTCCTCTCTTCAGATGACCTTCTCCAAGAGACCCTGTCCCAGAGTCCTCTCTTCAGATGACCTTCTTCAGGAGACCCTGTCCCAGAGTACTCTCTTCAGATGACCTGCTGCATGACAACCCATTCCACGCTGACCCACTCAAGGACTACCCACTCCATGGCGACACACGCCCAGACTTCCCAGTCCATGCCGACCAAGTCCGGGAGTACCCACTCCCAGACTCCAGATACCTCCCAGACTACCCACTCCATGCTGACCCACTCAAGGACTATCCAACCAGTGGGGTCCCACTCCGAGACTACCCACTCCATGCTGACCCACTCAAGGACGAGTCACCCCATGGGGTCCCACTCCGAGACTACCTCCTCCAAGCTGACCCACTCAAGGACTATCCAATCCAAGACTACCCACTCCAGGACAAACCGCTCTGTGGTGAACCACACCCAGACTTCCCAGTGCATGCCAACCCAGTCCGGGACTACCCACACCCAGACTCCAGATACCTCCCAGACTACCCACTCCATGCTGACCCAGTCAAGGACTATCCACCCCATGGGGGTCCCACTCCAAGACTACCCATTCAATGCTACCCACTCAAGTACTATCCACCTTATTGGGTCCCACTCCAAGACTACCCACTCCAAGCTGACCCACTCTAAGACTACCCACTCCAAGCCTACCCACTCCAAGCTGACCCACTCCAAGACTACCCACTCCAAGACTACCCACTCCAAGCTGACCCACTCCAAGACTACCCACTCCAAGCTGACCCACTCCAAGCTGACCCACTCCAAGACTACCCACTCCAAGCTGACCCACTCCAAGCTGACCCACTCCAAGACTACCCACTCCAAGCTGACCCACTCCAAGACTACCCACTCCAAGACTACCCACTCCAAGCTGACCCACTCCAAGCTGACCCACTCCAAGACTACCCACTCCAAGCTGACCCACTCCAAGACTACCCACTCCAAGACTACCCACTCCAAGACTACCCACTCCAAGCTGACCCACTCCAGGACTACCCGCTCTGTGGTGAACCACTCCCAGAGTACCCTCTTCAAATGAGCCACTGCCAGACCACCCCATAGCCCAATTACCCACTCGAGGACCACTTGCTCCAGGACCATCCACTCTGTTTGGGTGTCCTTCCCACTATGGACCCCCTCACCTCAAGAACATTAGGGCACACATCGAACCCTCTACCGGTTCTAGCTTGCTAGCTTCCCACCGGCTCCAGATGTAGCTTGAACTTAGCGGCTTCCCTTCTATTCGACTCCGGTAATTCCTGTCGCCGTGACGACCGAACCACGTTTGTTATCGTTCGCCCTTTTTTTGTTTTTGACTTTGTTTTCGTCGGCGCCGGTCAGGACTCACGGTTGGAAACCCGAGCTGAAAACGACCGCCTCCCGCGGCGAAAACACGCTGATCGGCCGCCCGTCCGACCTCCACCAACACACACACACACACACACACACACACACACACACTAGTGTCATCAGGCAACGCTATCATTTTTACCCGCCCTTTTCTGATCCCTGTTAATATTCATGGTTTTCAACCGAACTGTACTTTGGCGTTTTTAGGGATGGAAGACGATACAAGGAGATCCTGGATCCCGGAAATGGAATTTTGTGATAAAAAAAAAAAAAAAAAAAAAGACATAAAGAAACTTTAAAGGGCATTTTGTTGCAGATATTAAAAATCCAGGCCCATACATCTTCATTTGCTTGTCTGTTAGAGAAGTTATTTCCAAAGGTCAGCTTGTACTCTGCTAAATTAAAAATACAATATCGCCATGGAAGAAAATACAGATACAAAGGGAAAAAAAAAAAAAAAAAAATCGGTAAAAGAATAATTTTCATCCATGGCTGGAAACAGATTCCAGCACAGGGTGTCGAATCAGTTGGTATTATTGCTATTATTATTAATATTATTTATCCAACACCTCATTTATTCATCACTGAGGAAAAAAATTAAATGACAAAGTAAAAAATATAAAATATTTAAATAATATAAATAAAATTTAAATAATTATACAATTATATAAAATATATGTATTAATTGGTAATTATTTTATATCATAATTATATTTACAAAATAAATGGATTATTTTGTAATACTCTGAGAGAAGTTTGTGTTTTATTGTTTGTTGCAAAAAATAACGTATTTACACACAATTTATATATGCGCGATATTGCATAATTTTGGTCTTTTTCTCTGTATAAACATATATATATATATATATATATATATATATATATAAGATGCGTGTATTTGATTAGTCTCTTGGACAAATTGATTAGTCAAAATATAAATATAAACCATATAGACTACATTAACGACATCATATACATAAATATACACACCTATATATATATATGTATATATATATGTGTATTTGCAAGTGTATTTGCAGTCCCTATGTCCTCTATTGTAAGTCGCTTTGGATAAAAGCGTCTGCCAAATGCAATGTAATGTAACATATATATGTATATATATACATATATATATATGTATATATGCTACTTTGTTTGCTTGTTTGTTGACACCTTGAGCGTTTAAAAACAAAAAAAAAAAAAAAAAAAAATTCCCCCAAGCTAAAACTAATTCCCCTGTAAAAACACAGTAATAAGACAGTAACGACACAGTAATAACACAGTAATAACACGGTAATAACACGGTAATAACACGGTAATAAGGTTACTTTTAAACGGCAGGTATTCAATGTTCTGCGGGGCTCTGGCGGCGAGGCGGGGGTGGCGAGGGGCCACTTCCCCCATGAATTATGCAGCGGGCGTATCGGCCGAGTCAAAGTCCCGGTGGTTTATGAGTCATTAGCGGCGAGCGGCGCTGGAAGCTCGGCGCCGCGGGGACGACTCTTCCCGTGCGACTGTCAGAACCTGAGTGATGCCCGATGACCTTTCTGTTCCAACAGCTGTTTAACAAACCCAAACCCCGACGCCGCCGCCAGAGACAGCTTCCCCCCAGCCGCCGCCGCCGCCGCCGCCGCCGCCGGTGTTTTATCGCCTCGGCATTTTTCTTCACCGCCGCGTCTCATTTCCCGCCTCCTCGCCCACCTCGTAATCCCGCCGTTTCTTATTTATATTTTTTCCCCCCCATTTAACGCGGATTCATTATATTTGTGTTAGAAGGTGTGATTTTTCCGGCGCGTTTGGAAAAGAAAAAGACGGAAAAAGGGGAAAAAAAAAAAAAAAAAAAAAGCTGGGTTTTCGAAGAATCGCCGGTTTGTGTTTTAAAACGGTTTAAAAAGTCCAAAACAAGTTTTGTTTGTCAATAACTCATCGTATCACTTGTTCGAGGGATTCAGTGGAAAAAAAAAACATAAATAATAAATAATCATAGTTTATAATTATAGATAAATAAACAAATAATGACATATATTAAAAATAAATACATTGTAAATCATAAATAATTAGATCGATAGACTAATTAATTATAAATAAGTTAATCACAACTGATATACTCAGATAGATCGATAGATTAATCGACACAATTAATTATGGTTAATTTTAACTGATACTCAGATAGATAGATAGAAGTTAATTATTAGAAATAAGTTCACTACAAGTCATAAATAATTAGATATGTGGATGGATCAATAGATAGAATACATTTATAAATTAACCAATTGATTCTAAAGAATTCAATTATAATATAATATAATAATTATACAGATTGATAAGTGAATATATTAATTAATCAAATAAGTGAATTATAAATTATAAATAATAAATGCTTAGACAGATCAATATATACATAAATAAATACATGAACTCATTATAAATAGTGAATTGTAAATAATACATATAAATAATACTATGGTAAATATGTAAAATAATGAGTAAAAAAAAAAAAAACAACTAAAGGAATCAATAAATAAAATAGGTAAATAAATTGATTTGTGGGGCCAAATAAGGTAATTGATAATAAATAAATGAATAAACAAATAAAGGACTGAATTTCCTTCAATTCTACTTCATTGCAGTCACTTATTGAAGGAAAAAGAAAAAAAAAAGGAATAAAAATACAAAATAGGCAAGCGGTTAAAGAAATTGAACAAACCAACAAATACGGAGGAATAAAGACGTAACAAATAAAATTAATATGAACGCAGACGACAAACAAATAACTAAAATGAGTTTGTAATTTAAGGACTGGAGAAAATTACACTGTCGGTTCAAAATCACTGTCGTCGGCGAGTCGAGGAAAAAGAATAAAAATGAAAAAAAAAAAAAAAAAAAAGTAATAAATAAGTTAAAAAAGCAAATAAATACCTCACAAAACATGAATGAGAAAATAAATAAATAGAATCACGGATAAGGAAAAAAAAACCAGAATAAAAAAATAAAATAAATAAATATGTCGTCAAATCAATATATCGATCGGTAGCTGTTGTTTAATCCGCCTCTGCGGTTTACCAGTTTTTTTTTTTTGTTTTTTTTTGGTCTCAACCTGTAAAATAAAACAAAAATAAACAAAAAAAAAAAAAAGATTTTCTCATAAAAGCAACAAAATCCCTGCAACCATTTCTGTTCTTTAAATGGAGGAACTTTTTACTTCTTTCAGTCGGAGCCTTCAGGAGGGGCTTTTTTAATTAATCACAACACTGGCGTCCTGGAGGACACACACACACACACACACACACACACACACACACACACACACACACACACACACACACGTGTGTGTGTACTTGCAGTGGAAACACTCCCTCAGAGACGCCCCGTCAAAATAAGAGCCTTCAGAGCGGCAGATGTTTCTGAGCGCTTCACGCCGTCGCCGTGGCGACTTCATGGTCGCCAAACGCCGTCCCGTCGCCACGGGAACGCAGAGAGAGAGAGGGAGGGAGCGACCACGGATGCTGGAGGCGGAGCTTAACCTGCTGTCAATCACTGAAGGAGAACGACCGTTCACGCTCTCATTCACACCTGAAGGTCACCTGGAACATGAGGAGCATGGAGAACCAAGTGGAGAACATGGAGAACCAAGTGGAGAACATGGAGAACCAAGAGAGGATGAATTGGAGAGAACCAGGTAGGAGAACGTGGAAGGAACCAAAGGAGGAGAACATGAAGAACTCAGGGAGGAGAACATGGGAGGGACCAAGCTGGAGAACATGGAAGGAACCAATGGAGGAGAACGTGGAGGGAATGAAGCTGGAGAACTTGGAGAACCTCAGGCAGGATAACATGGATAAAACCAAGCTGGAGAACATGGAGAACCCAGAGAGGATGTAATGGAGAGAACCAGGTAGGAGAACGTGGAAGGAACCAAAGGAGGAGAACATGAAGAACTCAGGGAGGAGAACATGGAGAGAACCAGGTAGGAGAACGTGGAAGGGACAAAGCTGGAGAACATGGAGAGAACCAAAGGAGAACATGGAAGGAACCAATGGAGAACATGGAAGGAACCAATGGAGGAGAACGTGGAGGGCTCAGGGAGGAGAACATGGAGAACTCAGGGAGAAGAACATGGAGAGAACCAGGTAGGAGAACGTGGAAGGACCCAAGCTGGAGAACATGGAGAGAACCATGTTGGAGAACATGGAGAGAAGCAATGGAGGAGAACATGGAGAACCGAGAGAGGATGAAATGAAGGAACCAGGTAGGAGAACATGGAAGGAACCAAAGGAGGAGAACGTGGAGAACTCAGGGAGGAGAACATGGAGAGAACCAAAGGAGAACGTGGAAGGAACCAATGGAGGAGAACATCTAGAACTCAGGTAGGAGAACATGGAGTTCAGTGAACCCAGTCATCTCCTGATCATAACATCAGTGTTTTCAAAGCGGAAAGAAAAAAAAGAGAAAAGCCCATCTGCCCACACACACACACACACACACACACACACACACACACACACGCACACACACACACACACACACATGTCTGACCTCCGGACCAGAACACCTGTCGTTCCCGGTGATGAAGAGGCAGGTTTGTAGATGCACATTCTGCATGACTGAACACAACAACCGCAGCAGGAAGTGTGTGTGTGTGTGTGTGTGTGTGTGTGTGTGTGTACGTCCGTCGAGCCGTTGGTTCGACCCGCGGCGCCATTAAACTGTCAGACATGGAAGAGTCCATCCCCGGACTCATTACACGGCCTTACAGGTAATTCTATGTGCTTTGTCAAGTTGCCACGGCGACGCTTCCAAATGTTAAAGGGATTACTCACAGCCGGACGCCGTTGCCGTGGGAACGGAGGGGTAACCGGGGTGTTAGCTGGGCGGGTTGATGATAAATGATCAATATCGTAATCGGACTTACAGGCAAGAGAAGGAGAGGAGTGTAACCTGGGGTCGTCTGCTAGCATTGTCGAGTTTGTCTTCGGTAACCGTGGTAACGGTTCAACCCCCGAGGAGGTCGGGGGTCACGGTGTGTGTGTGTGTGTGTGTGTGTGTGATCTGAGTTTACAGGTCAAATTGAACACGTTCCAGACAATTAAGGATCTACGTGGAACCTCTAGCATGTTTTTGGACTCCGAGGTGGCGGCGCTAATCCCCGCTAACCATTAGCGCCGAACGGCCGCCGTGCCGATCTCCTCCGCTATCTCGGTTTCTCCTCGCGCCGTCCTTGTGGACCCGTCGGCGCTGTAACTCTAACTCGGGAGGGATTAGCAAAACACCACACGTCCCGGGTTCCCCTCCTCGCCGGAGCACATCTGCCGGTCTGAAGGACGCCCCGACCCCCCCGGGACGTGAATGACTGAGCGGCCGGGACGGAAGCGCCGTCTGTAACCGGATTAGAGGGGGAGGCGAGGAGACCCGAGTCCTGGTCTCCCCGGCGGCGGGAGGACTCGGCGGACCCGTCCGGGGTCACGTAGCTTAGCACGGAAGAGCAACCCGAAGCATACAAGTACAAGAGTTTAAGCACAATTTGGGGGCTAAATTTGGTGGTACTTTTTATCGTCTCCCATAACTTTATTGAGAATGTGTTGTTTCGTCATTCCCACGGACGGGGTTTGCCACGAAGATTGGTGCAGGAACTAGTTACGCTAACTAGTTACTAGTTAAAAAAGCGCTTTGTTTACATCCGCGGGTTTGATGGCATATCGGATTGCGCTACGTTTGTTGTCTTTTTTTGTACGTGTTGTTTTTTTGGAGACTCTTTGCCCTTCGTTATGGCTCCCAAATGCAAATGTTATTTTTTACCGTAAAATTATTTTTATATCCTATATTATATATATATATATATATATATATATATTTTTTTTTTTAATTATTTTTTTTTTAACCTACTCTGCTGCTGATTCAACAATTTAAGGAAAATTCCTCGCCGGGTTTGAGATACAAAGCGAAGGCATTTCTTCAGAATTTACAATTTACAAATTTACAAAAATATTTCAAGGATTTTAAAGAATATCGTTTAATGTCTTGATCATTTGTGTGACATTTCCAAATGATTTTATCTTATTATTTTGTCATTGTTGACTATTTTACAGGGAGCTGATTTTCTGGCCAATTTTAGCTTTTCTTTTCTTTTTTAATTTTTTGGGGGGGATTTTTTTTCAAGGAGAGTAGACTTTAATTCATAATTAAATAATTTCTTGAAAACTTTAGACTGACTTGTGTCTTTGTCATGTTTTTCTTTTCCTGACTATTCCAACGCTCATTCTTTCTGATAATCTCTGATAATGATTTATCCATTTTAAGGAACGTTCAAAACTAAAAATGAAGGTTCTGCCTTGTTTTAAAGAACTGTGTGGAATTGGGGTCGTTTCTTGTTCATTTATAAAAAAAATTCAAATCGATTAGATCCTTTTTGTGTCATTTATTAACAGTTAGCTAGTTTCTTGCTATATTACGGGGAGTTGATTTTCGAGGTAATTTTAGGCTTTTTTAACATTTTTGTTAATTTTTTGGTTGATTTTTTAAGGGGGTCGGGTGACGTTAATTCCTCCCGTGTTGATTTTCGGGTCACTTCCTGCTCACTCTGCCAACAATAACTGAAAATTTGGAAAATATTCAAATCTTAAGTGAGATCTTTGCGAAGGTATTTTCGGTGCATCGTCGGCGTATCGAGACATCGGCCTTTTTTACCCCCAAAATACACAACTGCGATTTACAAACACACACACACACACACAATGCTACCAGCAAAATAAAATGAAATATAAAAAAAATTAATTAAAATGAAATAAAATTTGAAAAAAAAAAATGTAAAAAGATGAATGAGAGAAAATAAATAACTTAGATAAATAAAATGAATTTAGATTAAAAAAAATGAGATGACCTAAATAAAATGAAATAAAATTAGATAAATGCCATGAAATTACATAAATAATATAAAATGAGATAAACTAAATAAAATGAAATGAACTAAAAATGAAATGAAATAAAATTAGATAAATGCCATGAAATTACATAAATAATATAAAATGAGATAAACTAAATAAGATGAAATGAACTAAAAATGAAATGAAATAAAATTAGATAAAGTGAGAAAAATCAAACGAAATGAGAAAAATTAATGAAATTAACTTAGATCACATAAAATGAAATAGAATTAGATAAATGCCATGAAATTAGATAGAATAAAATAAAATGAGATAAACTAAATAAAATGAAACGAAATTAGATAAACTAAAATGTAAAGGAAATAAAATATGATAAAATGGGAAAAAATAAATGAAATGAGAAAAATTAATGAAATGAAATTAGATAAACTAAGATGAAATGAAGTAAGATAAATAAAATAAAATAAAATGAAATAAAATAAATAAAACAAAATAATATAAAATAAAATAAAATAAAATAAAATAAAATAAAATTAGATCAAAGAAAAATAAAGCTACGACTGCGCTGATCAGAAAACTCTTATGTCATAAATGTGTTTAAAACCCCTCTTGTGCTTCGCTGTGAAATTGATCCCGGATTATTTAACAGGTGCGACACAAACATAACTCATCTCGCCGCCGAGGCGTCACACGGATGAAATCCATCAATACGTAAGTGAGTAAACACATCAGATAGCAGAGTTGAAACAAATGAAAGCATATTAGTAATATTAGTATAAATTAGCAATTAAAGAAAATTTCATAGAATTTTTGAAAATAGTTAAAAATATGCGGACATTTTTTCTTTTTTTTTTTATGAAATCCATAAAAATAAAAACATCAACACACAACTTTAACTAGCGTTGGTTGCGCCTGGAGCTACTGGAGTGTTAGCGGGTGTTATTCCTGCAGCCATGCATGCACACAAAATAAAAGTTTGCTTGTTGTTTTGTTTTTTTTTTACCCAGAATGGCCCAATTGGGGTGAGCTCTCCTGTTTCTACTGGGGTCCTGCAGCTCGGTGGAGGAGGAGGGCCCCCCCCGGGGCCCCCTTCCCGGGGACAAAGTGGCCGAGCTGCTCCACGGCTCCCCACCCTCTGTAAGAGATGGGCTCGGTTCAGGACCTCCAACCAGCAGGGGTCACAGAGGTCACGGGAAAGGGGGGGGGGCTCACGGGTTATAAACAACAGGAAACAGGAAGTGGGGAACGAGCATTGGGATCATGTGACGTAGGCGGAGGTGGAGGAGGGGGAGGTGAAGGGTTCCCGTTGTGGTTAAAAGGAGGAAGAGCGGTTGAGCGGAGAAGGAGAGGCGAAGGACTATAGTTCTTCTAGATCAAACGAGACAAAAAAACACGGCGAGATCCCGGAAGGAGGGGAACGGCAGCGCCGACAACATCCTCCACGCCTGGGAGGAACCATCTGGAGATACACCGGACCTTCCGAGAGCCGTCTGGATGGATGTCCCAAGAGGACGCGTGAATGAGAGGCTGAAGGTCAAATGTCCCAAGAGGACGCGTGAATGACCGGGTGAATGGACGCACGTCTCCGTGACATGTGAATGAATGTTTGCGTTTGTATGACATGTAAATGAATGTATGCGTGAATGGTTGCACGTCTTTATATGCTGCCCTGTGATTGGTCCAGGATGAGCCCCGCCTCTCGTCCAATGACAGCTGCGATAGGCTCCGGCATACCGCTAACCCTGACTGATCAATACTTTTCTTCAAACAAGTAAACCATTATGGAAAGCTTGAGAACTAATCAACTAATAAGACCTGACCTTCGTTCTCAACCCGTGAACTTCCTGTCTCGTGGGACCGTCATGGCCGACCCGGTGACCACGGCGACGGGGAGCCGGCGCCGCTAGGGGTTTTGCTAGCTTGGAGAACGTTCGCGGACAAAACGAATGCAAATTTATGTATCGATGGCCTGGTTTAACACGCTGGAACCAGGCCTGAGTGTGTGTGTGTGTGTGTGTGTGTGTGTGTGTGTGTGTGTGTGTGTGTGTGTGCGCTGCTCCTTCGTGATCAAAGAGAGGATGAGGAGGGAAACGCAGAGGCGATTGCCGTTCTTGTTAGCGAAAGATGGCGCGGACCAAATAGCAGAGGTTTAAGTGAAATCCTCCCAGGGAGCAGAAGATCTGCATGAAGATCAGCTTCCACGCACCAGGACCTTCACACCACCAACAGCGGAAATATGGAAATATAAATCAGATGGATTTAACAGGACATTTCCTGCAAATCGATAAGAGACGGCCTCGGAGATCCAGAAGGACATAAAGTAGCTCAGTGAAGGAACTACCTTCTAGAACCTTCCCTTTCCAGGGATCTTGGACCTCCAGCTCCTCGAACCATCTTAGCATCGACTCCGAGGACGGACCTTTCTGCGGCTGCATAGGAGCTTCCATGCTTGGTGATCGGTGGAGCTCATGAGCCACCGTTGCCAGATACGTCCTTCAGACCTTCTTGCAGATTGGTGATGGTCACCGGTCAGATGGAGCAACGAGGAGGTCCAAGATCTTCTGGCCAGAGGCTTTTCCAGGGCTAGCAGAGGAACGGCTACATTTCGGGCCAGAATAAGTCCGGTTAGCTAACGGCTAACGTGATTCTTCCACCTCCATGCTGTCCTTGTCGACTTCCTTCCACACTGCTTTGCTTTAGGCTACTTTCTAGACCCAAACTCCAGCTGGACACTTCTGCTGAGCTTTTCTTTTCAGAAGTGGCCTTAAATCCAAAACAAGCAAACATCTGAAAACATCTGCTGGACTTCGCTTGTGCGCCGGAAGCCGCCGTTTTTTCCAAGACGCGAGCTGTAACCGACACGTTTCTGTAAATCCGCCACAGCGCCGGAGCGAAACCCTAGAACTGGAGTATTAAAGTCCATGGAGACGCGACGCTGGGAGCCAAACATCTCGCACAGCTGCTGCTGCTGCTCAGTCACCCCACCGGACGCGGCGCTAGCAGCCACTTTGTCGCCTGCTAGCGCCGCTAAACAGCCTGGAGGTCGGTTACCAAGAAGGAATCACCACCTAACCAGCAGGCTGGAGTTCACCTGGAGCAGGAATGATTTACAGGAGTGGAAGTACAACTTTGGTTGCCGTTAGCGAGGAAATGACTAACACTAAACAAGCTACTAGCTTGAAGTTACGCTTCGAAGGCTCCTCGATACATGGCAAGTTGGCTCGTATCGGCCAGTGACGCACAAGGAGAGAAAATGCGAGAAAGTCGCTAAAAGATATGCAAATGTAGCGGAGTTCAAGCTAGCCAGGAGTTTAGATGAAATCATAAAGAATGATGGGGTCTGGAAAATAGCTGGACAACGATATCCTGCTCACAAATATTAATTATTTATGGTAAATACAGAATGATTGACAGGTGAGCACAGGGTTTCTGAAGCTACCTAGAGGATCCTAGCCAAAGTGCGCTAACACCAGCGCCTCCTGGAAGGCGGGAGATGCAGCTGTTGACAACAACAGTCCCATTAGAAGCCATTCGGAGTCACATGAAGCACTCCAAAAAAAAGAAAAACAAAGTTGTACAAGTCCTGTTCCAACTCTAGAACCCTAGAAGCGCTAACAAGCTCTTAAGCGCTAGGCTACAGGGGCGCCGGAAACAAGTTCACCTTGAGCTACTTTGGACTTCCAGAGAGTCTGAAGTGATGACACGCCGGGAACATTAGCGGTACTTATGCCTTGTTAGCCGCCCTCCTGACGCCGCCGCCCCCCAAACTACCACCCGAATCCAGATTGAATCCGCCGTGCGGCCGCGGCGGCGTGAGTCCGGGCGCAGCGGAGCAAACCTCAGCGGTGTAGGCGTCTGCTGCTTTGTATTTGAAAAGTTAATTGCCCGCATTTGCATGCAGTACAAAGCGGCGGCGGCGGAGCTGGCGCCGCCTCCCTCCCGCCGATTGGAGCTGTCAGACGAATTCATTAACAATGATGAATCGCTCCTACAATCACGGGCCTCTCGCGGGACTCCAAGCTGCTCACCTTTGACTAAATGATTTAGCTGGCGAGCGCCGCGCCGGCTGGCGTCGCGCTCGGACCGGCAACCCCTGTCGGCGGAGCCGCCACGCCGTTTATCCGGCGCAGGATGAGCCGCCCCGCCTGACGGGCAGCTGGCCTCTTAAAAAGCCAGGACGGAGATAATAAGGGCTCGGAGACGGAATACAAATGGGATCCGGTGACCTTCCCTGAAGATCGCGGAGAACCGGGATCCGGATTCCTGCGGGGACCGGGACTCCGCGACGGACCGAGGCATACCGAGGACGCCTTTGCGCGGGAAGTTACAGCACAGCTGGAGTCCAAGTCGGGTTCGACTCTGAAACTCCACTAGACACCCCCGAGACGTCGGTTTTACGGCAATCGGTCGTCAAATTAGCGCCGCCGAGACGTCGCTATCACAAATTTAGGGTCGGAGAAGCGGCGATTTAAGATCCCGCGACTTCCTTGTACCGGCGAGACGTCGGTTTAGCACTCGAGAAATGACAATTTAACGTCACAGAGGCGCTGATTTCAGATCTGCGACGTTATGCTAACGTCAGTCAGATGTCCTAGTGACGCCGGTGCAATGCTAATTTAATTTACTCTTGGTGAGACGTCGATTAATGTCGGTAAGTCGTAGATGTCGGGTGACGCCGGATGTTAAATATCATCCGATATCATTGAGATGTCGATTAGACGACGCTGAGACGTCAACTTTCTTTGCAAAGATTTTGAAACAACCGGTGGAAAACTACAACTGCACTCTTTCCCCGTCATTCCGCTAGCATGTAGCTTGTTGATCCAGTCCACTTCAAGTGGCTTCGGAAAATAAATGATAAATATTGAATTGAAGTGTATTTCATTTGTGTTGATTCATTTTTTCAACTTTTAGTTCTAAGTTGGAAGATTATTGTGATCTTGAAATATTAAATAAAATTATATTTATTGTTTTTCGACGCTCAAAATAACGTCACACTCCGGTAAAGTCCAGATTTACAGATGCTGCGCGCAGAAGTTCAGGAGCAGAAGTCCCATAAAGAAGGTAAAATAAATATTTATGAAGATATTTTGCAAATATTAATTTTTATTGTTTACTGACACAGTGACTTTTTCCCGATTTATTTTTAAAATTCAGGTCAAGGCTCCGCTACGCGCTCTGAAAGCTCAAAATGAGTTCATTCCACAAATAAAATGTAATTTTCTCTGTAATACTTTGTGAATTTCAGAAGCAACACACTTGTTTATACAAAGTGTAAAGGTAACGGTACCTTTATTTTAGACGTCAAAAAATAATTGCGGTGTTTTCTTTTCCGAGGAAAACGGGTCCAAATGGCTCTTTGGGTGTTAAAGGTCGCCGACCCCTGGACTAGCCGGACCACCAGGTGGTCCACGAAGGCCCGGATCCCAAAACCCTGCCGTAATACATCGCGCAGCAAAGACCGACGCTACGACGAAGCTAATCTTAAAACTAGCGGCACGACGGCTGAAATCTTACCCCGTGAGCCCGACATCGATGTTTAAACTGATTAAACACAAAAAATTGTCGAGCAGAAACAACGTGACGTGGTTAAAGGCGAGGAAACGTCCGTCGGTATCGTCTGACGGCGGATAGAAACGCCGGAAGGAGGAAACATTAAGCTTTGCTTTCCGTTAAAAGAAAACCCCTGCCGATAATTAGCCAAAAATAAATCCTCCGGCGCGTTCTCCGAGCGCCAAATAAGTAAATAAAGACGTGACGCGTGGCGGGAGGAGACAAGGTCAGCGAAAACACCGTTCCCCCGGCGTCTGGAACCCAACACCTCGTCCGAGCGGAAGCGCCGCTGCAGAGAGAGAAGGGAATCAATAGATTCTTGTAGACACAGGCCGCGGTTTCCAATCTAACACGGCGCCGTATCGATTAGGTTTCATGTGAGTCGAAGGCACGGGGACATTAACGTCAGCGGCGGATTTGGAGTCTTTAACAAAACAAACTGTGCGGGGAGTCGGGAGGCGGAGTCGGGATGTCGACGTCGGCGAGGGGAAGTGTCAGAGCGGAAAAGTCCCGTCTCATCGGGATTTGGCTAATTAGTGAAACCCTGCAAAGGTCACGCAGCAGGAAACTCTTTCCCCGCTGAAAACGGCAACGGACGGGTGAGAATCTGTTAAATCCAAATGTCCGATGACGGGAGTCTGTACTTTGGGAAACGTAAATATATTTTTGTTGCCAATTTCTTTCATTTCTGCGAGCTACTTAAGACGAGGTAGAACACATATCTGAATAAGAGGGTTATTTGACTGTATGGTGGCTAATTCTAGCCATTCATGCATTTGTTTTGAGCCTAGCCAATGCCCATCTGGACCGCTGCCGTTTATCCATCGTGCTCATGTGATTTTGTCCCAATGTCCTCAGTCAAGGACGCCCTTGTTAGTTGTCCCGTAGCTTTACACACTTGCAGGAGCGAGCAGCCAGAGGTGACGTGAAGGAAACCTGCAGGAGCTAGGCACCAGAGGCGGAGCATACCTGCAGAAGCTAGGCACCAGAGGTGATGTGAAGCATACCTGCAGGAGCTAGGCACCAAAGGTGAAGCACATCTGCAGAGGCTAGGCACCAGAGGCGACGCGAAGCATACCTGCAGAAGCTAGGCACCAAAGGTGAAGCATACCTGCAGAAGCTAGGCACCAGAGGCGAAGCATAGCTGCAGGAGCTGGACACCATAGGCAACACGAAGCATACCCGCAGAAGCTAGGCACCAGAGATGATGTGAAGCATACCTGCAGAAGCTAGGCACCAGAGGCAGAGCATACCTGCAGAGGCTAGGCACCAAAGGTGAAGCACATCTGCAGAAGCTAGGCACCAGAGGTGATGTGAAGCATACCTGCAGGAGCTAGGCACCAAAGGTGAAGCACATCTGCAGAGGCTAGGCACCAGAGGCGACGCGAAGCATACCTGCAGAAGCTAGGCACCAAAGGTGACGCATACCTGCAGAAGCTAGGCACCAGAGGTGATGTGAAGCATACCTGCAGGAGCTAGGCACCAAAGGTGAAGCACATCTGCAGAGGCTAGGCACCAGAGGCGACGCGAAGCATACCTGCAGAAGCTAGGCACCAAAGGTGAAGCATACCTGCAGAAGCTAGGCACCAGAGGCGAAGCATAGCTGCAGGAGCTGGACACCATAGGCAACACGAAGCATACCCACAGAAGCTAGGCACCAGAGGTGATGTGAAGCATACCTGCAGAAGCTAGGCACCAGAGGCAGAGCATACCTGCAGAGGCTAGGCACCAGAGGTGAAGCACATCTGCAGAAGCTAGGCACCAGAGGCGAAGCATAGCTGCAGGAGCTGGACACCAGAGGCAACACGAAGCATACCCGCAGAAGCTAGACACTAGAGGCGACGCGAAGCATACCTGCAGGAGCTAGGCACCAGAGGCGAGGCGAAGCATACCTGCAGAAGCTAAGTACCAGAGGCGGAGCATATCTGCAGAAGCTAGGCACCAGAGGTGAGGCGAAGCATACCTGCAGAAGCTAGGCACCAGAGGTGAAGCATACCTGCAGAAGCTAGGCACCAGAGGTGAAGCATACCTGCAGAAGCTAGGCACCAGAGGTGAAGCATACCTGCAGAAGCTAGGCACCAGAGGTGAAGCACATCTGCAGAAGCTAGGGCACCAGAGGTGACGCGAAGCATACCTGCAGAAGCTAGGCACCAGAGGTGAAGCATACCTGCAGAAGCTAGGCACCAGAGGTGAAGCATACCTGCAGAAGCTAGGCACCAGAGGTGAAGCACATCTGCAGAAGCTAGGGCACCAGAGGTGACGCGAAGCAGTACCATTGAATCTGACTACCTTCAGCTCTGAGTGTGAGGTAGACCAGACCTCTGTAGATCTGACCTCAGGTTTGGCCTTATGCTACTGCAACAGAAGCTAGTTAGCTTGGGCCCCGGTGAGGAAAGAACAAACACCATGGCCTCTCAACAGCATGGGAACTGACGTGGAGGGGAACCTCTTTGGAGGAAGAGATGAGATCACGAGTCACGGATGGGAAGTGTTTGCGGGCGCTTTGACCTTCTAAGATGGATGAATCATCCAGGAAGGGAATTAAATTAAAAAAGTCCAAAATGTCCATTGGTCATACAGGATTCCCTGCAGTCAGAGTGATGTCATCGCTACGTCGCTGTTACAGCATCTTATTTTTTCTGGAAACACAATGATGAGGCAGATTCTTAAAAAAAAAGCTGGTGACTTCACCCGACGCCGTGACCGCCGAGAAACCGAATCCCGCATCTGAGCCGAATCACCTCCAACCGCCGGTGGATTTACATTCGCGAACAGTCCAGTGGATTTTATTGGCTTAATGAGTTTGATCCAGGTGAAAAAAAAAAGCGATACTGCTACGCTAACGGTTTGCAAGAAGCCTAAAAAAATGATTAACTCAGAGTATTACCGCAGAGTCAGCTAAAAAACTAAATGGAAATTAGGACAAACGGGCCAAGAAATTAATCCGAATCAGCACAAAGTTACATGACAACAATGATATGACTAAAGAATCAATCTGAAAACAATCACTCCTGAAATCAGCTAGAAATGAACCCAGCGGTTTTTGTAAAACTCGACACTAGCGATGGGAAACTAGATGCTCTTGTCTGATCGGTGAGTCATTCACCTATGAGAAGTCGAGCTGGTGAGTCATTTGAGCCACCGAGTCGGTCGGTCAGCATGAAATCCATATGAGCAGCCAGTGAGTCAAACCACTGTCTGAGTGTGGAGGCTAGCTGGAGCTAAAGCTAATATGAACTACTGAGTGAGTTGTGCACTTTGCAGATGGGAAGGGCTACTCTGAAAAATGAGTGAGTCGTTCGTTTTTTGAGGGGGCGGGTGATACCGTGAGTTAATGAGTGATTCGTTCGTTTTGTGAGTGGCGGGTGCTACTCTTAGCTGAGAGTGATTCGTTCATTTTCTGAGAGGGGAGGGCTACTCTGAGCTAACGAGTGAGTCGTTCGCTGAGTTATTGAGTGAACTTGTTTTGCTCTTCCTATGGGGCAAAAACAGTGATTTGACTTTGTATATTTACAAAAATGAAACTAGAAAAGAAGGCTTACAATAGTGACCTGTTGTCCAGTTGCAGTTAAGTAGCTAGCGGTAGCAGGGGAGGAATCATGACTCATGAGTCGATAAAACGACCCGAGTTATGTACAAATTGTTCATAACTCGGGTCGTTTTACTGACGCCCAACACTCCTCTCTCACAAAACTAACGAATCACTCTGAGCTCAGAGTAGCTCGCCCTGCTCACAAAATGAACGACTCACTCGTTAGCTCACAGTAGCCCTCACCACTAGCAAAATGAACAACTCACTCAATAGCTGATGACGCCCCCACTACTCACAGAAAAAAACGACTCAATCATTAGCTCACAGTGGCCCTCACCACTCGCAAAATGAACGACTCACTAGTTAGCTCACAGTAGCCCTCCCCTCTCACAAAACTAACAAATCACTCATTAGCTAACAGTGGCCCTCACCACTCACAAAATGGACAACTCACTTGTTAGCTCATGACGCTCTCACTCCTCTCAAAATGGACGACTGACTCATTAGCTAACTGCAGCCCTCCTGTCTCACAAAACTAACGAATCACTCAGTAGCTCAGAGTAGCTCGCCCCGCTCACAAAATGAACGACTCGCTCATTAGCGAACAGTAGGCCTCACCATTTGCAAAATGAACTTATCACTCGTTAGCTCACAGTAGCCCTCCCATCTCACAAAGTGAACGACTCACTTGTTAGCCAACAGTAGGCCTCACCGTTTGCAAAATGAACGACTCACTCGTTAGCTCATGACGCCCTCACTCCTCTCAAAATGAACGACTCACTTGTTAGCTAACAGTAGCCCTCCCATCTCACAAAATGAACGACTCACTCATTAGCAAACAGTATGCCTCACCGTTTGCAAAACGAACAACTCACTCGTTAGCTCATGACGCCCTCACTCCTCTCCAAATGAGCGACCCACTCGTTAGCTCACAGTAGCCCTCCCGTCTCACAAAGCTAACAAATCACTCAGTAGCTCAGAGTAGCTCGCCCCGCTCACAAAATGAACGATTCACTCATTAGCTAGAAGTAGCCCTCGCCACTCGCAAAATGAACGACTCACTTGTTAGCTAACAGTAGCCCTCCCCTCTCACAAAACTAATGAATCACTCATTAGCTAACAGTAGCCCTCACCACTCTCAAAATGAACGACTCACTCGTTAGCTCAAGGTAACCTCCCTCCTCCAACTGATTTGACTCACTTGCTGCTCATATGATTCGATTCCCATCCGATTCCTTTTCGGCGAATGACAAACTCTGCGAATTGCTGCTCCTCCCCGCGGGGCTAACACGCTAATTTACTTTATAAATTCACAAAAAAAATGCAGCCGGAATAGAAGACTTACAAAAGCGACCCGTCGTCACGCAATTAACTCGCGAGCCGATTCGTTCGCGACTCACAAATCAGTAAATAAACGAACCAAAAGCCGGAAAACGTATCCGGATGTTATTTTCGAATGAAACAACAACAACAAATGCATCATTCTCGCTCCTCGACCGTTATCCGAAACCCACTCAGTTCATTACCGGTAAAAACACGGCGTCGGTGTTGAAAACTCAGCGAAAAACATGAGCGGGAACAGATAATAGAGACTTTAACCATAAAAAAAAAAAAAAAAGAAAAAGAAATAACCGCAAAGTATCCCGTTATTACGAGCAAAGCTGCTGACAAAGGAAATAAAAATAAGAAATATAAAAGTCAAAGAGGTCAGACCCCCGCCGGCGCTAGAATATTCTGTATTACAGCTGATGTTCCAACCTCTACATTCCCCTCCTGACATTATCTGTCAAACACACACACACACATCTGGTGACACACGAGCGTGGAAACCGATAGCGACACACACACACACACACACACACACACACTCTTATCTCGCAGCATTGGCAGGCCGTAATGAGAGCGCCTTCCTCTGCATCTGCCATGTCACCGCGGAAGGATTTAAGGCGCCGACAGCCGTTTTCGCCGCCGCGACGCATATATTTTAATTTTTTTTTATTTTTTTTAGGGGGTTTGGAGGACAAGATGTGTTTGAAGTGGCGACGCATCGGGAAGGTTGGTGTGTGTCGGTGTGTCACGGCTTATGTGCGTTGAGTGGGTGTGATAGAAGCGAGCGAGCCGAGAGGCCAAACACGCAACGCATTGGAAAAAATAAATAAAAATAAAATAAAATACACCGCGACGGCTCAGGTGGCAGGGGGTGAATTAAAGAAATACCGATAAAATATGCATGTATTTCAATTTTTTATGTCAAGAAATCACCTGGATATTTTGATAAAAATAAGATAAATAAATTAAAAAAAGAAATAGAAAAAGCAAGAAATGAAACGAATTGCTGAACAACGCATGAATAACATTAAATAGCAACAATCAGATGACGCAGGATGTGACAGATATTCTAAACTAAAAAGTAGTAAATGTAAAATTAATATAAAAAGGGATAAAAAAGAAAATATATATATGAATTACCTTTAAAACAAACAAAAAAATGGATCAGTCAGTTATTTCATGGAAAATGTAAAAACAAGGAACAGCCGCCCCAGTTTTGTGAAAACAATATTATTATTAATTTATTATATTGTAAATTATATTACATATTAAATGAATATTATTATATATTATATTTCTTTCTTTTGTTTGTAATTCATAGGTGATCCATTTCACTGAAAATATAATCCTAAATCATAAACTCCCTTTTATTCACTACTTTCTCCTTTGCATCACCTGTGCTTTTTTATTTTAAATTCTTATTTTTATTTCAATATTATTTATATTTTATTCTGTGTTTGTCCTCCAGGCACCGCTACACCCCAACAAAACTGAAAACAATACGGCGAATTTAAAAAAACAACTCCCGAACAATCACCCACTCCGTTGTTGTTGTGACGTCGCGATTCGGCCGCTGCCTGGAAGGTCGATTACCATCAGCGCCTCGTTCTTTTAGCCTCATGTAGCACTTAGCATGCTCTTTTAGCCTCGTGTAGCACTTAGCATGCTCTTTTAGCCTTGTGTAGCACTTAGCAAGCTTTTAGCCTCATGTAGCACTTAGCATGCTCTTTTAGCCTCGTGTAGCACTTAGCATGCTCTTTTAGCCTTGTGTAGCACTTAGCAAGCTTTTAGCCTCATATAGCACTTAGCATTCTCTTTTAGCCTCATGTAGAACTTAGCATGCTCTTTTAGCCTCATGTAGAACTTAGCATGCTCTTTTAGCCTCATGTAGAACTTGGCATATTCTTTTTGCCTCATGTAGCACTTAGCATGCTCTTTTAGCCTCACGTAGAACTTAGCATGCTCTTTTAGCCTCATGTAGAACTTAGCATGCTCTTTTAGCCTCATGTAGAACTTAGCATGCTCTTTTAGCCTCACATAGAACTTAGCATGCCCTTTTAGCCTCATGTAGAACTTAGCATTCTCTTTTAGCCTCATGTAGAACTTAGCATTCTCTTTTAGCCTCATGTAGCACTTAGCATGCCCGGATGGTCCGGACCGACGATTGCTGCCCGGCAAAATAAACAAACACGAATAGCGGCGCGTCGTCTGCGAACAGTTGATAGCGGTGAAGATAACGGTTAATAAATGTCGTGTCGGAGCAGATCGGACAACGATTGTGAAACAGTTTCTCAGGCGGTGAAGAGCAGAGCGACGCTCGACACGCTTTGCGTTTCTAAAGGCTCAGAAGAAAGAAAGGGAGGAGGAGGAGGAGGAGGAGGTACGAAGGCAAAACAAGGTTTGTCCGAGGGTGCTTTGATTTTCTGCTAGACTGGAGCAAATGGCGTGTTGAGAAATCAAAAGACCACTTGTATCTCACAACAAAGCTGTGCATCTGTGTTACACACACACACACACACACACACACACACACACACCTGCATGGATCACCGACTTCCAAACACGAGGAACGAGCCGTTTCATCTCGACCCCTGCGAGCTAACATGGAAATGCCCACCTCCAACCTCCAACCTCCACCTCCATCTCCATCTCCAACCTCCACCTCCATCTCCACGTCCAACACACACCTCCATCTCCACCCCGTCGTCACTCAGCGTGGCCTCCACCACCTCCATGAACGTCTATTAGCAAGCTAAAGTGCAGGGCGCTAACACATATGGGATCTGTGCTAATACAGATGACAATATATAGCGAGGTTGTGTGTCTGTGTGAACCCTGTCAGTGTGTGTGTGTGTGTGTGTGTGTGTGTCCTGAGGCCTTTAATGGACTGAAACACACATGGGTCACATGGGCAGAGGGGGTTTAAGGGGGGGGGGGGATGAACGGGGTCCGGTTTCCTCGCAAAGCCAACGGAAAACAATCAATTCTTGTCATTTCATTTCGCTAATTTAACGATCCGCCTCCCGGAGAGGCCGCGCTCGGAGGGTAATTAGCATCGCGGCTAATTGACGAGCCGAGCCGCTTCGGCCCCGAACGCGCAGCTTCCGATCCGGTCGCGATCCGTCTCGGTGGCGCTAGCGGCGTCGCGGCCCCGTTAGCTTAGCATGTTGCTTAGCAAGTGGGGAGGGTGAACGCTGCGGGAAAATAAAAGACCCTTTAGTCACGGCCCGGGTTTCAACGGATACACACAAAAAAAAAAAAAAAGTGAAACCCGAACTTTTCACTCACAAGAGAAGGGGTCGGGGGTGAGGTTGGCAACAGGTGTTCGGTGGTCTCGTGTGTGTGTGTGTGTGTGTGTGTGTGTGAGTGTGTATCATATGTCAGGGTGTCACACAGGATTAGCGGCTCAAGGCAGGGACGTGGGGTCGATTATAGAATTAGGGGATCATCGTGGTCTCCTATTGTTCCCTCAGCTGGGGATCAGCAAGTCTTACTACCTGACTGACACACACACACACACACACACACACACACATGGGCGGGAAAAACCGACATGCCACACACACACACACACACACACACAACCACACACATACATGCTTTCATGAAGGCATTGGAGGTAAAAAATTCAAAGTGTTCTCAATGTGTTATTTTAGCTAATTTTTTTCAAAAGGTAATTGTGATATTTATGAATTAAACTTGGTCTTAATTACGAACCCGATCGGCCAACCGATGGAGTTTTTGATCAAATTTTGATCGGAGCTGCGAACGAGCCACGATGCACCAACACAAACTGTAATCACACAGGCTTTGTGGCGTTGTAGCGTAGCATCAGTCGTGCTTTTTCTCCCAAAAAGGCTAAAAATGCTAGTGCTAGCGATGTTAAGAGGACATTTAGAATTCCAGTTAATCTGAAGAGGAAATAATAGCTAAAGGTGAGAACGGCGTTGGTGTTAAGGGCCTCTCCAAGCGCTACGACACGGCTAAGTCAACCATCTCTAAGATCCCGAAGGACAAAGATGCACTAAAGATGGCTAATGTGGCTAAAGATATTGTTAGCTTGGATGAATGAAAGACAGCTAGATGGATTTAGCGTTAGCGAGGGTGTCATGTGCGAGAAGGCTTTACTTTTGCTGATTTAGCAAAGAAAGACGACTCATGTGGCCAAAGGGGCGACGATGTTAACCAAACAAAGTTGCTGTTAGCTTAGATGCATGACAGACAGCGAGATGGAGATAGCGTTAGCGAGGGTGTCATGTGCGAGAAGGCTTCACGTTTGCTGATTTAGCAAAGGAAGACGGCCAATGTGGCTAAAGGGGCGACTACATGAACGAAGCAAAGGGCTCGGATCTAAGAAGAAGTAGAAAAGTGATGGTTAGCTTGGATTAATGAAAGGCAGATGCTGGAGATAGCGTTCATGTTAGCGTTAGCGAGGGTCTCCTATGCCAGAAGGCTTTACTTTTGCTGATTTAGCGAAGAGAACGCCGAGTACAAGTGCTGGCAAGAAGAGAAAGAACACCAGAAACACAGCAGTAATGAAGTTATCTTTAATTCCTTGCTGTATTTTGGCCACAAATAATCCCGTATAAAGTTTCCAAAGAGTGCAGGGTTTGTTTTCGGTGCTGGAGAACGGATCAACGATTCGGCTCGCGAGCATTACGGTTCGCGAACGGAGTCAAAGAACAAATGAAATTCATAAGCCGAGGTTCTGCTGTATTTATTTAGTGTTTCTATCAGCTCTTAATTCCTCTTTCATTTGCAAGTAACTTCCTGCTTCTCCCGCGGCTCGTTTTTAGTCTCAATTTCCAAAATTGGCTCCTTGATGATTTTTTTGTTTTTCTTTCCCCGGGTCATTTGCGACTTGTCTCCGGGTTTCATCTCGCGGAGCGGCAGGGTTTCCCCTCCATAAACCGAGAGGGATTATTATTATTTTTTTTTTCATTTATTTATTTTTGCAGGCATCTCGACTCCCACGCCGTGATCTCAGCCGACGTAGGAGCAGCATGGGCTCAGGGCAAATTGGCCTATTGTGAGATTTAAAAAAAAAAAAAAAAAAAAAAAAAAAACGAGGGAGAGAGACAGGAAACGGAGAATAAACCGCATTCTTTGTCAAAAAAAAAAAAAAAAAAAAAAAAAAAAAACGGAAACAAAACAGTGTGGAGGCAGTGTGTGTGTGTGTGTGTGTGTGTGTGTCCGTTTGATTCGACACGCCGCTCGTCACCTGCGCTTTACTGATCAACGCTCATAGCGGCGGCAAACCCAGAAGGGAACACCACCATCTAGGGGCGGCGGGGGAAACTCTGCGCACACACACACACACACACACACACACACACACACACACACACACACACACACGTGCGCGCACACGGAGCCAGAGCAGAGAAACGCTTGTCATGCCTTTTTCTGACACACGCTGCAAGTTGCAGGCAACAAGTGGATTCAGCAGGTCGCCGCTGACGACGACAACAACAACAACAACAACAGCGAACGCAACAACAACAACAACAACAACAATGAAACGGCGTCTGAGGTTTGATCCGCTGAGACTCAGAACTATAGCTCGAGCCCGCCGAGAGAGAGAGAGAGAGAGAAAGAGGGGAGGAGGGTAAAACATTTGTTTGGAAAAAGAGAAAGAGAAAGAGAAAGAGAGGGCCGGCATGCTTGATTGACACTTTGGTGAAACGACCAGGAGTTGGGGGCGGAGCCAAAAGGGTCAAGGGGTCAAGGGTCAACGGGGTCGGTCTTACCGATGATGGGCGCCAGGCGGAAGATGTCGGAAAGGCGGCTGTTGACCGGCTCGTAGGGCGAATCTTCCAGGAAGTCGTTACCTGCGAGGGGGCGGAGTCACACGTCAACAACCTCGGTCACGTATCGTCCAATCGCATTCTTTCTCTCGTGTCGTATGAAAAGATAGATGGTAGATTTTATGTAAGGAGCCTTTCTGGATGCTGAGAGATTAAAAAGGAACTATGAAAATAGAAAAAGGAAAGCGAGAAAGGAGTCAAAAAAAATACAAATAGAATAATATAAAAATAAAAAAGATGAATAGCTATCTAGCTCAATTAACGTGATAGAGTAAAAAAATGATAGCTAGCTAGCTAGCTCAATCAAAGTGATAGAATATAAAAATGAAATTAAATAATAAAAAATAGATAGCTTGATAACTAGCTAGCGAGATCACTAAATAGATAGATAATAGATCTTATTTAAGGAGCCTTTCTGGACACTGGCAGATTAAAAAGAAAACGATGAAAATAAAAACATTAAAAGTGAGAAAGGAGTAAAATAAAATTCAAATAAAAAAAAATAAAAAATAAAAATAGATAGCTAGATATCTTGCTCAATAAAAGTGATAAAAAGTAAAAAAAGAAGTAAAAAATTAATTTAAAAATAGAAATAGCTTGCTAAATGGATAAGTAGATAGATAGGTAGCTTAATAAAAGTGAGAGTAAAAATATAAAACAAAATAATGAAAAACTAGAAATAGATAGATAGATCGATAGATCGATAGATCGATAGATCGATAGATAGATTTTACTGACGGAGTCCTTCTTGACACTAACAGATTAAAAAAAATAATAATAATAATACATAGCTAAATAATACGTTGTATTTAAGGGGCCTTTCTGGACACTGAAAGATTTAAAAGACACAATAAATACAAAAACAATAAAAGTGAGAGAGAAGATAGCTAGCTAGGTAGCTAGATAGATGGCGAACTAGCTAGCTAGCTAGGTAGCTTTCCAGATAGATAGAAAGATAGAGTATTTAAAAGGGCTGCATGGATGGATGATGGAGGGATGGACAGACGGACAAGCGTGTGTGTGTGTGTGTGTGTGTGTGTGTGTGTGTGTGAGGAGCCACCCCCTGCATGGACGGGCTGGACAGAAAGCCAGACAAGCAAGTGTGTGGATGGGCGTGTCGGTGCCTGGGTGGCGTGGATGGACGGTGGCGTGTGTGTGTGTATGTATATGTGTGTGTGTGTGTGTGTGTGTGTGTGTGAGGAGGGGGCTGTAGAATGTGGGTCAGTCAATATCCACGCCGCCGTCCTCACGCCTCATTGGGCAGGTTGGTCAGCTGTGTTGCACAACTGGAGGCGGCATCTCCACGCCGGACTGGACGCAGTTTAGGAAACCACCCCCCCTTCCTGCTTCCCCCATGAGCGAGAAGAACCCTTGAAGACCACCTCCCCCCCTCCGCTCCTCCTTCCAGCTCCATCACTTTCACAGTAAATGATGCGGGAGGTCAAAAAGTGCGAGCGAGGCCCTGAACCGTGACGGCGGCGCCCCGTCCGTCCGTCCCTGGCGGCGCCGGCCGGATGACTGCTCTGATGGACGGGAAGCTAAGAGCCTCTTCATCTCCTTGCAGGAGGTGTGTGTGTGTGTGTGTGTGTGTGTGTGTGTGGAGCTCAAGCTGCTTCCTCACAACCTGGTCAGAAACGGTTCATTCATTCAGGATGTGCTTATCATGGTCGCAGGGGGGCGGAGCCTATCTCAGATCCCTGGGGTTGACCCTGGACCAATCACAGGGCCCCTTATAGAGACGTCCAACCGTTCACACATCTAGGTAGTTTATATCTCCATCAACAAACCGCTCCAGCTAAAAAAAAAAAAAAAAATTTTAATTTAAAAAAATCCGTGAAATCAGCAAGACCTGGTTTTCTCGGTCCCAAAAAAATAAATGACAGATTTAGATTTAAAAAAATAAGGCAGAGGAAGAATGAAAAATGTATATTAAAAAGCCCCATGAATCAAAAATAAGAAAAACAGGCAAAAAAAAAAAAGCAGGTTTCGCTGCCCGCTGACGTGTGTGTGTGTGTGTGTGTGTGTGTGTGTGTGTGTGCGCGTCAGATGTGGCCTCTTGAAGAACCCCCATTCCATGTGAGGGTTCTCCAGCGGAACAAAAACACCATCTTCCTTCTCCTTCTCACCCACACGAGCCCAAACCCCGCTGACGGAGAATTCCAGAACCTCTAACCCTGGATCCGAGTCCAGGTCCAGGATCCAGATCCAGGACCTGGACTCATCCTGGACCAGCTCTAAAAACTGGATCTCCAACCTCGCCAACAAATCAGCGCTTGACGTTCTATCCTTCGCATCTTCTCCACCTCCTGCTCGCTCACATCCGGATTATTTCCATCGCATTTTTATTTTTATCTTTTCCACAAAAACTACAAAAAAAATGTAATAAACTCTCCAACTCATCATTTTTTTTTTAGAATTTTTTTTTTTTAAAATATGTTCAGACATTTTAATCCTGGAGCAGGGGGGGTGGGGGTTGAACTCCTGAGCCCTTTCACCCGGAGGTCCAGGGTGAACACCCACACACTCCGAACACACACACTCACCTTGCAGCGTCTGGTAGATCCCCCAGTAGATCCTGAGACAGTTCTTCTCCTTCTTCATGCCTCTCCTGCAGCGGCAGCTGTACAGCGGGCTCTGCTTGAGCGCGTCCACGGCGCTCCTGCACTCGTCTTTGGCCTCGACGCGGCTGAAGTTGCCCTCCTTTCCGGCGAAGCACTGCCGCGTCGTGCGGTACTTGGAGCTGCACGCAGGCTCCCGCAAGCACTGCTCGCTGGCGCGGACGCAGTCCAGGCGGCCGCGGTGCGGGGGTTCCTCCGCGGTGCGGGACGCGCCTGGAGGAAGGAGACAAGAAGAAGAAGTTGGAGATGAAGGGTGGTGGTGCAGGTGTGGTGCGGTGGAGAAGACCAGGGGTTCCTCACCTAGAAGCGGGAGAAGGACGCAGAGCGCGGCGAGCGCCATCGTGGAGCTCCCCATGCGCGCCACCTCCGTGGAGATGGATGGATGGATGGATGGATGGATGGATGGATGGATGGAGGAGAAGAAGAGGTGAAGTCCACGGGTTGCGCCTCCCGAGTGGAGAACTGGTTTGAGGAGAGCGGGTTAAACAAAAAAAAAAAAAAACACAAAAAAAAACAACAACAACAAAAAAAAAACAGGTCCTTCGTTCGTGTGCGTGCACGCGTGCGCGTGCTCCGGCGTGGGAATGGAAGGAAGCGCGAGAGGGAAGACGAAGAAAGAAGGGAAGAAAGAAAGAAAGAAAGAGAGAGGAGGAAAAAAACAAAAAAACTCCACGCCGCCGAAGTGGAAAAGTGTCTGAGGCGCGTACGCGCTCACGCACGCGGATACTGTGACGAGCCCGGACGCGTGCACGGGGAAGACGGGATCGAAAAAGAGAGAGAGAGAGAGAGAAAAAAGAAAGAAAAGAAAGAGAGAGAGAGAGAGAGAGAGAGAGAGAGTCCGACTCCGGCCGGTCGGATGTTGCGTCTGAGAGCGTGCGGTGTGCAGCGCACTGGGCGCGTGCACGCGTGTACGCGCACAAGCTCCCCCCTTTCTCTCTCTCTCTCCTTCCTTCCTTCCTCTCTTCCCTCCCCCTTTCCTCTCTCCACCCTCCCTCATTCCCTCTCTCTCTCTCCTTCCTTGTATTCTATCTTTCCTTCCTCCCTCTTCCTTCCATCCTTTCTTTCTTTCTCTTCCTCCATCTTCTTCTCCATCCCTCTCTTCATCCTCCCTTTCCTGTCTTCCTCACCCTCTCCTCCCTCCATCCACACATCATCCCTCTCTTTTATTGCTACGAAAACTATAGATGTACAAAAATAAAAGTTTGCTTTTATTGTCACTTGATGACACGGCGTGGATTGCAGTTTATTAAAACCTGTTTAATAAACTTTACACACACACACACACACACATACGGGGGGGGGGGGGGGACAAAGTGATGAAAAGACCAAGAAAGGAAAAAAAATTGGTTTGAGGGGAAAAAGGAATGGAAAAAAATAACAAAACTAATTAAATTAGTTGGGAAAAAAATGTGAAAGTTCATTTTGCTATTATTGTTATTATTTTGTGGAAGCAGCAATAGTAGAGAATACCTGGATTTAAATTCAATTTTTTTTAAAAAGTGACCAATCTGGTAGAAAAGACTTTGAGCGAACAGCTGTTTTTTTTTTTTTTAAATGTGGAGCAAAAAAAATAATTAAAATATCAGCAAGCGGAGAACAAAATGTCAAAGAGTATTTCCATAAAAAGAACTACAAATGTCACCTGATGGAAGGAGAAAAAAAAAAGTGAGTGATATGTGAAAAATGAAAAACAGGGACCTGGATATCTCCAGAAATTAAACAGAAATAAAAAGAAATCCTTAAAATAAAGAGAAAGAAATGATGTGATGTAAACTTTGTGTGTGACCTTTTAAGACTATTATGACTGCGTTCCATCAACTTTTAGTCCCAAGTGTGTGTGGCCGCGTCTGTAAGTGTGTGTGTGTGTGTGTGTGTGTGTGTGTGTGTGTGTGTGTGTGTGTGTGTGTGTGTGTGTGTGTGTGTTCCTGCGGCAGCGGACGCTGAGCGGATGTCGCCACCTTGCGGTGGGTCGAGATACTGCGATCTGTTGAAAAAGCCGTGATCGATAGATAGATCGATAGATGGATCGATAACATTGCATTTAATGCGGCTTTCTCAACATAGACAGATTAAAAAGAAACCATGACAATAAAAACAACAGAGGTGAGAAAGGAATACAATATAAAATAAAATAAATGAAAAAAATTAAGTAAAATAACAAAAAAATAAAAATAGATAGATGGATAAATAGATAATTATAGATTTTATTTAAGGCGAATTCTCAACACTGACAGATTAAAAATAAACGATGAAAATAAAAACAATAACATAAATAATTAGATAGATAGACAGACTCGAGGCAGATGATTGGCCGTGGGTTAGATGGAGGCATGTGATTGGCCGTGGTTTAGATGGAGGCATGTGATTGGCCGTGTGTTAGATGGAGGCATGTGATTGGCTGTGAGACAGGAAGAAGATCTGTTTGTAATGTTTTTCTTCACTCACTTACTGAAGGAGATCCAAGCAGATGCTTAAGTCGGACTTGGGGTTCAAATACGTTGAGGGAAAAGATGCAGAAGATGGATGGATGGATGGATGGATGGATGGATGGATGGATGGATGGATGGATGGTATCGCACTTGTAGTTTGATCACCCAGATCTATAAAGACGGAGATAAAAAAAAATAGGAAAAAAAGGATTCAACATCATGAAATGTATCAGAATCGCAAAATGTACATTAATATTAGCAAATAAAATAATGCTGAAAAAAAATGAAAATAAATAAACAACAAAAATTTGACTTGTGCAAATATACATGTGAATAAGATCAATAAGCAAATAAATCAATTGAACTAAAATCAGAGGTAGTCAAAAGCAAATAATCCACGTAGGGATCTGGACTGAAACCCGCAGCCACACCAGGTTCTCAAACATCTTGTCGTTTTTCCCCAAAAAGCAAATTGGAGACAAAAGCTCTTGACGTTTCAGGATCTCCAGCGAACCTTCTCTATTCTATTCTAAGTTTAGAAGTGAATGGAAAATATTTTCCATTTTTCTTCCACAATCCACAAAACTATTGTTCAGGTAGTGTTCACAAACTAGAACGCAAAACAAATATATAGCAATAAAAATTACACTTGGTTTTTTTTCTTGAAATAAACTGTCCAAAATTATCAGTGATCAATTAATATGACAAAACATTTAAAAACATTCATGTGTGTTCAGGGGATTCAATACAAAAAATAAAACAAAATATCTCCCCCTCAGTGCACTTCCTTTTCTGGCACAACAACTGGGAAAAAATAAAATAAATAAAGTGTAAACGCGTCAAACAAACCCGTAGCGTTTTGTTTAAAATGCAGGACCAAGGTTTGGGTTACACGTTGTTCTTCAATAATAGTATCATGTTAACATTTTTTTTTTTGCTTTCAATGCATGTTGAGTTCAAACTGTTGAAAGCATCGATCTCATCTCACCGGCACCCATCCGATACCGGCTTCGGTATCAATACTATTGATATTTGGATCGATCCGCTACCCCAACAGGAATCCAAACAGGGGCCTTCTTGCTGCAAGACGGAGGCGCTCCACCGACCGTGCAACCCGTAGTGTTTCATATTTAATAAATCCACCCTTAATGCAATAACCTTTATCCTACAAATGAGAAAAACATCACTCATGTCTGCACGAATTTGCATTTGCAGATGAAATGATCAGAATCTAATTTCACCTCTCCTCCCCCCTGCAGGCGGATAACAATCATAATAATAACAATAACAATAATACTAATACAACAATCAGTCTAATGCAACCTTAGACGTAACAAAGTTGTTTTTAATGAACGAGTGAACCTTAGACTCTTAGACTCTGCAGCACAAATAAATAAAGAAGAAAAAGCACAGAGTCAGGAGGAAGAGGAGGCGATAAAAGTCTGCAGCCTCTCCTCCGCCTGCAGGAGCAGCTTTACGAACTTGGCTAATTGTCCGCTTACAATCTGATGACACGGCTCTTCTCGAGTATCCGCGGGGAGCGCTGCCAGTCAGGGTGTGTGGGGAAAGTGGGGGGAAGATTTACGATCCTCTCCGATCAATATCTGATATTAATTTTGCAAATGAATGTCAAGGATGATGTACTCACCGAGAGAGGGGGGGGGGGACGAGGGACGTGAACGCCCCACGGCTGTATGGCCGGACATCGGCGTCTCCATCCGCGGCTCCGCGGGGCTTTAATAACACCCGCCGTCGCGTCGCGGTGGTTTAAAGAAAACACAGTTTTCTTCGAAATAAATACGTATTTGACATAAATGTTAAGTTGACGACTCCGTCGGGTGGATCTGAAGTACACACCGCTAGCTAATAGCTACCAATTTGCCCAGCAACAAGTACATGTTAATGCTAGCTAGGCCCTAGCTAGCATTAACATTAACATGTACTTGTGTTTTGACCCGGAAAAACATACACTTTCTTCAGCGAACGACATAAGCCAGAGCGATGATGGATTGGCAAATAAGACACGCCGGTGTTGCGAATTTTTATTTTAGAAAAATCCAATATAAGTCATCTCAGTTACGAGGCGCTGTTTTTCCTTTATCAAGTGCGTCACAGCTAGCTTAAATTACTGGCTAACGGGAGACACGATTATCACTTCAAGTCGGCGTTGACGTCGATCAATACAGATTTGACAATTTGGTAATGAAACGCTTTTCATGCGATACTGTTTTCGGCTATTAATTAATCAAGAATTGGGACACATCTTTCGACAAGATTAAATAATAATCATAAAGGAGACGGTGACAAGCTGAGGTGAGCTTCAAGTGCAATGCGAACGGGTGGCTGCTGTCTAGCCAACGACAAGTACAATTTCATTTCATAGTACTTTCTCCTTCCCAGAACAGCGAATGTTTAGATTATTCTTCATACTGCTTTTGAGACTCACGATTTCGTTTATTCTTGTGATTTAGCTTGCATATAAAGCAGTTATCGGACAGCTGTCAACGCAATGCATTGCGTTGTCAACCGAGTGCGTCACAGCTAGTTTGCTGACAAGCAGGCGAGCGGCTAAACATTAGCATTTTTATATTTAGTTATTTCATAAATTGGCTCCCAAGGCAGTTGTTATAATTTCAGGAGAGTCTTGGCTTTATTCGTTAAACCAATACCCCGCACACAACTACAAGTAACCCCGGTATGGGTAAAATTTTAGAAAGAAAAGTGCTAGACAAGTTTGGCCGCAAGCAAGAAATTAAGGTTACAAGCGCTGATCTTGCTAGCTATGACACCAGAGCTCACTGTTAGTTTTCACCGAAGTTATTATTTTGCACAGCGCCGGTTTAAATGTTAATTTGTGCGTTTGGTGTTGGGTGAACTAGTAAAGGCTTCTTAATTGAGAGTTCTTCATTTATCTTTATTGCAGTGACTGCAGAGCTTGTTAGGTGCAAAGAGAGAGGCGAAAGGCTGTCAGGGGAGGAAACTGAAGGTGAGGCTGCAGCTGGAAATGCACAACCAGCCCACAGCTTTGTGTTTATGTGTCGTAATTATTCAATTAATTATGAATATATATTTTGTGGCATGACAGGGATCCAGGGCCTCTTACCCAACAGGCACATCTACACGTATGTCATTGATCTATCAATTATTAAACCTCTTTCCTCTAGTATTACTACGGATGCTGAGTGGGTGTTTGTTTATTCCCTCTGACCAGCAATACAAAGACTGAATTATGCAGAATGTATGCAAAGTATCTTCTGACAAAAATGCACCAAAAGATGCATACATTAATTGAAAATGATGTTATAATGTTGCTTAATCAATGAAACAATCTTGATAGAGCTATCAGGTGGAAAAACTTGATGTACTCTGCTGACGACGTTGTTGTCGTCGTTATATATGCAAACAGATTTTCCTGCACAGTCCGCCAACTGTTTAGTAGATTATGCATGACTTTAAATGTTTTGTCGATGCAAATGAGAGAGTGAATTGTCGCACGTATCCTTGTGTGGACCTTTTGAGTGACGGGTGATCGTCCAACTTCCCCGATATCAGCACGGATTGTCCCTGTGTGCAGGATTAGCCGTGTTGATAGTGAATGAACAAATTAGAAAAAAAAGAAAATCAACTTTATTTTGTAAACACAGTCTTGTGAAGTACTTGATCCAGAGGGATAGAAGACAAAAGGCAAGGAGAAGTAAATAAGACTGCGTTTAGATAATAAAACCAGTAATAATTGTTTTTTTTTTCTGCCTTCAAGCAGCTTTCAGAATGAGGAAGCGCTGAGCCGAGAGCCGGGGAGCTGCTCATTGGCATATTGATGAGCCGATCTGCTGTATGATTTAAAACAATCTATCCCCATTTGTTTGATCAGAAGAGCAAACCATCGATCGCGAGCAACACTATAAAATCAATGGCTCATTTCCCCCGGATAACATTAGCAAAAGCTCTTAACATGTGTGAGAGATATGATGTTGGAGGCATGCTAGTTGACCTTTTAGAAATATTGCAGTTCTCTGTGTGTGCGTGTGTGTGTTAGAAGACGCATGCCAGATCAAAGAAGTTAATTTCAGGGTGTAATAATGAGAAAGGTTGCCTAACACAAGATGTGCTGTTTTTCCACACGGTGTGTTTGCAGCTAACGCGTCCCGGAGTTTACACGAGCTGTGTTTGGATAATTACATTTCTTAGCAGAGCCGGAAGCAGATTTTGCTCCCTGAAAATATAGTCGGCTCCCCGGCGACCTCAAGAGACTCAATAAACACACTCTCTTCTTCGCGACTAGAGCAACACACTTCAAAAATTGTACCTGTGATTCGGGTAAATTACCACAGGGAAATTTGTTTTTGGTGCCGTACAATACAGTGATTTAGCGGTAAGCTATCAAATCAGTTGTTATTTAGTCGCCGGGTCAAATTTGACACAAATTAAGGGATTGATTGACACTGTCTGCATTACTAATTCAACTGTTTGCTGATTATTGAAATGACCTGCTTTTTATTGGGTGCCTCTAATATTTTGGTTATCAGACTCGGCAGGCAGAGTGGGAGAAACCGCCGCTCCCACACCCAGTGCTGTTAGAGTCATTACCTTTCAGAGGGCGTCGACAGAAACAGAAATTAAAAGTCCCCGAGGTCTCATTTGGTCTGGCACGATTGTTCGAATCATATTGAACCCAGAGGAAAGGCCGGTGAGACCGGCCAATTTATTAGGTACAACCGAGACGAAAGCAAGGCACGTCAAATAAGAACAAAAAACAATGCAATTAATCTTTATGAGAATTTCAAGGTCCTTGACACTTTAAACATGTGGCTATTGATTTTTTTTTTTTTTCCCTAAAAAAAAGCCCAGATTTTAAATCTCAAATATGTCAATTTTTCCTGTTCATTCACAAACATTGATTTTTTTTTTTTTTTTTTTTCCCCCATTTATTGAATTTTATTTATCGACACAAATTTAGACACTCCAGCTCCTGCCTATGAAGCAGCACATGCGTGCAGTAAAAGTCAATTTTTTCATGCCCTAAGGTTTTTTTTTTTTAATTTCGCTTTTTCATTTTGAGTGCTTTGCGGGAAGTGCATCAAATAAATAACAATTGTATTGTTATATTTGTACTTCTTCATCATCGGCTTGACAAGGACGAACCCAGGTTGTAACCCCCTCCACCCCGTTTGTTTGCGCTCCAGGTGCAGAAGTTTCCCGCCATAAGGGTGTAGCGGAGTCTGATGAGAAGAACCGAAGACCAGATGTTGAAGCTAATTGAGGAGCTGCTCGTCCAGAAGAGTCACCTTGAGGGACGTCTGGTGGGTTTGAATCTGTCGCCGCGGCACGTCCCGCAGCCTCGGTCCTGTGCGACGGAGATAGCTGCGTATATCTAGTGGTCAACCCTGCGAGCCGGTCTTTGAGGGTCAGTGAAATAAGCAACAGCTTGCTAGTTTTACTCAGAGGCGTCTGAACATGTTTTGCTCTCTTCTTCTAAGAGGAAGAAAATTTTGTCTAATATCCTCCTGCAGCCAGTCTGACTTGGCATGACAGTTAAACCACAATCTTTTTTTTTTTTTTTTCCTCTGTTTCCCCTGGACACTTTCATTAATATCTCAGGAAATATTACATGGACCTTGGAGTTCTTGCACTCTCCCAAGTTCAGCATGCATGTTTTTCAAACTGAATCAATACTCTCTGCAAGTTGGTGATAAAGACAAAATAATTTATCATATTTATCGAGGTAGCGACATAAATGATGCAATGAAAATAACGCATTAACACAGTTGGTCATCTGGATACTCCTGCTCTGATCCTATCGCATTAAAAAAACACTTAATTCACAAATACAACTCGATTAACGACAATTTAAGCACTAAAATATAGTGCGGTAGGAAAACCGTAATCCCATAATATAATGATAAAATGAATGAACCGGATCGGAAGTCGCTGTTCTCAAAGGGAAAAAAAAGGCAGAAATGGAAAAAAAACATTACAATTTTAATGATCCAAAGCCAGAGATTAGCAGTAGATTACTGCTTTTAAGATGCGGGAAATAGCAAATATTAACCACCACAAATGAAATACAGACGTATCTCCACGTCAGCCATCACACTAAGCCTCGTCTTCAACGCCGTTACGGAAGGTAGCAGTCGGACGAGCCGCCTGAACGTTAATCCTGGATGGATTCTCTCCTCCTCCAGGCCGAGATGAAGAGGGCGTCCAGAGAAGAGGAGGAGAAGTTCACTAAACAAATCCTGACCTTCAACACCGACTTCAGCCTTTGTGGAAGTGCAGAGGCGGCGTTGAGGAGCCGCTTGCGGACCGAGACCCTGGACGCCGATCGGGAGGCGGAGTCACTGCGCAAAGGTCATCGAAGCGCCGGGCTGTATTTGCTCATCTCCGGAGAGTCGGGTCACTTACAGTTAGCTGTTCCTCAGATACTCCTGGTCCAAGTTGGTCTTATTTAAAGACCTCTTAGATCGATTGTAAACCTGAGACCCCCGAGATCAACTGTGAGGTCAGTACTAGTTTAATTAAAAGAGCAGAAATTAAAAAAACTGTCATTATGGCATTAAAAGGCACCTTCAATTTCGATATGAGTATTAAAGGATTTGTACTGGATTCATTTCAGGAGCAGCAATCAATAGCGTTAAATACATTTTAACACCATCAGGTCCATTTAGTCCACCTCTCATATCAGGGGTGTCAGCAACATGCAGCAGAACATCGGCCTGCAAATTTAATTTGTTCTTTGACTCCGTTTGCGAACCGAAATGTTTACGAACCGAATCAATATGTCCCGTTGAGATCAACGTAAACCTTGTTGATGCGTCCAACACCAAAACCTCTTTGGAAACTATATAGAGATGTTTGTGGCAAAAAAACAGAAAGGAATTAAGGATAACCTTTTTTATTTCTATGTTTCTGCTGTTCTTTGTCTTCTTGCCAGCACTTGTATTCTTTGTTCCCTTTGCATTCTCTTTTGCAAGGAGACCCGCGCTAATGCTAGTGCTATCTCCAGCATCTGCCTTTCATTAATCCAAGCGAACAATAACTTTTCTACTTGTTCTTAGACTCGAGACCTTTGCTTGGTTAATGTATTGGCCCCTTGAGCCGCATTAGCCGTCTTCCTTCTCGAAATCAGCAAAAGTAAAGCATTCTCACGCATGACACCCTCGCTAACGCTAAATCCATCCAGCTGTTTTTCATTCATCCAAGCTTGAGACCCACCTTTGGTTAGAATAGTCACCCCTTTAGCCAACTTAGCCATCTTTAGCACATCTTTGTCCTCCAGGATGGTACAAATGGTTGACTTAGCTGTTTCGTAGTGCTTGGCGAGATCTGGAAGACCAACTAAGCTCTTACCTTAAAGCTATTATTTCCTTCTTCAGATCAACTGAAATATGAAAGGTCTTCTTTTTAACTTTTCTGGGAGCCAGAAAGAGAGCTAGCTTACTCAAAAAAAAAACACAAGAAGCGTTATTACAGAACACAAAGATGAAGGATGTAAATGATGCGAATTAGCACGTACGACCATCGCTACGCTACAACGCCACAACCCAGGAAGCCTGTGATTTTGTCTTTATGTTTATTCGTGCACCACCGCTCGCTCGCAAATTCATAATTTCATCAAAAACTCTGTTCATTGGCCGATTTGTTCGTAATTAGGGGCGTTCGCGAGCCCAGGTTCTACTGATGCTCAAATCGAAATGGTTTCACAATAAATGCAGACAAAACTTTACACTACTTTATTTCACATTTGAATTGCACATAGTTGGTTGTTGATCAATTGAATAATGCGTTGATAATATTCTGCACCTCATCATCAGACTGGAAGGCACTGAACCGTTGTCAAAAATAACCAAAATTAGATTTTACCCCCCCTGCTGTGCGGCTCTAAAGATGACCCGTTTTTTTTTTATATTTATTTATTATTTTTTTGTTATTTTCATTTTGTTTTGACTTCCTGACTTCCTCTTTTGGAGCGAGGGTGTTTGTTTGAAAGTAAATGAGAAGGATTAGCTCATAGAAATTACTTATTTAATCTTTGTCCAAAGAGCAAACAGTGAGATTATCCTTCGTTGAAACCGGACCGCGCTGCCGAGATACGACATCCATTCTTTCAATTTCAAGACGAGACAGAGAGTAAATTGAAAAGGAAGAAATCCCACAGGAATATGAACAAACACGCCACAAAAGCTGCATCGGGACGCCGACAAATAACAACGGGGATAAAGGACCGGGATGAGTCACAGCAAATAAAACCGCAAGTTCAAAAACATGCAACCGGGACAAGAAGCTGAATCATTGACTTATTATTCTTCACATTTTTGTGAATGTGTGATGAGATGGAGGCGGTAGCCGAGCTCGCCATCTCTCAGATTAACAGCGCTGCACTCTCAAATTGCATCCAAAGGCTAAAAGACCGTAATACGGCCCTAATGTCGTCTTTTTGTTTCTCGGCGTAAAGAGATGGAGGAGATGAGGCGGTCCAGCAGTCACGTGGTCGCCGTGCAGCGGGAGAAGAGCGAGCTGCTGCTAGAATTGCAAGACCTGAAGAACATCCAGACAGGTAAAGATCTCAGAAATGATTATGAACAATTTTCACAGCGGCTGTGCTTTGTCTTCACACAACAAGCTAGTCGTACAATTTGTTAGACACAGTAAATGGATAATTTTGTTTTAAGAAAACAAACAAATTGCTTCAAGCCATGATTATCCCTGGTTTAAGTCAGGTGTGATCTGATAAAAAAAGTGGATTGTTGATTGAAAACTAATGGAAATGAATATGTTGCTGCCTATAAAACAACATTGATCATCAAATAGATATGAGAAATAAAAAAAAAATAAAAATAAAATCAGTTGCATTTGGAGTAAATTTCTGTGAAGCATTTCAGTACATGCTAACAACAGCCAAAAAAAAATAAAATTCAAGCATCCTGGAGTACTTTGCTTCTCAAACAGTGCTGCAATGCCAGGGGGGAACACGCTTATGGTGTAGGTTTTATTTTTTTAATTTTTTTTTTGCAGCGAGCATGCGCGCGCACACACACACCACAAAGCAGGAAATATGAAGTGCAGTGAACAAACCCTCGAGAGACACCGTGGAAAAACATTTACCGGGGATGATAAGAAAGGCGGTGAGAGACGGAGATAATGAGACAAACGAAAGTCACCCGAAAGCTAAGACGAGGAAATATAGCAAAGCTATGTAGCGTTTAGCTTCACTGCGACTACGGCGGGAGACGAGGAAAGAGCGGTGTGTTCACTGTGTCTAAAGATGTTGTCAGCGGACAGCATGAAACCAAATAAATTAAAGTGTCACGTAAAGACATTACACCCCTATTACGCTGATAAGCCGCTTCTGTTTTTTCAGCGAAAATGAGCCGGATATTGCCAACAATCATCCCGCTTTGTGAAAGCGACTTCAGTAAACCAGCGAGCGCTGTTATGTTAATAAATGTTAAGGTTATTCTTTGTTGCATCTTTATTTCATTCTCAACAAGGATGCAATGTTGTGCAGAGGTGTACAAAGTACTATTTTATAGACAAATGATACTATTTACATTTGCGGTGGGGCGCAAAATGTTTTCTTCTTCCTAACAGAAAACAATTGAGAAGCACTGCTGTAATACCACGAGGAAAAAAAAATACAAAAATGAAACCACATTAGAAATGGAAACTGCGTAGCAGCTCTATTGGCTCTGTGACGCTTCTCTGAGCTATTAGCATTAGCATGCCAAAGAACTGGCAGTGCATGATGGGACTTGTAGTATTATGCCTGTGTGCAGTACAGCGTTGGGCAAACACAAATAGTGCTCTAATAGTAATACGATATAAGTTATATAGAATTTGATAAGGTTTAGCGACAGGATGCATTTGCCTGTAAAGGGAACTTCCAGCCCCTGGTCAACGTTACCGAATCGTGTCCTTCGGAGACTCTTCCGAGCTCCTTCCAGAAACGCCACATTATCCTTTGTAACTGCATGCAACACACAAAAAGAAAAGCAGCCTCATTAGAGATGCAATCATGACCTCAATTATTGAATTATGATGACTGACAGCGGCTCATCAGCGCTACACGACACACAAGTCATTTGTGGAAACTTTGGACGAGCAGCGGGGGGAACCTCCAACTTTAAATGTCACTCCGCTGAAGTCAAACCAAAACAAACGTTCGGTGTCCTCCGTTTTTTTGCAGACACCAGGGGAAGGTGTTTTATCGGCACTTTCCGCCAGCTTGGATTTAGAACACAGAAAAGAGAGGAGAAAAAAAATGTTTCCACTTTGAAATGCAGTTTCTTCTGGATAGGCTGGTGTTTATAATCGCTGGAAGCCCATTGAAATACTGGTATTATTCAATATAAAATACACAAAACCCATTAGACTGATGACTGCGGTGTTTTCGTGGGATGATGTCATCGTGCATTACTGCAAAATTTGTGGTCGCTTTATTTATTTACTTATCTGTTTGTTTATTTTTGTACAACCCTGCAAGTTTTTTTTCCCCGCCTCTGTCAGAAACTCAACCGAATGTGCTGATGCGGCGATTTGCCGGAAACCAATCAAAAGGTTGTTAATTATTTATATACTTTTATTATTATTTCGCGGCACTAATTAAAATCTTGTTTTGACCGCAGCTCAAGATGCACTTGATAGCGTCTTCCGAGCGACGGCGCGATCCAAAATCCCGTCAGTCCGCCTCGACAGAAACGCCGCCCGTCGTCTGGAGAATTAATTCCAGCGTTTTGATTCATTGCAGGCCTGGATCAGCAGCTTCAGGAGGCCAAAGCGCTGAGCGACTCGCTGGGAGACCAGAGGCTGCTGGTTGGTCGCAGGCCTTTGACTGACAGCACCTGTCTGAGGTGGGCGATACCAACTGTGCACTTGCACGCCATTTCATGCCTTTCACACGATAATAACCTCGGGCTGAATGCAGTTACGCCTCCACGTAGGAGTTTAACTCGTCCCGTGACTGAGCTCGTGACCCGATTTTTAAGATAAGATAAGATCGGGTCGGCGACCTACACAGCTCTTTGACCCCTCTGATAATAATTAAAGAGGATTTAATTAAAATGTATTTTATTCTACTTCATTCATTTTTAAAATTTTACATTTGAAGATGATGGTGATCTTATGACATTGAAATAATACGTGTTTAAATATTTTTGTCAGTGCACGTCGGTAAAAGGAAGACAGCACGCAGAGAGAGGACGGCATTTTCACTTTGCTTTTTGGTTCGCCTTTTTTTTTTTTTTCATAAACACAAGAAAGACTCAAATAGACATTGACATTCAACCCGAATTCTTTTTTTCAAAATGTTTTGTTGCATGCAGAAATGTAATTTCATCTTCTCTGCAGTTGTACATTGATTTGAAAAAAAATGCATGACATATTTTGTCTAATATAGAGCATAAAGGCAAAAAAAAAAAAAAATATTCATTTTAAATTCCTTTTAAATTTCAAAAGGGTTGCGTGGCTCCCGGTGTTTTCTTTACTGTGGGGAAACAGCTCCAAATGGCTCTTTGAGTGGTAAAGGTTGCCCACCCCTGAGCGCATCGATAAATATGACTATAAAGTTCACATACATAGAAGAAACAAGTGACAACAACAACAGCAAGAATAAAAATAGATAATAAAATTAAAAAAATGGGAAGAATTGGATAAGCAGGGTGAGAATGGAGTGACAACAAGGATAAAAATAATAATAATAATAGTAATAATAATAATAACAGTATTGGGGCATGACGTGTGAATGAGTGAGGTGGTGGAAGCCCAGATGCTCCGCCAGCCGGTCATCAAGGTAAATAAAATGAATTGAAACACTATTAATCCAGCCCTCCGTTTTTTGTTTTTAAATAAGAAAAATGTATTTTACAAAAAAAAAAAATCAGAGTAAAAAAAAATAATATACATGATGGAAGAGAATGTAAAGGAAAAAAAAAAAGAGGTAAGTCTATTTACCTTGACGGTGGGATGAAAATGGTTTTTCACTTGTTGCTTTATCCTTAACCTACTGCCGCTTAATGCTACGATATCTTGCTGAATATAACATTCACACTTTGCCACTCGTCATGTCTGAACTTCATTCATCCTCTGAGTGAACGCCGCTCCTCTTTTCTAAACAACTAAACCAGGGGTTTCCAAACTTTTTGCAAAGAGGGCCAAATTTGGTCTGGTGGAAACGAAGGAGGGCCAACCGTTCAGCGTGACATTCCTCAAACCCTTGTAAATTCACATGTAAATATACCACCTTGCTGTCTACAGCGAGGTCAACATTGCAAATGAGAATTGGTTATCAATTGCATCACCAGGATAGTTAGAGGTTGAAATAATAATAAATTAAATACAAATGGAGTGAATGTAATAGATAGCCTTTATCACCGGTTTCATAACGTGATCATATGTCAGATGTTTGGCACATAGAACCTGTTGGTGAATAATACAGTGGAGTTTTCTAGCTTTGCCTCCTTCATCGTTGACTTTTTAACAGTGTCGATAGCTCGCTTTGCTCGCCAACCACGTCCATAATAATCCCAGTGATTTTATTCCAATATACTTTCATGTCATCTACGGTGGAACAAACAGAAGCAAACAAATCTTTTCCTCTCGTTCGGTCCTGAAGGCTCTGAAGGTCAAGTAACTCTTGGCTCGCGTTCATTTCATTGTTCACTCCTCTCAAAAAAATCAGAAACTGAGCAGCGTCGGATGCATCCGTGCCGTCGTCGCAGGTTAACGAAAAAAAAGTCAAACTCCACTCCTTTTGCCTGTAACTGTCCCTCCATGTTAGATGACATTTCTTCAATACTCCGTGCCACAGCGCTACCACCCAGGCTAACGTTGGCAAACTCTTGCTTTTTGTAAATTTTCTCCGCCATTTTCATCTTTCGGTCTTTAATAAATTCACCCTCGCTAAAATGTTTGCGGTGCTTGCCGATCGGCATCGCCACCTCGTCGCTCGCCTTTGTCGAATTTATCGAAAAACGCCGCTGCGCTATCAAAGCAGCTTCCGGTTGCTTCAATTTTTCAGCGCGTTCATTCGCTTGTCATAGTTAGCATGTTTCGTCTGGTAGCGCCTCCTAATATTGAATTCTTTGAAAACAGCCGCAGTCTCTCGGCAAATCAGGCAGACACACTTGTTTCGTATATCGGTGAAAAAAAACTCTGGTTTGCACTTGTCCAGGAAACGGCAGCCCTCGCTGTCAACTTTTCTCTTTTCACTTCCAATCGCCATTTTGGAAATCGGCTAAAAGTTCACACAGGGGTCACGCGACTAGAGTTTACTGGCACCTTCTGGTGAAATATAAAAGTGCTTTTTTGCATTTGTGTATCGTTCACCGTGGGAAACCGATGGCCCATTTGTTGACGTTTCCGTCGTCCGCTGCACCAAATCCCCGTAAATGTTTCAGATGATGCACAGACGATGCTCCCCCTCACCGTACCATGACTTTATCTAGGCTAACTAGCCAAAAAAACACAAGATAACGGTTCCGCTGTACATCCGAGTCATGAACCCAAGGTCCGTTTTTGTTTCAGAAATGTTATTTTGACCACGCAGTGCTTACAAGAAACCCCAGGGCACACACACACACACACACACACACACTCACACACACCGCAATCGATAAACACTCGGCCAAGTAACATTTTACTCCTTTTTTCAATTGAAGATGAAAGAATATCATGAATAAATAAATAAGTACATAAAACAGAATGTTCTGAGAACAAGAAAATTGCAGTGGGAGGTTGAGCGGACCTGAGATTTTTATGTTCCGTCACTTCCCTCAATCTGAGAAGAAGAAGAACCGAACCGTAGCGGCGAAAAGTGCCGAGTGTAACCTCTTCCTCGGGACGGGCCGTTTGGCAGTAAATACAACCGTAATTGAGAGCTTTGCTCTCCGGGCTCGCCTCCTTCCTCCTCCCGGCAGTAACCCTGCCGCGTCACGTCTTATCTGCTGACGCCGCAATCCTTCCCGCCAACTCTCGGCCTCCTCCTCCTCGCTCGTGAGGGAAGCTGTCGGGTACCGTCGCTCATCGCCGGCGTGGAAACTTTCACGGACGGGAAGTCGGGACGAGGCGGTGACGGGAAGCGGTTTTTTTTTTTTTGTGCGGTCATTAAGAAAAAAAAAACAAACCGAAAATGAATTGCGGGGCGAGTTGCACCGATCTCACCGTGTTCCTGAGGTGCCGTTCAATTTTAATCTGAAGCCTTTCACATTTCAGTTACGCTTTCCGTCACTGAAATATTATACATTTAATTCCAACAATAATTATAATAATAATTATCAATAATGATAATTGTTTTTACGGCAATTTCTCGCAAATTAAAATATTTTTTAAACCCAAATGTTCAGTTTAGACCTTGGCACTTTTTTCTCATTGAACCTATTGATTTCATTTTATTGTCTGGAAAGCAATCAGGACGTAAACATTTCTTTTTGGGGTGGAGTTACTCCCCAAAAATGTAAATCATCTCGCCAAAAAGCTTCCTTAAGTCTCAATGGGTCGTTCATAACCATCAGGCTTAGGGATGTTTTGGTATTTATCCCCCACTTTGCAGAAAAATTATGTTTTCCTTTTTTTTTTTTTCTTGTTTGTTTGTCTCAGCTCTTTGAGACTCCTTACTGAGCCACTTAGATGTTTGAATAGTCTGCTTTTTTTTTTTTCTTTTTACTCCGCTCGGCAGTTTTCACAGCCGCCCTTAATACTAAAACGCCAGGCATTACACTTAGCGACGATAGGAGGCGGCGACGCGTGTTTTTTTTTTTTTTTTTTTTTTTCCACAAAGAAAAGAAAGGAATCGTAATGCAGAAGTGGCGAATAAATCCGAGCTCGGCGCGTCTGATGCTGGCTGGAGCCCAAATCGCGACGTGTAAATAACAGCATTAAGGCCATTTCACTTAATTAGAGCTTTGATCCCTGGAGTATTTCATTCAGTCAGCGGGAGGAGAAGGAGGGCGAGGCTAATGTGATTGACGCAAGGGGGGGGGATACGAAAGAACGACGGAGAGTCGGGTTGTTTTTTTTTTGTCAAGCTTAACGCTCAACAGGCCGTTTACAAACACGCTAGAAAAAGAGGGAAAACAAAAAACACGCACATCCGGTTCGGAGGGGACGGGTGTTGGTTCAAAAGTGGACTGAAAAGAGGTGAAAAAAGTCTGCGCGCCTAAAGTGCTCCAAAAATAAAGAATTGATTTTACATAGAGTAAAAAAAACGTATTCTCGCATGGCGTTTCTCTTCCTCAGATGCTTACCGGAAATATGTGTTAACAAACATGTTATCATTGTGCCATTTTTAAAGGAAATGTGATCGATTCCCTACTTATTTTTTGCGCTTCTTGTTAGAGACGTCGTGTTATTATAACATTATCCTCATTTTTCGAGACCCGACCTGGAAACTGATCCTTTTTCCAATATGGAAATATGGAAAGTAACATGTGTGAACAAACATGTTACTGTTGTGCCACTTTTAAAGGAAATGTGATCAATTCCCTACTTATTTTTTGCGCTTATTTTTTCCGCTTATTTTGACCGGACCTGAGAAACTGATACTTTTTCCACGTACTCAAAATGGCCAAAAGTATTAGCTCACCTTCCTCGACTTGAATATGAACTCAAGTGGAATCCCGTTCCTAATCCGTAGCGTTGGATATGACGTAACAGCTTCAACTCTTCAGGAAAGGCTGTCCACAAGGTTCGGGAGTGAGTTTGTGGGAATGTTTTTAGCCAGAAGCACATTTGTGGTGTTGGACGAGAAGGTCCGGCTCTCAGTCTGCGCTCTAATTCATCTCAGAAGTGTTCTTTGGGGTCGAGGTGCAGGTCAGTCAAGTTCATCCGCAGCAGTCTTTACTCAGTCATGTTGGAAAAGGAAGCGTCCAGCTCCAAACTTTCCCCACAAAGTCGGGAGCGTGGAAATGTCCCAAATGTCTCGGTATGCTGAACCTTTCAGACTTCCTTTCAGTGGAACTAAGGGGCCAAAAACAAGCCCAGCCCATAATCCCAAGTTCACCCTTGGTCCAATGCGGTCATACAAGTACCGTTCCCCTGGCGACCGCCAAACCCGGACTGGTCCGTCAGATCACCTGATGGTGAAGCCCGATTGGTCACTCCAGAGAAGGCGTCCCCGCTGCTTGAAACCCATCCTGTGAAGCTCTCTGCTCTCTGTTCCTGAGCTCATCTGAAGGCCAGGGGAAGTTTGGAGGTCCGTAGCTATTGACTCTGCAGAAACTTCGCCACCTCTTGGCACGATACACCTCCGCTTTTGCTCAGTTTCCCGGCCTACCACATCGTGGCTGAGATGCCGTCGTTCCCAAACACTTCCGTGTTCTTCCGGTACAGCTGACAGTTGACTGTGGAATATTTAGGATATTAAGGTGGCATCCTGTCACAGTTCTGAGCTAGAATTCCCTGAGCTCCAGAGAGCGACCCGTTCTTTCACAAATGTTTGAGCTTGATTTTAAACGTCTGTTTCCATGGAAGTGATTGGAATCCCTGATTCCCATTATTGGTATGGGTGAGCCAATACTTTTGGCCATATAGTGTATGTACAACATAGAATACTGAGTATATACACATGGGAGGAAGAATAAGACCAACAGAGCAAAATAATACAGACAGTAAACATGGTTTAATATCAAATTCCTCATTTAATCCTTGTGGGGTTAGTGTGCCTAGCATGTATATCCAGAGCAATTCCTGTTTTAAATGGATGGCGTTTAGATTATAATGTTAAAATGTTAATATGATATATCTAACAAGAGGTGCCAAAATAAAAAGGAGGGGATCAATCGTTCTCGTTAAAAGTGACTCCACATTACACCTATCTCTGGTAAGCATCTGTGGAAGAGCCTATATTTGCTCAAACGTCTATATGTCACTTATATTATCTTTAATTTTGGAGAATTTTTGGTGTGCAGATGTTTTTCAGGCCTTGATTCTGTCGTTTTCCAATTCGCTCAATGGTATTTGGACCGGAGGAGTTTGGGATCCGGTGCTGGATCGGGGCGATGGCTCTCAGATTGTGTAGGTGCCAGATGTTTTTTCATTCTCTCTGTTCCTTAGAAGGTGTTAAATCTCCATATAGACAAAAAAGAAACACCTTCTATATCCAGACGCTGATTATAGTCTTCTTCTCTGCAAATTTAGTTGAAAAAGAAATGGAAAAACAAATGCTAATTTTCTCACTCAGCTTATTTACAAGATCGTGGGCAGGCGATTGGATGACACGCGTCTTGGAACAGTTTAGAAATGTTCTAAAAGGTTCCCGAATGGTCCACAGCTAATTAGATACTTTAAATCATAAGGCCCATCATTCTTTCATTCATTCACACTGCGCTCGGGGGTCGCAGGAGCCATCGGACGAGAGGCAAGTAGAATTCACTTATTCACATGCCGTGCAAAGACAACCTTTCACCCTCTCATTCACTCACCGCACAGATATACAACATTCATTATATCGATAAACATTCACCCTTTCATTTCTTCTTCTTCTCTCGGCTTTTCCCCTCAGGCGTCGCCACAACGAGTCATCTTTCTCCATCTCACCCCGTTCTCTGTATCCTCCTCTCTCACACCAACTACCTTTATTTCCTAAATATCCCATCATATCCCATCACCCTTTCATTTACACGGTACAAATATCCAACCATTCACCCTCTCATTCACTCATTGCACAGATATACAACATTCATTATAGTTTCACTTTATAGTTTATAGTTTATTTCTAATTCTGCCTTTTCTTTTTATTATTTATTACTGTTATATTTTCTGTAACTCTGGCACAACAATTTCCTTCGGGATTAATAAAGTTGTTCTTATCTTATCTTAATATTATATCAATAAACATTCACCCTTTCATTTACACGGTACAACTATTCAACCGTTCACCCTGTCATTCACTCGTCATTAATATGCAACCATTCACCCAGTCTTCACACACATTTAGACCGTTCACTCATGCACAGATTACATAAAATCATACAAGTATTCACCATTTTATTCACACGTCAGATGTACAACTATTCACACTTAATATAGCGACAACCAACCGTTCACCCTCTCATTCACATAGACAACCAGTGGCATCAACCGTTCACCTCCTCGTTCTGGACGACTCAGGGTCTCCTGAACCTCCTGCATGTGTTTGGCGTGTGGGAGGAACCCGGAGAACCCTGAGGAAGTTCACGCAGACACGGTGGAGAACACGGAGGCCTTATTGATCCCCGAATACTCTCCAAAATCAATTATTGTCGGGCTCAGTTTTTAATGTCAGTCTCTGCTGATTTGTAGTGTTTGCACTGCTGCTGAAATCTGAAGAGGTGTTCTGGGGTTTGCTCCAAACACACACACACACACACACACACACACACACACACACACACCGACACTCCAGTATATGAAATGATTAAAAGTAGAGCTCACACACCAAAATCATCCTGTATCTTCTTCGCCCTGGGACTTGCAGAACATTGAGTGAGTGTCGGGTATTTCTTGTATGTATTTATTTTTTTTTTTCATTTTTCATAAAATACAACAAGAGTCTCAAGGGTAAAAATAAAAATAAAAGAACACAGGGGGGTTTTGCCACGATGTTCCCGGAGTGTTTTTTTACAAAAAAACGAATCAACAAACCGGGTGAAAACGTCACGACTGAATTATTATTATTTTTATTTTTTATTGCTTTAATGATTCCAGCGGAAGGATTTGGATTGACAGAAGGAGTGTTTGACCCCCCGCAGACACTTCCTTTATTTAATTAGACGCCTGGTAAATCAATGGATTTCCAGGAAAAGGGGCCACAGTCCCTGCTGATACCACGCTTTTAAATAGCGCTTTTTAAAAATGTTTTTAAACGCGTTCTAACCCGTGCGACTTGACTTTATCCCTTTTTTTTTTTTTTTTTTTTTTTTAATTAATTTCCCGTTATTTACCTCCATCCCGGCTTTAAATCACATACGCTCCTGCCACGTCCCGTCCATCCATCAACTTCATTAAAAGCGCTCGGCCCTTCATTAGCCGCGGCCTTATTAGCCTCTGGAAGTGCTGAGGATGTGGCTTTTGGGAGGCGAATCCGCCTCCACCTCCACCTCCGCCCGCTCCCGCCATCATCCATCCCCGAGCGGAGCCATCAATCCCGTCCCCGAGCCACCGCCGCCACTCTTTAAAAGGCATATTTAACTCTCCGCTCATCGATTTGACGGAAATTGAATGCGCGTCAATTTGAGTGAGAGTCGCCGTCGCTGTGAAAGGGTTTCATTGTGCAAAACGAGGTCCAGATCCTTCCTGGAGAGACTTATCGCGCGTTTTTCTTGAAGCACGAACTACCTCGACATTATTTGCTTTTTTTTTTTTACTGCAGAAATATAACTAATACAACACCATATAAAAACAAAATAAGTAAAATATTTAAAATAGAATAAATATATGATATATATAATGTAAAACAGTGCAGAAATATAATATAAAGTAAGGTTTCAGTCTATTGATTGAAAGGCAACGCTGTTAAAAATCTGATTTTGTCTGTTTCATCCAGGGTTATAAAGTTCTTAAAACACCGCAGTTGCTTTTTGTTGGTGGGGGGAAATGAGATTTTTTTTTTTTCACCTCTGCTGTTTTATTGTTTCATTAACTTCCAATAAAGGACAGGCAGAGGTGGCGGCGGTTGGCGCCGGATTCACGGCTAATGTTGTTTGGAAACTCTTGACAGGTAGGCCCCCTTTTTTTTTTTTTTTTTTTTTTTTTTTTTTTTTGCTGACTTCCTTAAAAAAAAACAACACTACTTTTGTTAAATATAAATCAGATTGCATCATCAAACATTTTACTCGCGACTGTAAAAGCGTTGGTTTGTTTTTGCCTGCTGTGGTGTCAGGTTTTTTTGCCGACAGCCACGACCATGAAGACAAATAAAATAAAATCTCCCCCATCGATAGTCCTGATTCCCAACTGTTACGATGAGAAAAATGTAAAAAAAATAAAAAAATAAAATCTCGCTCAATGCACACACATATATAAACACTTATATGTGTATACACCTATATGTATATTTGTACTGTAAATATATATGTATATGCATACGGGACTGTCTCAGAAAATTAGTATATTGTGATAAAGTACTTTATCTTCTGTAATGCAATTAAAAAAATAATATTCTAATATTTTGAGATATGATTTTTAGAGTGTTCTCAAGACGTAAGCCATAACCAGCAATATTGAAATAATAAAATGTTTTCAATATTTCAGTTGATTTGTAATGAATCCAGAATGTATGACATTTTTGTTTTTGTAATTGCATTACAGAAGATAAAGAACTTTATCACAATATTCTAATTTTCTGAGACAGTCCTGCATATGTGTGTGTGTGTGTGTGTATATACATGTATATATGTATCTATATATACATGCATATATGTGAATAAATGTATTACTTTGCTCAGTCTGAGCTACTTTTGGTTTCATCATTTAAAGACAAAAAAAAAGAATAGTGAAGGCACTTCTTCTCAGAATGTAGCGCCTCGAGGCCTGTCATTAAGCCGGTTGTAGTTCCGGAAAAAAAAAGTTGTGGTTCCAGGATAAAGATAATAGATGTGGTGTGGGAATCATCCCGATGGAGCAGAAAGCTCAGAGGCCATGGAGGACGTTTCTTTCCTTGAAGATGCTTCACTGTGTCTGAGATGCTTCCTCAGTAGGACAGAACAGTCCTGAAGACCGTCCAGCTCAAATTCAAGGATATGCTTTATTGATCCCCAGAGGAAAAGTTCTTTGTCACAGTAGTGAAGCAATTATGGTATCAATAACTATGGTCAGAGTTTTGTGCCATCCAGACTGCTGTGGTCCTGTCTGATGACCGCAAAGGAACGTCTGAAGGGTTGAGGTCTGCACCGGGTCAGGAGACCCATCAGCCACAGCTCGTGGTGCAGGGAGTGGGAAGGGTTGTCCAGGATACCTCCAGGTTGGTCCTTCACCCTCCTCACTGACACCGAGTCCAGGTGGTCCAGTTTCAAGAAGAGCGCTGGTCTACCGTAGACGGGTAGAAGGTCTTGAGGAACCTGCTTCAGACACCAAATGACCTCCGTGTCCTCTTGAAGAAGATCCTGCTCTGAATGTGGATCTCATGGTCCTTGTTGGGGTCCACTATCTCCACCTCCTTCCTCCTGAAGTTCTCAACCACCTCCTTGGTTTTGGGGATGTTAAGTTGTATGAGTGGGTTCCAGGAAGGAGCTTCCTCCTCCAGGGGAACCTTAAGCTCAGCTTTTCCACAGATAGGAAGGGATAGGAAGCTCCACACTGCAAAACAAAACAACCCTCCATGTTCCGCGTGGCGGGAATTAAAACCGTTAGCCGTTAGCTAACTTATTCTGGTCCAGAATGTTGATGTTCCTCTGCGAGCCCTGGAAACCCCTTAGAGGGGTAGCAGGCCTGAAGAGCATGGACCTTCTTCATCACTCTATTTCTGTCCATTTTCTCGCAAGAAAACATCCGAGCAGTGACCATTATTGACAGGTGAAGAAGGTCTGAAGGAGGAACCTGGTTGTGAGCTCAGTTCCTCGTCTGTGGAGGTTCTGAGTCATCCAGGAATTCTTGTCAAATGTTCTTGTCGTGACACCTGGACTTGAATTTCTTCACTTGAACGTTCCTGTGGAACCATTAAAAAGCTAAAATGGTTCAAAGAACTGCAAAAAGTCCCCGGAGCTCCAGAGCAGCCGATCACGGACCAGGACCTGGATGCCTTGAAGACCTTCACCGACCCTCGGAGTCCATCTTATCACAGACATGTGCAGGTTTGCGACCGGACGCGTCGGCAGGCCGTTCCGAATTAACGTTGACAAGTCACCACTGTGAAAATGTCATTTTTAATCTTAACGGCTGCCATGTTTCATCCCTGTTAATCCTCATGAATTTACATGTCGCATAAAATTAAGAAAAGGTCAGGCTTTTTCCTCAAAAGAAAGGAAAAAAAAAAAAAGAATCCTCTTGTCCTTTTTTTTTTTTGTGTGTGTGAAATAAACCACAGATTAAGCCAGGGAAGGTGAACTGTCTTGTCAAGAGGTTTAAAGGTTATGGTCTAATAGGCCGGACTAATAGGACTAAAAGGAGTATGGATGGGATGGAGCAGGATTTATGTCCACCGCTCAGTGAAGGACCCAGGGTCACTGCACCTCCACAGGGTCGCAGTCAGAATCGCCTTGTCAAACGTGGCTTCCTGGAGCTCAGACGACAGTTAAACATCTGTGGAGGTCCTCAGTCATCCAGTTCACGGTGAATTCTTCACAAAATATTCTTCTCCTGGCAACTGGACTTGAATTTCTTCCCTTGTAAACATTTCAACCCTCATTCTTCACTTCTAATAACCCGTGGGGAGTTTCTGAGTAGAACTGTCTACGTTATGGTGGCTTAGTTTGTAAATAGAAGAGTTGATCTGTAGAAACCAGTGTGGTTGCTATGCTAACAGGGGTGTCTAAAGAGCGACTTCATTGGATTACCTGTATTGGAAGTTGAAAAGGTAAAGCTAAACCTGTTGCATGGCGCTAACTGAGACTCATGTTAGCGGGGGCGGCTTCTGGTGGTTGGTGTTTTCTGGTTGTTTGCTGGTCTTCGTACGTGTTCAGAGATGGTTTTTCTGTTTCGATAAAGACGGCTTCTTCGGCTCCTCTCTCGAACCATCTGTCTTCTCCGGCCAGAACACGGACACGGCCGTCTTCCAACGACTGGCCCTCGTCCTTCGGGTGTAGCTGGACCTCGGAGTCCCGCACCGAAGTGGACGGTCTTCAAGTGAAGAAGTACAAGTCCAGTTGCCAAGACAAGAAGACTACAGTTGGAGCTTTTAACGTCGCGATTATACGCTTGTGCTCAGTGAACCTGGCGCCCGGGTTCATCACAGATCGCCGGAATCTGGACTCCGGCTGGCTTTCGGGTGTAATCTCTGTATTTTCTGATTGTTTCCGCTACATTTTCCAATGTAATCACAGGAATCAGTGCGTTTTGCTAAAGAAACCTAAACTTTTAAAGTGTTAGGGAAGATCAAACTTTGATTTTTCTTTCCAAATCCACAACTTGAATCTCAGAAAGCTCATATTGCCTACATGACCTTTCCCCTCCTTATACAAAATTGCGTCTTTATCCATAAACATACAGATAGATTAGCCGTAATATAACAACAACCTGCCTGATAGACGCCATCCGAAATCTGAAGGTGTTCTGTCACATCTGGCCTTGAGTCCTGAAGGCAGCGAGTTGGAGCCCCATGGTTGACACTTTGTTTAACCAGCACATTCGTCACATTTCGGAAAGTAGCCATGGCTCCGATCCGGTCATCAACCCTATGAGGACCTGGAAAGTCCTCACAGTGTTTCGGCTGATGGGACAGTACGCTCTATGTATTTTGTTTTTTATTCCTTGCCCGAGACCTTGACGGAGTTTTCCACTTGTCTCCCAGGCTGAAGAAGGAGCTGGAGCTACTCAAGGAAGGAGAGCTGGAGCTCCTGAGAGACAAACTCCGATCAGAGTTACACTTCTTGCGATCTGTAAGTCGTCCGACCAAATCCGGCCCACTTACATCCCATCATTTTAGACCAACTTTTTTGTTTTCTCTTATAGAAACTGGACGGCGTCCAGGAGTCCGAGCAGAACTAGACTCGTCACGGGCGAAGCTTGACGAGAGCGAACGTTCCCCGACTTGACATCCGTTCATACCGAGTTGTTTGCGCCATCCCTTTTATTTTATTCATTCCTTTGCCGTCACGTTGTGGCCCATTTAAACAAAATCTATTAAAACGTGACATGTTTTCAGCCTCACCTGAGCAGGCTGAAAGGAATTTGTCAGAAACCCTCCCGACACGACCAGGCTAACTCATTAAACCGCCGTTTTCTACATCGCCATTGTTCAGGGGCGACTCCATCGGAACCGCCATTGTGCGGAGAAATAAAGCGCTGTTGTGTTCACGGGCGGGCCAATCATTTCCGCATAAAAGAAAACAAAAATCGTTAATAAATAACAATAAAATGCATTCAAGGAATAAAAAACGGCATCCGCTGACAACTGGAAGTCTTCCGCCGTCATCTCTGGTGCCCTTTGACCTCAACCGGGTCGATTTGCTTTTCTCCCCGAACCCCCCATGTTGGTTTCCTAAAGGGCAAAGAATCACGGCAACTTCGATCCGGTCGAGTTCAAATTAAAAGTCCACGGAAACGACGGCGTGAACAAACCGCGGCCCTGCTCTGCACTCTAGTGGACCGACAGCCGTATCGCAAGTGGACGTCTCGTGGATGCTGGTGGGACCTGAACAGATTCTTGGGAAACTCAGTGACGGGTTCATTTCATCCTTCTAAAACTTACTTATTGTCAAGACAGGTCAACATCTGTGTCCATCACAGCTTTTTGTTTTATTTCAGAGATCCCTTCCTCGTCTTCTGTGAGCTTATACCGGAGGATTGCCTGGAAAGAGAACTACGTCTATCTGCTTCCCTCTGCTGGTGAGTGTGAGCTACCACACCACGTCGTTTGAGTGTGTGTGAACGTGTGTGTGCGTCCGGAACGTAAACTGGATGAGGGAGTTTAGACGTTCACCCGGTTCCTGACTAGACTCCTCCTTTTTGGTCAAATGAAGTCACCAAGGTGTCAACCGCAACTTCTGCTTGGACTCCCACGGCCTTTTTATTGTGGAGTTGTGGTTTATCCGCACATGAGACAAGCGTACTCCGGTTCTCCTTCCACGTCCTTCTCGGCCAGCTCCGTCTTGAACTGGCCGAAGATCTTGTCGTGCAGCGTCTTGTCGCTCACGGTTTCCAGACAGTCCTTGCCTTCTGGAAAATAGGCCGTCGGCGCCCCGGCAACCTTCAAGGGAGTCTCTGGGAAAAACAAAAGAGACCAAAAGTTGAACCTCAAAGCTCAGCACCCTGGGTGAGGAGCCGGGGTTATGAATATATAATGCTGCTAACCGCCGCGCTGACGGTTTAGGACACTAAAAGCCGTTTCAGCATCACTGCGCCGGAGGAATGCCAAAGCGCCGCGGAGAAAAGTCCAGATCGCCTGCAAATGTTCCCCTTTCAGCTTCATCGGGCCGCAAACCGAATCAAACAGAACGGAGTGCTAATGTGCAGGTTTTTTTCCTCCTGGAATGGGTGGGAGAGCTTCCACCGAGGAGAGCCCCTGATGGTTCCCTGACATGGCACAACTTCTAAAATAAAAACAAAAAAAAAAAAAAAATATGCACTCACTCCGGGGTGAACTTGAATTTTTTCGCAACTTTTTATTTATTCGCGTGCTCAAGAAGAAAACCAGAAAAAGAGGCTACGTGTCAGAGCAGAAATAATCCAATTCCCTCCATACGTGAACGGAGTCGTGGCCACTAGGGGGCGCTGTGGTCCAGAACATGGAGTGGTTGCACAATCTGAAAGACCTAGAGGGGCTTCGGGACAATGAATGAATGAATGAATGTTTGTTATAAAATAAGGAGCTAGTTAGCCATTCTAGGATGATTACGTGAGCCTACTTTGGACTAGTGACTCGGCGGTGAACCGTGAGGCGACAGAGAGTGCAGATAAAGAAGGTGGAGGATGATGAGCACCGAGGATCAGCAGTCCAGATCAATGGAGTTTGTGGAAGAGAGGTGAAGAAACGCCTTCAAGTTGTTTGGAATAGGGGGAGGAGAGTGTCAGGGGTGATGTGGAAAGGAAAGGTGTAAAAGGCGATGGTGAGACTAGTTAGCTTTGGCGATAGCGGCGTTGAAGGAACCCTAGGAGGCTGAGATGAAGATGTCGAGGTTGTCTTTGGGAGCGTCGAGGAAACCTTCAGTTTCTTTGGGACGCTCATGTTCACCTCGTGAGCGGCGACAACTCGTGGACAGCAAAAGCTACAGCTACAGATACCGGATCCCGACCTGAGTTGCCCGCTGAGCCGCTTCAGCACGTGAGCATACAACTTTGGTTCTTACTGTTGCAAACAGCCAGCCGGTTCCCTCCGACGTACTGGGTCGTCCATCTGTGTCGCGTCTCGTTGCTGCACTCTTCGTACAACTTTGTATTCCTGAGGAAAGCAAAATCGTAGCCCTGCGGAAGAAAACAAGAGGCTCTCTGACTTTGTAAGGAAATGTTTCAGGGAAATGTCTCACCATTCAAGGGTCACTTACGTCATCGCAGAGAGGTTTGCAATAATATTTGTCGGCGATGACGACACACGCCAGGCCTCCGTTTTCGGGAACGACGGGCCGGGGGCAGCGGTTGGGCTCCGAAGGCAAACACTCTGGAGAAGCAGAGTTGGAAAAAAAAGTTTGGGATTCCTGAGGAGAGCCAGGACTGACGGCCGGTTTAAAATCTGTCCGCCCGAGTCACTTCGGAGTGCCGGAAGGGGAGGGAGGTCCAGTTTGAGCCATTAACTCCGGACACGTTCGGTAAATCACTGCATGTCCGAGTGCTCTTCGGCGCAGCCCCCCTACACAAGTCCTAGCAGACTATTAGCTCGAAGAATAGGTCGAAGATGTTGAAAACATCCCTGTTGTGTTTCACAAAAGGGAAAGCGCAACCTCCAAATAGTCTGCCGGTTCGACGAGATCGTTTTTAAGGAATCCAATGGACGTTTGAAGTTTTTAAATGGCGTGGAATAATTTGGTTCACCTGCTCCAATTGTGTCGTACTTTGCGTCAAACGAGGTGACCTCATGTATCTGTCATAACCTGTCACTGTCAGATCATCGTAAGAGACGTATGTTTGGGTGAGCTTTAAGTTGCTCACTGGTCAGTCTCGGCAAACACCTCCATATACGGCATCTCCAGGTGACAGTTCAGTTCTACTTTGGTTTGTGGGACTAGAAGAGAAGAATGGGAAGGAAGGGGGTCCCGTCAACGTGGGTCGGTTCCTCCGAAGAGCGCGGAGATGTTCGGTCGCAGCAAGGGAACCAGCTTATTTAGCTTTTCTTTATCGTAAGCGATGAATTCTACTCTTAGACAAGTCTAGCCCGGCAACGTCATTCAGGCTGAGGTGAAACCTCAAGTAAAAGCACCAAATTTCTCCAGTGACAGTCATCACTGACAACATGTATAGGTACTTGCGGTATGCACTACATGGATAGTGGCCTAAACGCTCACTTTTGAAGTGAGTGTGTGTCTGTCGGGGTCTTGTGTTGCCTCTTGGCAGTCATAGAGCCCGTCAGGAACAGTTGTCCTCATGAGGATGGAGGGAGCACATTCCCATGTCTTAACAAGGATGGGTGTGTGCATACACTTGTATGCTCTTGTTTGGAGGGGTCACAAAGGGGTAGCGTCTTTTTTTGTTTTTTTTTTTGGTAGTGTGTAAAACCGCCCGGGCTGCCCTTAAATATTTCAGCCGAGCACTTGCAACTTTAATGGCAAACAAAGCCTGAGTGGGTTTCGCGCAGCTGGGCGGCACCCTTGAAGCGCCGCCGCAGACAATAGGTCCGACCGCACCCACCTTGCATGGATTTGCGCAGAATCCCAGACAGCTTGCTCATGTGGCCCAGGAGTTCAGCCCTCTGCTGGTTGCTCCAGGTCGTCACCGTCTCCGCGCCGCAGTCCGTGAACTCCTGTCGGCCCGGGGCAGAATGTCAACAAAACTCGGCGAAGGAACCGGCTGCGCCTTCATGTTAGTCCTTCGGGGGTTAAAAGCTCACCTTAAGGTCCGCCGCTAGACCGGTCCACCGGTGAGCGCCTGAGGTGCAGTTCACAGGGACGCTTTCAGAGGACGGAGAGCCGGAGCAGAAAACTACAAGAGAAAGGCACTTGTGAACTCCTCCTCATCCCTCCGCGACTAAAACCAGCACGATAACATTACCTGCCAGCGAGCAGAGCCACACCAATGTTCCCACCAAAGCCATGATTTTTGTCTATTTCCGTCAGCTCTAGCGGTGAGGGGGCGGCTTTTCTCCCTCTTCCTCCCTCTTCAGGGGGGCAAAGGTCAGGGGATCGGTCAATATTTGTTCTTCTCTTTCGCAAAACCGGCATTTTTAAACTAAACCCTCCTCGTAATGCAACCCTGGACTCTCCAGATGTAGTGATCTGGACTCTACGGACGGAGAATTTAAGGGACTCATTAGGAGCCCCTTCACTTTGACCCTCTCTGAAGGCACCGCTCGCGCATCCGGCATGAAATTCACACACTTACCAAGTGAATAAACACAGCGGCGGGCCGTCAAGACGCGCCCGGCGACTCCGTGTCAGCCGCCACAAGTTGCGCTTGACGACGGCTGACGGCGTGAATAATTCAAGGCGGGACGCCATCCATAATGGATGTCCCGCAATCTGGGAGCCCGTGAATAATTGAAGGCCTTTTTTAGAAGAGCGATTGAGCTCATTAACGCGGAGAATTGCCTTTTTATGTTTGATTATGAGTAACAAAGATTAGTCGCCCGGGAGCGGCCGTTATTTTCTCCACGACGCCGCTGTTTTCTTTTCAGCTCCGCGACCGCAAACGCCACTTTCTCGCCGCTCGAAAGGCTTTTTTGATACAATAACAAGTGTTAAGCACAAAAAGGAGTAACCGTCACCGACATAAATGAAAAATGGATATTCTAGTATATTAACAGAGATGTTAGCGCCGGAAATTTCCGTCGCCTTCTGTTCTCCTGCTTTTTTTTTTTTTTTGTTTTTATCCCTCTCCGCTAAGCCCCCCCCCCCCCCTCTTTTCCCCTTTTTTCTTATCGCAGATGAAAACAAACGTTGAATCATCGCACCGGCATCAGACGGAGGTCGGTACCGCTGTGATGAAACCTGTCTGCCGCGCCGAAAAGCGCTTTTAGTTATTTATCGTTTTTGAACCGGGGCGCAACAAAAAGAGTTGAAGGAGGAGGGAGGAAAAAAAAAAAAAACAGGCCGACGTTTGATCAGGTTCTTCTTAAAGGCTCATTAATGCCCGTTTTTAAAGTACATCTGTCCCTTTCAGATCCCGGCGCTAATGGCGGCTGTTCAGGGATTCGCCCACTAGAGGGCAGCGCAGGGCAGGAGCCTGCCGACGGAGGACGAGGGCTTGGAGAAAATAAGAAAAAAAGGAGGCTGCGTCAGCGACGCCGACGGGAAGAAAAATGTACCGTCGTTCCCTCGACGATGAGAGGGATTGCGCGGCTCGACGGCGCCCCTTGTGGTTGCCGGTGGTACTGCAGGGGACGACGGGTTACCGTCGAAAGAAAAATAAAGTCAAAGGTAAACATGTATTTCTCATGTAAACATGTGTGTTTAAAAGTATATATATACGCTGCTCAAAAAAATAAAGGGAACACTTAAAAAACACATCCTAGATCTAAATGAATGAAATATTCTTATGAAATACTTGTCTTATTTCATTTTTATGCGCGGGCCAACTCGGTACCGTGTAAATCGAACAAAACGAAAATTTCATTTTAATTATTTACATTTTTTGGCATTTTATTTCTTTTTTTCCTTGAAAATCATGAATGATCATATAAATGTACCGACATTATTTTATATGTAATCATCCATACAAAATTAAACAAAGGGGAAAAAATAAGGAGTTTCTAAATTCAATATTGATTGAAAATACTTCTTAAAATACCGTATTTTCACGACCATAAGGCGCACATAAAAGTCAAAGATTTCCTTCAAAATGTGCGGTGCGCCCTATCGTTCAGTGCGCCTTGTGTGTGTGTGTGTGTGTGTGTGTGTGTGTGTTGTTGTAAGGCGGAAGTACGTTAAAGAGACGTTAAAGGGGGAAGCGTGGCCGTGGATTGCATATAAAACCCACGCCCTATCATTTGGTACGCCTTATGTGTGTGTTAAATACAATAATGGCACACATAACCGAGATTGCGCCTTTTAGTAAGGTGCGCCTTATGGTCGTGAAAATACGCTATTAAAAGAAAATAGTTTGGCGGGCCGTATAAAAAAGGTAAACGGGCCGGATGTGGCCCGCGGGCCGTAAAATGCCCGGGTCTGCTTTACACAGTTGAATGTGCTGACAACAAAATCACACCAAAATGATCCATGGAAATCAATAGTATCAACCCATGGAGGTCTGGATTAGGAATCACACTCCAAATTAAAGTGTAAAAACAAACTCCAGGCTGATCCAACTTTGATGTAATGTCCTTAAAACAAGTCCAAATGAATCTGTGTTGCTTCCTGAGTGGACACTATGATTTCACACAAGTGTGATGGACTTGGAGTTACATTGTGTTGTTCAAGGGTTCCCTTTATTTTTTGGAGCAGTATATATGATTACATGTCGTCATTTTGCGTGTAGTTGTATGTCAAGACAGACGTTAGCCAAAACCAACAGAACCATCATGTGGTCGGTTCTCCGCTTCTGGATCTACCTTCACACATCCCGGCTTCCGTCCGACGTCCAAACAGCTTCAGAGTGCCGGAAGCCGGCGCTCAGGCGCCCAGACGGTCGTACCGTACGGAAAAAGTAGCACGAGCACTCGCGCAAACACCTTTTCTTAAGAAAGCGCGCACACCCACAAGCTGAACGCGAGGCCATTGTGACGGCGACAATGGACGGCGTGTATCGTTTGACCCGGCGCCCTTTTCTTAACTAACCTTCTCCGACACTTGAGACGGTCTCACCTTGCCGGCTTTGTGCCGAGGCGGCCGACACGTTCGGTTGTAGAACCGTCCGCGGGGTTGTATCCGAACCCGAGCGGAGCTAATTGGTATTCAGGCGAAGACGCGGCGCTACCTGTCCAATGCTAGTCGCTCTTCCGGGGGTGAAAAGTTAGACGCGAGGCCAACGATCAGCTGATCGGAATTACCTCGCGTTTATCAAGCTGCTGATTCACGGCGCCGGGCGCCACGGAGGCCGAGAGCGCGTGGGCAGCTAGCGTACAGCCCGAGGTTTAAAGAGACCCCCAAAACTAATCTCGCCGCTTTGACAAAGGCTTTTGTTTCTAAACAAGGGCGGGGGGAGCGGTGGAAGTGAAGGAGGGGGTTCGGGGGTGGAGGGTTGCAAGGCGCCCCAGAAAGAAGGCTTTTCTTCTGGCTGTCATTCGTGACCCCCCTCTCCTCCCTCCCGTACGTTAATTAACAAACTTTGGCTGACGGGACCGGAATAATCCTGAAAAAAAAAAAGAAAACGAACATAATGGCTGACTGACAGCCGCGTTCATCTTTCATCTCCCACTCCCTTTTCTTTTTTTTTTTTATCGCTAACTCCATTGTTTGCGCCGCGCGAGGAGTTAGCAGGGTGTCAGCCGGGGTGGTATTCAATAGACAATTGAACGCATAACAAGTCCTAATGTGATGTGGGTTTCACGCTAGCGTTTCTTCACCCGGTTCCTCGTCTCGGCCTCGGCGGGTTCATTCCACGTTCAACCTTTCAGTCCGATGAACCTCCCGCTTGCTTTTTGGACCGTCGGTGGAAACCACCGAGTCTCCGCCCAGAAAGGTCCGCCTCTGGGAACGCAACCGGGGACGTCCTCGCTGTGCGGCTAAGCGCTAACCGCCGCGCCGCTTCCCCAGCTCTGCCCTCGTCGCCGTTTTATGGGAAAGCTACAAAGCAGCCGCCTACACCGGAGAGCTTGACAAGTTCCTTAAGTGCGATACTTGAAAAAAAAAAAAAAAAAATCTTGGATTAGAAGACGGGGGCGGGAGCGCGGCTAGCAAAAGGCCGCCGCCTCCCTTCCTCGCCGGACGGATCCGCCTGAGTCATCTCCCTTGGCTCGGCTCTCCGTCGCCCAGTCACTCAGAGGAACGTGCGGATCAGAAACACCTACATAAATGATGAGCGCGTCCCGAGCCCAGAACACACACCAGATGGAGGAAACTATTAATTTATCAAATATTTATAAGATGCAAATGTGAATAAAAAATGACGCCGCCGTCCCCCGAACACCTGCTCCCCCCCCGCCGGCTCATCGGTTGTTGTTTACCACCTGTCCTTTTACACACTTCCTGTCCTCCCTTGGAGTTTAGCTCGCCGCCTTCTACTCCCGCAGCTCTTTTTCCCCCTACGGCTTTTTTTTTTTTCCCCCATTTCTTTTTTTTTTTTTTCTACCTGTTTTTACCCCGCCGTTCCAATTTCCACTTGACCTACTTGGCTGTCAGCACGGGAGTGACTAAGCATGTCTGCCGACTGACGCCCGCCGGAGTCACGTGACTCACCGCCAGAGTGCTTACCGGTCACCGATTCGCCGGCGGTCCTAAGAGAAAGGGCGAGGAAACGAGGAGGAGTCGCTTTACTGCGAGACTTTGGCTCGTTCTTTTATCTTTAATTTGTCCTCGTCGCTTGATAAATGTCGTTTTTAATTTTTAGTTTCGCGCGCCCTTGACTGAACTCCGCCGACTGCATTTCAATTTACCGTCGCACAATAGTCGTTGCCGCTGGGAAATAGTTGTCAAACTCACCGGGGTTAAACTTGTTGCCGGTAAACAGTAGTTGTTGCTATTGTACAGTTGTTAGCGATCGGCTGACATTGCATAGTAGTCATTGCGAGTAAACATTGCCATTTAACTATAGCGATCAAACATGTTGCCAGTAGACAATAGTCGTTTGTGCGATAGGCCTCAAATATGTTGCCACTGTACAAAAGTTGCCCGCTCGTTGCCATTGCAAAATAGTCATTGCTGCTACACACTGGTTGTCAAACTTGTCCTTATTGTACAATGGGTATGACTATGGATACTGTCAAACAAACTTGTTGCCATTGTACAATATTTGTCAAACCTATTGGCAGTATGCATAGTCATAGCCATTGTATAATAGGGACTAACTTGTTGCCATATTACTATCGTGGTCAAAGTAGTTGTTGCTATTGTACAGTAGTTACCTATCCGTTGCCATCGCACAGGAGTCATTGCTAGTAAACATAGCCATTGAACTATAGTGGTCAAACATGTTGCCAGTATACAGTAGTCGTTTGTACCATAGGCCTGGCCATTTGCACAAGAGTGGTCAACTCGTTGCCTCTGTGCAGTACTGTTTGCCATTTGTGCAAGAGTGGTCAACTCGTTGCCTCTGTGCAGTACTGTTTGCCATTTGTGCAAGAGTGGTCAACTCGTTGCCTCTGTGCAGTACTGTTTGCCATTTGCGCAAGAGTGGTCAAACATGTTGCCACTGTACAAAAGTTGCCAGCTCTTTGCCATTGCAAAATAGTCATTGCTGCTGCACTGGTTGTCAAACTTGTTGCCATTGTACAATATTTGTCAAACCTATTGCCAGTATGCATAGTCATAGCCATTGTACAATAGGGGCTAACTTGTTGCCATATTACTATCGTGGTCAGACTTGTTGCCGGTATACAACAGCCATTACCACTGCTAAATGGTCACCAACTTTTTTTTTTCCAATGGACAATACTCATGGCTATTGCACAATAGCTGTCGCCATTGGTCAAACATGTTGCCGGTAGACGATTGTGATTGTCATTGTACAAAAGTTGCCAACTCGTTGCCACTCCACAATAGTTGTCAAACTTGTTGCCGGTATACAATAATGATTATCAATCGACAGTAGTCACCGACTCATTGCTATTGTACCATAAGCATTGCCATTTGCACAATAGTTGTCACCATTGTTGCCACTGAACAATAATAGTTGCCAGTTGCAAAATAATGGTCAAACATTTTGCTACTACACAGTGATGGTTGCCATCGTACAAAAGTTGCCTACTCGTTGCCTTTGCACGACAGTCATTGCCATTTCCAGATAGTCACCAACTCATTGCCATTGCATAGCAGTTGTTGCCATCGCACAATACCGGTGAAACTTCTTTCCTGTATAATTGCCATCGCATTTGCCGCCTTCTACCTGCTGATTCACAACTCTCGATTTGTTTGCAAACGTTATTCTCACAACACCTTTGATTCTCTGCCCTTTACTGTGCTTCTCGATTCTTCGATGTATGTCCTGCCTGGTCTACCTCCGTCTCTTCTACGCTACCAACACCTTGTCGGACCATCAGCCGCTCACTTCGGACTTCCACAGCACAGGCAGACACATTTCCTTCCTTTGAATCCTTGTATGCTTCTCTTCATTCCTTCAAGGATGTTTCATCGTCCCGTTGCACCTCCCAGACCCAAGGAACAGACTAGAGGGAGCCAGAGATGGGAGTCCATAAGGAGGCTCTTTCGGGTCCAGACTGCACCTGGCAGCCATGTCGGATCGGACAAATGGGCGTCGTCTGGCTCCGACGGCGCTCTCCCTCCTCCTCTGGTGTTTGCAGAAGATCCGACTCGGCGTGACGGGAGTTCACCCTCCCCCCCGGTCGGTGCCGAGAGCTGTTAGCGGTCCGTGTACAAATCCCCCCGCGGGCGGCCCGGTCTCCAGGGACGACGGGCCCATTCAGCTCGCACACAGACCATTAACCATCTGTTTGTTAAGTGTTCCACTCTGGTTGGGATTATTAATGGGTCCCGACACTCGGGGAATAAAATCGGTCTCCAACACCCCTAATTAATACCCTCGCCGGACTGGCCAAATGCGCCATTTTGGATAAATGCAGCGGGGAAAAATAATGGGGCCGCGAGCTCGGAGGTCGCGCGGCGTCGGTTTTAATTGCGGAGGGACAGCTGTTGGGGGTTTTGGAGGGGGTGTGTGTGTTGTTGTTGGCGAAAAGTCCGGTCGGGTCTTTTCATCTTCAGACCGGAGAGAACTTAATATTGCAGAGGCGTAGTTTTCGCGCTCCTTCACTTCCCGGCGTCTCCCCTCGCCGGCCTTTTGGAAAGAAAAAGGAAATTTCCCCGACGGCCGCCCTCCAGTTCTGGAGACCCGGAGGGTTTTAACCCTCGGCTCCGTGAAGCGCCCGACTGACGGAGGCCGACGTATTTTAGAAATCTCTTTTAAAAATTTTTTTCCGTTTGCCGGTGAATCCCTCCCTCCGTAAAGGCTTGTTGATTCACACCGTCTGGCTGTTTCATGCTTGGCTGGCACCGAGCCCGAGGTTTCTTCCTCAAAGAGAGTCGCACAACGGATAGAGCGAGAGTGAGAGGCTGAATTATCCAGAGGGGATCTCTTGTCAGAGGTGGAGATACGCTCCGCGGCGCCGCGAGACAGCGAATCGCACGGAAAGAGCAAGGGTTCATCTCTGGCGTCTTTAAAAGGGCGAACGCCACTGCCAAAAACTGACAAGGGGGCGCAGGGGGAGGGTGGAAGGGGCGCCGCAAAACGCCGGCGCCACTTCCACTTTCCTTTTTCTTTGGAAAAGAACAAGCAGGCGACCCGTTCTGCGTTTCAGACGACGCCCTTAACAAGTTGTTTGCATTCAAAAGGCGGAATAGACATCAAGCGGTGATAGATTTTTCTTTTTTTTTTTTTTAAGTCCCGTCTGTTATCTCCGACATGCAGACGGGCCGATCCACATCAAGAAGATGCGACATAGTGATACCGCCTACTCCGCGTAGGATTTCAGAACACGAGAAGGAGATTTTTTTTTTTTTTTTTTGTCTTTTAGCACCTTCAGGCCTGCTTCGTGATGCCGCGCCGCTGCTTCACCCTCTGGACTTCTGGGCCAGACGGGTGGAGAAGTTAAGCGTGAAAGGTCATACTTGAACACAGTTCCAATTTTGCTTTAGAAGTTCGGAAGGCAAAAGACAAAAAGGCAAGAGTCGAAGCTCATTTCCGTCCCTTCAATCAGAAGGTTGAAGGTTCGATCACCAGCTCCTCTTGCCCAGTGCCAAAGAGTCCTCGGGCACTGATACCCCGGTTGCTCCCGAGGGTCTGGAGATGAGTGAAGGTGCGACTTGTCTTGGAACCTCAAGGTGTGAAAGGGTTACGTAACTGGAGACCATTTACCGTAGAAGTAACTCGGGCAAGTAAAATCGGAGAACGTGTCTTCAGACCCTTTTCTCACTGTAGGAACTTTGGTTCCTTTTTCAGGGATGAAGCTCTTTCTTGGTGCACTGGAAGCCAGGGACTGTGGACTTCAGTTCCCAGAACCATTTTAGCTCCTACGCTAAGGGTTATTTGTGGCTCCATGTGACGTGGATGTGGGTGTTTAGTGGAACTCATGAGCTACGACCCTTACCAGATTCCTCGCGGATTGCCGAGCGCCATTTTAAGAAAACTACCTCGGTCACTCGTCATTTGTTTCCTTGGGACAAAATGGACAGAAGCAGCGAGACGTAGTGTTGAAGAGGTCCACGCTCTCCTGGCTGGCTTCACCTCAGAGGGGTTTCCAAGGATCGCAGGGGACATTAACGTGTTTGACCAAAATAAGTCTGCTTTTTTTCGTTAGCTAACGGCTAACGGAGGCTTTCACGCGTCAAAGTAGTGCGGGGAGAAGTTAAAAAACACTCCAACCATCTGATAGTCCATTGTTAATGTTCCCACCGTGCAGAACATGAACGCTGTGGCAGATTCCCCCTCCTTGTCGTCCTCATCTTCCTCTACTGTGGTTTCTTTCGAGCGCGGAGCTAAAGTTCCAACAAAATTCAAGCTTGATCAAACTGTCCGTTCCAAAGTGGCTAATCTTCAGGTGTTACTTTCTTGACATGCGTTCAGACCCGTGTTTTTAACACCCAGTACACTGGATACCAGGTCGTGTACGTGCTGGTCTGAACACAATCTGCCATCATTGTCGGTGTTTTCCCATCCTGAAGCAACCTCTGACCTCAGCGAGGCAAGGAACGCCCAATATTTTCCACTTTAAACAGCAAAAAACATACATTCAGCCGTTGTCCGCATTTCCAGGGTAACTGGCTCGGTGTTCCGTTAGCAAACAATTGCAAAAGTCAAGTGTCGGAAACAAATGCGCTTCTACTGAGATGGTACATAGATAGTACACAAGTAGTACCCAGCGCCCCTGCAAGGTGGCCTACTGCCTTCTTGCCACCCACAGCTCTGCGCAGACGTATGTTCGCTAACTCGTCACCAAACATCAGGCACCCTTCGGTTGTAGCATTTAGCGCGTAGGGCGCAACATTACCTCTAAACCCCCTCCGGGACCTCCATCGTCCCCAAGCAGATGGTGTTCCCTCGTATGCTTACCTGTGAAAGTGTGTCGCTCCTCGCGTAGCCTGTCAGCCTCCTTATTGGCTGGATGTGGCTCGGAAACCGGAGTAACGGACCAATGAAATCCAACCGGGCGAAGCATCACCCCTCTTCTGCTTTGTGGATCTGCCTTTTTTTCAACCATTTCTCTGAATTTTTTAAGACGCTCATCAGGAAGTTGGCGGAAGCTGCTTCCTTTATCTGGGCACTGCTTGGCCCCCGACCTCAGCATCTCCGGGTGTTTTGAGGGTGTAGCCCGGCAGCCGCGACGAGGTCTGTACCGGAGAAGCATAATATTTATGTTTTATTCAAACGGCTGACAGGATCCACGTGTCGGGAGCTTCTTTTAATTGATGTATCATTATTTATTGAATGATTGATATTAAAGATTCAACGGCCCCTTTTATTTTTTTCCTCCCACGTATGCAGCAAATATCAGGGAACCCTCGAGCAGCGAAGCTGAAGGCGTGTAGCGATGAAGCTGATGGGAAAGAGTGAACTCACTGGGGTGAAGAAGATGAAGTATTTATTGCCGGGAAGTATTTTTGTCCTGACAAGAACCTTCTCCCGGTGCTGTTTTGAGAAGATGTTTTGTCTTAATGGACGGTTCCAGAGCTCATTCAAGCTCGGGTTACCTTTGTAAATAGAGGCGTCCGATCTAAACGCCCCCGGCCTGCGGGGTTCCACATGAACACATCCAGTAGACGGCAGCGCTGAGGTCATAGTTCACCTCCAAGTTCAGAGTTCCCTTCGGGCCAAGAAACAACCAAGTGTGAGGCATAATGTGGTTCCAGCAAGAAGGCCTTGCTGTGTGGAGTCTCCATGCTCCCCCAGTCTGTCTAGGGTTCCTCCTGGTTTCTATCACAGTCCAAACACTTGCAGCAGGTTCAGTGGTGACCCTTTTTCCCAGATGTTTGAATGGGAGGACCAATGTTGTATGTCTCTGTAAGACGTGAATGGGAGGGCGAAACTTGTATGCCTTTATCTGACAAGTGAATGGGAGGGCGAAACTTGTATGCCTTTATCTGACATGTGAATGGGAGGGCAAAACTTGTATGCCTTTATCTGACAAGTGAATGGGAGGGCGAAACTTGTATGCCTTTATCTGACATGTGAATGGTAGGGCGAAACTTGTATGCCTTTATCTGACATGTGAATGGGAGGGCGAAACTTGTATGCCTTTATCTGACAAGTGAATGGGAGGGCGAAACTTGTATGCCTTTATCTGACAAGTGAATGGGAGGGCGAAACTTGTATGCCTTTATCTGACATGTGATTGGGAGGGCGAAACTTGTATGCCTTTATCTGACATGTGAATGGGAGGGCGAAACTTGTATGTCTCAATAAGACGTGTGAATGAATGAATGAGTGAAGATCATGGGTTTGTGATGCTGTGATTGACAGGCGGCTGGTTCAGGTTAACCCGCCCCCTCACCTAAACAGCACCGAGATCAGTAGATTAGATAATGAATGAATGAGAGTTGAAGAGCATCTAATGGCTTCTGGCTCAGACTGTTTCCCCCCTGGTTGATGGCGCGTATCTAAAGCGTGAGACGCCGCCGATGAACATCTGAACGCAACCTGCTGTGTGGATGCATCTCCTCCCGGGAGCGGAGAACATCACCTGCGATGAAGATCCGCAGGGTCCTTCCTCGCCTCGCCCCCGTCTTCCTCGCTTGATGGTCGCTCCATTCCCGATGGCGCTTTTCAGCCGCGACTCGCCGTTTTGCTTTTCTCTGCAGATTCTCAGCTAAGCGTTTCCCGCTTTGGACCCACGGCGCTCGTAAACACCAGAATTACAACCGGCTCAGCTAATATAGCGGTTTTAGCATTCAATTCTGCAAGAAAAAAAAAACCCAACAACAAAGTTGACGCTGACCTTTTGACTCCGCCCGGTGTCACCCTCGGAGACCGCCGTAGCTAATGGGTCGTGGGACGGTAAAAAGCTTTTTCCGGATAAGTGCTCTGACTTGCAGCGCCGGGATTTGGCTCGGCTTTTTAAATAGCGGCAAGATGGGAGCCTAAACTGTGATCTGACATGCGACACGGCGATCCCCCGCGGCGCCACCGCCGGCTCGTCGCACGCCGTTTTTATTTATTTTTTGCGTGTCTGTCGCCGGCATGACGCATGGGTTTAATTTTGCCCTTTTTACGCGTCTGCAAATGAATGCGATTTGAATACCGCCACGGAGGCTCGTAAAAGTGCCGGCGCTGAGATAGTGGATCTAGTTAAAGTTCCCCCTCACATCGGCGGGACGACGGGCGGCGACAGATGAGCTGAGAGGGAAAATCCTCCCCACCCCCCGAAAAGTTTCGGTTACGATGCGTTTAAGGAGGTACCGCTCGATAAACAGGCGCCCCTTGAACATTAGCATTAGCAGCCGCGTTCAGACGGAAAAGTTTGAAGTATTATCCAGTTCCGGTTTCGGGAACTAACCTCCTCCAGTGGAGCCTTTTAGCTTAGCATCCCCACGGGCAGTGAAAGTAGACTACTAGATGGGTTGAACTTTTTTAGCTTCTCCCTGCTCTGCTTCATTGTGTAGAGAGCGCCGTTAGCTGTTAGCTCACTACGTTGGGCCAAAATGTTGATATTCCTTAGCGAGGAACCCCGCTAGGTCGCAGCAGGCCAGAAGAGCTTGGACCTCTTCGTCGAGCAACAGGGTTCGAGGAAGTAGATGTAGGGAAGTAGGGATGGTCACCGGACTTCACCGCCATTTGATTTTGACTCCTCCTTATTAGCATGCTAATAAGAGGTTAGCACAGGTTTGACATTTGTCATCAACCTCCAAACACGTGGCGAGCGAACTCCGTTCATCTTCACCGACGTCATCTCTCTACCTCGGCATCCCGGTCGGGGAAGTATTCAGGTCTGCGCTGGAAATCCCCGAAGGATCGGAACGCCACGATTCGTCTTTATCAGCCGCTCCCTGAACGTCAAGCGACCGTCGGATGAAATTTCCCCCGACGCCGCCGGTTTCGCGCGGCGCGATGGAAGCGTGTCGTAGCGCGGCGCTCCATCACTCGTCCGTGCGGGGAAACAAATACGTTTAAAGACAAACCGATTAAAAATTTAAATTCCGTCCGGAATCGCAAAACAATACGGCGGTGGATCCAAAGGCTGTTTGGACGGTGGCCTAATGGGCTTCGGTCCTGGAGGATCTCGCACCAGAACCAGGATTAGCTAACATAACTCACAGAGCAGGGGCTCCTCAGACGTTCCTGCAGGGAAATAAGCAGAAGGTGACTTCCTCTTGTCGTGAAACGGCAGCTTGAGCCCATTTGTCGGCCTGTCATCTCCTCCTAGCTTCCGGATCCAAGTGACAACGTTCAACCAAACGAAGAGGCTTGCAGATCAAAAGGATGCCGCCACCCCCCAGTTGATCTCCTGACGCCCGGCGCCACGGGAGGACACCGACGAACATCTCCTGTCACTCCGAACCCAGGCGGATTATTTCGGTGAAGTCAAGACGTCGCTCACCCCGTAGGGACGTATCTCTTCCCTTCCCGGAGGGGGCAGGGAGGGGATCCAGATGATCCAAAATTCCACGGGAACGGCGAGATAATAATTCCATCATGAAGGAACGGCGGAGAAGAATGGTTTTGTGATCTGCGGTGAAAGCAGGGAGAAAGTGGGGGAACATCTTGAGAGGTGGAAGGTATGCTCCCGGAGAGGAGCAGGAACGAGCTGGTCGGAGGAACAGCGCTTGTTTGGAGTTCTGGAGAAAAAGTCAAAATGATGGTTTGGATGATGAAGAAGGATGCTTGGGTTGGACGAAGGTCTCGCCGAAGACCAGTGAGGATGTTTATGATAGAGGACAGGAAGGCCGTGACGACCCAGAGGAGAAGAAGAAGAAGAAGAAAACGTTAGCTTGTTCGCCGTTAGCTTCCGCCTTCTGGCCCCTGGTCCTTTACGGTCAGCCCATCCAAGATGTTAGAAGAAGTCTCATTCTGAGCTACCTCAAACGGTATTAGCGTCCCCTTCTGTGCCGAGACGCCAGATCGTCAAAGATAGAGGAAATGTTTCCCTTTCAGCTATTTCAGTCGGCTACGACGCCGTGATATCATTAGCAACCTTATTGCCTTGATGTGGCAACGGCTAGTTGCCGCCGCCGCCGCAATCCCGTCCTCTAAGCACCGACATTCGGCGAGGATGACTTTTTCGCGATGTGAAAAAGCGTGAGGCGATTAGAAAAGACTCCAGAAATAGAACCGGTCTTCTCTTTTTTTTTTTTTTTTCTTTGAAATCAAACCGCCGACATGGTGTCGGCGTTTTAAGCGTCGGTTCAGACAGAAACACTAAATCTCTCCGTCACAGTGGAAAGCGGCGATAGACTTTGTTTTGGGAAGGAATTGGGCAGGCGTCTGCAAGAACCTCCCCGTCTAATTTCAGCCGCGCAACAATAACAAGGTCACCGGTCTCCCCGCATGGAAACCAGGCCGTCGAGTGTTTACGTGGAGATCCTCACTCATACTAAATTAGCATGTTTCACCAACCCGGCATGAATAAGTAACGCCGCCGCTTTCTTGTGAAGGCGCCCTTGTTTTGCCCCACCACCACCCCTGCACTCAGATCCCACTCGGAGCAGGAAGTCATTAGGAAGTGCCGTTGCTGGGAAAGTCGTAGAGGAGGCCTCGAGTCAGCAACGTCCCTCAAAGGGTGCAGAAGAAGCGCCGGTTCAGATGGGGAGAGTGGAGTGTGTTAGCAGTGACCGGTGTTAGCAGTGGAGTGTGTTAGCAATGGAGCATACAAGCAGGAGTGTTAGCAGTAGACCATGTCAGCAGTGACCGGTGTTAGCAGTGGAGTGTGTTAGCAATGGAGCATACAAGCAGGAGTGTTAGCAGTGGACCATGTCAGCAGTGACCGGTGTTAGCAGTGGAGTGTGTTAGCAATGGAGCATACAAGCAGGAGTGTTAGCAGTAGACCATGTCAGCAGTGACCGGTGTTAGCAGTGGAGTGTGTTAGCAATGGAGCATACAAGCAGGAGTGTTAGCAGTGGACCATGTCAGCAGTGACCGGTGTTAGCAGTGGAGTGTGTTAGCAATGGAGCATACAAGCAGGAGTGTTAGCAGTGGACCATGTCAGCAGTGACCGGTGTTAGCAGTGGAGTGTGTTAGCAATGGAGCATACAAGCAGTGAAGAATTGGCTGCAGGAGCGCATGTTCGCTTTGCACTGTATTAGCACTGGAACATGTTAGCAGTGGCAGATACTTGCAATGGATTATGCTAGCAATGGAGCGTATTAGCAGTGGAGTGTTTGTAGCTGAGCATGTTAGCAGTGGACCGCATGCGCAGTGGACATACTAGCAGTGAAGAATCATAGCAGGAGAGCTTGTTGGTAGTGGAGCGTATTAGGAGTTGAAAATGTTAGCAGTGAAGAATGTTAGCTGCTGAACATGTTAGCAGTTGAGCATCTTAGAAATGAAGCATGCTACCAGGAGAGCATGCTAGCAGTGAAGCGCGCACACACCTTGGAGTATCTTTGCTCTGGAACATGTTAGCAGCAGAGCATGTTAGCCACGGAGCGTGTTAGCACGTCTTATCCTTCGACACGTCCATTATCCGATCAAGCCTTGCGCGCGCGGAGAAGCACGAATTTTCGGATGACGGCGTTTCAAGAAACGCAGTAAATCGGATTTGTGTTGCACGACGGCCGGTCGTGATGACAACACATCTGTAAACAGATACAAGCGGACGCCGTTTGAGGAGCAACGGCCGCCTCGGACTCAGTTCCTGCTCAGTGATTCGCCCGACGTGTGATGGGATGTACTAATCGGGGGCCCGAGGCCGGCCCAGGGAGGCAGGGAGAGGAAACACTGAGATGCAGCTTCTCTCTGGAGACGAAGGGACTCGCTTGACGGAGAACGCCGGAAAAAGCTGCCGGTTAGCGCCTGAGAAGATATACATGCTAGTTTAAACGTTTTGAAATAATAGCACGGACAGCAATAATAAGAATAATTATTGTTGTTGTTATTATTATTATCATTGTGATTAGTATTGTTATCATTACTGTCATTATATTTTATTGTCATCACCATCATGATAAATTATTGTTTTTCTTATATCATCATTATATTATTATTATTAGTCTTGTCATTATTATCACCATTATTATTTTAATAATATTATCAACATCCTTTAATGTGTTATTTATGTTTTTAATATATTAAGAAATTACAAAATATTACAAAATGTATTATTATTATTAAATTATTATTAATAATTTTTTTGTTGTTATTGATATTTTTTATACTAGCATTATTTTCTGTCATTACTATAATTATATCATTATAATCATTATCACATTATGATTTTATCATCACCATCATTATAAATATGATTACAATTATTGTCTTTCTTATATAATCATTATATTATTATTATTAGTCTTGTCATTATTATCACCATTATATTTTAATAATATTATCAACATCCTTTAATGTATTATTTATGTTTTAATATATTAACATTATTATTAATTATCATTTGCTGTTGTTTTCTATCATTACTATAATTTTATTATTATTATCATTATCACATTATGATTTTATCATCATAATCATTATTAATATTTTTGTAATGGTTGTTATTATCTTCATAATTTTAATTTATTGTTATTTTTGTTGTTATTATCATCATTATTTTTTAATATCATTATTACTTTTTTGTTATTACTATTATCATCAGATTATTATTATTATTGTTATTATAATTAGTTTTATTATCTTTATCTTCATTGGCATCCTCCTCCTCCCCATTTTCATATATATTATTAGTAGTCATGTTCATATTATTATATAATAGTATTATTTACACACAAACTTCATGTTGCAAACAAAAGCGTAAAATAATAACATTTACTCACCACTTGGAAGGTTGGAAAGCATATGGAGCACAAAAGTTGGACGAACTCAGAGTGTGTGTGTGTGTGTGTGTGTGTGTGTTAATACATAAAATCCCTCTCCTGACCTTTGACCTTTACAGAAGTGTATGCAGCGTCTCCTGCTCCTCCTCTTTGGTTCCTCAACATCAGCACATGAATCATCACACCGGAGGGTAAAAGCGGGTAATGTTGCTATTTTTTATTTTTTTGGGGGGGGTCGTTGGAGTACGGCGAGCAGACGTCCACGCCAGGTGTGTTTTACCTCAGCGCCCTGTGTGTGTGTGTGTGTGTTTAACACCGACGCCTCAAATCAGAAGACGCCGGCTCACTTCCGTCCTCTTATTATCTCCAAATGTCACCGTTAGCGTCAGCGTCGAATCCCGGCTCCGTCGTCGTCCCCCCCCCCCCCCCCCCCCCCCCCCCCGACCTCCGTCCGTTCGTCCACAAACGGCGAGGCGTCTGTTTCGGCGCCCGTTAATCCGCCGCCCGATCTGATCTCCAGGTGAAACAAATAAGGCTCTTAAAGCCGGCGAGGCACTCCAGCCCACATCCCTCTGCCTAATTTGACAGAAGACCGGATGAATTTGCCGCTGAATACTCCCCCCGCGAGTGTGTGTGTGTGTGTGTGAGAGAGAGAGTGTGTGTGTGACAAAAAGCAATTACTGAGATCCAGCAGCTGCGTTTCTTGCCTCGGGTTCCGTCTCAGACCTGGGCTTTTCCACCTCGCTCGCATCAAATATATCCTCTGATCAACAAACTGATCGAGAGTCTGGAGAAAAGAAGCACCGGGTGGATCTTTGTGTCCAGACGGGCTCTTTCATTCAGTCATTCATTCATCTTATAAATATAGAAAAATAAATATTCATACATTCATTCATTCATGTGTAAAAATAGAAAAAACATTCATTCATTCATCTGTCAAATATAGAAAACAACCATTTATATGTCGAATATAGAAAAACATTCATTTGTTCATTCATTCATTCATCTTATAAATATAGAAAAATAAATATTCATACATTCATTCATTCATGTGTAAAAATCGAAAAAACATTCATTCATTCATCTGTCAAATATATAAATATATTCATATATATGTCAAATATAGAAAAAACATTCATTTGTTCATTCATTCATTCATCTGTTGAATTTAGGAAAAAACATTCGTTCATGTTTCAAATATAGAAAAACAGTAATTCATCTGTCAAATATAGGAAAATAACTATTCATTTGCTCATTCATTCATGTGTCAAATTTTCAGAAACAACCATTCATTCTTTCATTTGTCAAATAAAGAAAAACATTCATTTTTTCATTCATTCATGTGTCAGATATAGAAAAACATTCATTCATTCATGTGTAAAATATGGAAAAACAGCCATTCATTAATTAATCTGTCAAATATAGAAAGAACATTCATTCGTTCATTCATCTGTCAAATTTAGAAAAATATTAATTAATTCAGTCATTCATCTGTCAAATATAGAAAACAACCATTTATTGGTTTATTCATTCATTCATTTATTCATTTATTTGTTTTATTTATTCATTAATTTATTCATTCATTTGTCGAATTTAGAAAAAAACTTTCATTTGATCTTTCATTCATTCATCTGTCGAATTTAGAAAAAAGACCATCCTTTCATGTGTCAAATATAGAAAAATTATTATTTATCAATTCATGTGTCGAATACTGAAAAAAAACATTCATTTGTTCATTCATTCATTCATTCATCTGTCAAATATAGAAAAAAAAAACATTAATTCATGTGTCAAATATAGAAAAACATTAATTCATCTGTCAAATATAGGAAAATATTCATTTGTTCATTCATTCATTCATGTGTCAAATTTCTAAAACAACCATTCATTCTTTCATTTGTCAAATAAGTAAAAACATTCATTCATATGTAAAATATGGAAAAACAGCCATTCATTAATTAATCTGTCAAACATAAAAAGAACTTTCATTCGTTCATTCATTCATTCATTCATTCATCTGTCAAATTTAGAAAAACTACCACTCATTCATTCATATGTCAAATATAGGAAAATAACTATTCATTCATCTATGTGTCTAATATAGAAAAACAGTCATTCATTTGTTCAATCATTCATTCATTTCTTGTGTAAAATATAGAAAAAAATTAATTCATTCATTCATCCATGTGTCAAAAAATAAAAAAAAACATTCATTTATTAATGTGTCAAATATAGAAAATGATCTTTCATTTATTCTTCTGTCACATTTAGAAAAACAACCATTCATTCATGTGTCAAATATATAAAAAACATTAATTCATCCATCTGTTAAATATGGAAAAACAACCATTCATTCATTCATTCATCTGTCGAATTAAGAAAAACAACCATTCATTCATCCATGTGTCAAATATAGAAAACAACCTCTCATTAATTAATCTGTATAATAAAGAAAAACAACCATTCATTTGTTCAATCATTCATTCATCGGTCACATTCAGAAAAACACTCATTCATCTGTCAAATATAAGAAAATAACTATTCATTCATTCATGTGTAAAATACAGAAAAACATTTGTTCATCTGTCAAATATAGAAAAATATTCTTTCATTCATTCATGCGCAAAACATGGAAAAACATTCATTCATTCATCTGTCAAATATAAAAAAATAACTATTTACTCGTGTAAAATATAGAATATCAAATTTAAAAAAAAATACACTCATTCATCCATCAAATATAGAAAAATAACATTCATTCATTCATTCATTCACTAGTTAAATCCTCTTCCTGCACATTCACCTCCTCATTCCAGCTCTGAGGCCGAGCGTTGAGAAGGCGTTGGAGGATCCCGAGTGTGTGTGAAGGTTGTGTGTGTGTGTGTGTGTGTGTGTGTGTGTGTGTGTGAAGAAGAACGCCGCTGCGTTTTATAGAGACATGGTGGGCTGAACATAAGAGTCTGGCTGACATGAAACGTAAATCTCGGGGTTTTGCTGTCGGCGCCGTTTTACGACCGCGCCGCCGCTTTTATATCCTCCCGTGACGGGCTTGTTATAAAATAAAAATTAAAAAAAAAAAAAAAAAAAACACCCCTCGCCGCGTTTATTTAGCATGAAAGCGAGCGTTAATTATTTAAAAACTCATTATCCCCCTTCGGACCCATGCAACGGACCCTTTGCGCTGATGCTATGCTAATGTAGCGCCTGCGGGATGCCCTCGCCATCCCTCACTCCAAGCAGGAGCGCGTTGCAGTAAAAAATTATTTGTGTGTGTGTGTGTGTGTGTGTGTTCTACTTTATTTTCTTAGCAGCTTAAAAAAAAAAAAAAAAATGGCGGCCAAATCCACGTTATTTTTTTTACTTTGTAAAAGAAAACACACGGTGGCGACTGGCGGCGGAATCATCTGACGGAGACAAATCCATCAGATAACAATTGCCACGGAGACGGCGAGGTTTGATCCGGCGCCGGAGTTCCTCTGACGCCGAGGATCATGGGATTAAGACCTGGAAGTCAGAGGATTGAGAGGAGATTTATTGGCCAATCACCTTCTTCTCCTCTGGGCTGCTCCCTTCAGGGGCCATCACCTGCTTCTAGATAGACCTCGACCAATCACCTGCTTCTAGATAGACCTCGACCAATCACCTGCTTCTAGATAGACCTCGACCAATCACCTGCTTCTAGATAGACCTCGACCAATCACCTGCTTCTAGATAGACCTCGACCAATCACCTGCTTCTAGATAGACCTCGACCAATCACCTGCTTCCATCTAAACCTCGACCAATCACCTGCCTCCATCTAGAACTCAACCAATCATCTGCCTCCATCTAAACCTCAACCAATCACCTGCCACTAGCTAGACCTCAACCAATCACCTGCCTCCATCTAAACCTCAACCAATCATCTGCCTCCATCTAAACCTCAACCAATCACCTGCCACTAGCTAGACCTCAACCAATCACCTGCCTCCATCTAAACCTCAACTAATCACCTGCTCCTGTCTAACCCATGGCCAATCATCTGTCTCCATCTTAACCGCCAACTAATCATCTACCTCAACCAATCACCTCGCTCCATGTCACCCACAACCAATCATCAACCTCAACTTAAACCTCAACCAATCATCTTTCTCCATGTCACCCACAGCCAATCATCAGCCTCCGCCTAGACCTCAACCAATCACCTGCCTCTAGCAAGACCTCAACCAATCACCTGCCTCCATCTAGACCTCAACCAATCACCTGCCTCCATCTAGACCTCAACCAATCACCTGCCTCCATCTAGACCTCAACCAATCACCTGCCTCCATCTAGACCACAGCCAATCCTTCTCCATCTAAACCTCAAACCAATCACGTATTTCTATGTAAACCTCAGCGAATCATCTGCTCCATGTCACCCACAGCCAATCATCAGCCTCCGCCTAGACCTCAACCAATCATTTGCTTCCATCTAGACTGCAGCCAATCTGTCTCCATCTAAACCTCAAACCAATCACGTATTTCGAATCTAGACTTCAACCAATCATCTGCTTCCATGTAACCCACAGCCAATCACGTGCCTCCAGCTAAACCTCCAACGAATCATCTACCTCCATTTAAACTTCAACCAATCACCTTTCCCCATCTCACCCTTAATACCGTTAGCAGGAGTCATTTTAGCCATTATTTGTTATTTCTTTTGTGTTTTTTCTCTTTTTACTCCTGGATTAAATCTGAGCCTCAAGCGTCAGATGCTAAGCTAGCAGGCGATGTTTGACGGCTCCAGGCAGCTCGAGAAGTTCCTCTCCATCTCAGGTGGTCCGGTGGATCTGGAGCTGCTTCTGTTGTTCCTCGCGTTCCCTTAAAAACTTGGGATGTTGTTGCCGCAGAGCAACTGAAGGAAGTTCCTGTAAGTCCTAGAACCTTTCCAGGAAGTAGTTGGTGCATTCAGAAAGCAGAAGGTTGTGGACCCTCAGCTCCCAGAAGCATCTTCTACTCCGAGGCAGGGTTTTCATGGTTCCACAGGAACTCGGAGGTGATTTGTGGAACTTGTAAGTCATGTCCGCTACCAGATACTTCTTGCGCCATTTTTAAAAACTACCATAGTCACGGATCAGATGTTTGGACAGAAATGGAGCTGCGAAGAAGTGCGAGCTCTTCTGGCCTACTTTGCCTCAGAGGCGTTTCCAGGGCTGGCAGAGGAACATCTACATTTTGGACGAAATGAAGTGCAGAGTTAGCTAACGGAGAGGTTCTTCACAGAAAATAAAACTCCTGCGTCCATCTGATGGTCCATGGTTATTATTCCATGGATACTGTGGAAACCTCCGCCTCCATGTGGTCCGTCTCTTCTTCTTCTTCTTTGGAGGTGCAAATCCCACCACTCCCTATCATGGTTCCTTACTGCCTGTGGGAATGCTAAGCTAAAAGGTCCCCTTTGAGTGATGGAACTCCGGCTTGACACTTGTTAGAACCCTGCTCTTGGAACTGTCCTGTCCCAAACTGATGTTCTCTGGGCTTCAGACCCCGGAAGGTCCTCCAGAGGTTCAGTCCGAGTTGCGCTATTACGAGCATACATGTCATGTGCCTGCATCAGGAGTACATGATGACTCGCTACTTCCTAGGCTACTTCCTGGAGCGGCGCTGGAGCCGGACGGCCTTCAGAAGAGCGTCCTTGGAGCGTTTCTGCCCGACAGCGGCTTTTGTTTCATTCATGAGCGACGACGGCGACAAAAGCGCCCTGGGAAAAACAAAATAAAGAAAACTCCCGAAGCCTCACTCCGACTGACTGTCTAAAAGGCAATAAATTGTCTTTCTCTTTCACAGGTTTCTACAGAAATTGATGACAAATTGGGCGTATAAGAGCACTGATTGTGGGCAAATTGAAATTGTGAGAGGGAGGAAATGTTGGAGAGAAATCATTTCATTTATTTGAACACAGAATTATGGATGTTGGCGAGCCGTACGTCTCTATACAGTTCTTCTTAGCCGGGCACAAATTGGTCCGATGCATTATTTCGAAACAGATGTACGTTGAAAACTAGGTTTTTCTCTGCTTTTGTTTATTGAGTTGGAGGTGAAGTGGGCGGGGGGGGGGGCGAAACACTTTTGTTGACGGAGGGAAATGTTTTGCTAGTTTTTCCCGTGGAGCTTATTGAACCACATCGCTCTCCGTGGAGATGACAGCTTCACTTAGCGCCGCCTTAATTCCACCGAACGGGAAGGGCAGGGCACTGTTCCAGAGGTGGAACGTGTTTTCTAAAGGTATAAGCTCGGTCAGCAATACAGATGGTACGCTCCATTATTTGTTGTTTGAGCCACAGAGCAAGGGAACGACTGGATTTACTAGTCAACCGGTCACTCGGGCCTCCCGACGGGGCGCCCTCCTTCGCTTCGGTCAGGTCGGAGGGAGCCGTGGAAGCTTTTTCCAAGTAGTTTTCAAACAGCTTAAACCATTTTTGAAGGATAAAAACATTGGGGGGTAAGGCTATGATTGGGGCGGGGGGGGGTCAGGGTCAAGGTGGACTTACCGGTAGCACAAGGCCAAAGTTTGTGCGCCTTTCACTCGCAGATCTACAGCAGTTTTGAAGGCCAAAATATATGTTGATGGGTTGGGGTTTAGGGTAGGGTTAGCATTTGGGCTATGGCAGGGGATAGGGTTAAGATGGACTCCAACTGGTACAAGACCCCAAACTTGTATGCCTTTCAAATGCAGATCTACGCCAGTTTTGAAGTCAAAATGGGGTTTGGGGTTGAGGGTAGGTTTAGCATTTGGGCTATGGCAGGGGATAGGGTTAGGATGGACTCCAACTGGTACAAGACCCCAAACTTGTATGCCTTTCAAATGCAGATCTTTTGGCCTCAGGCAAAACTGTTCTCAGTTCCACTACCTCAGTGGTAGAACAAACTCCCAGACGCAATAAGACTAGCATCATCTCTCTCAACCTTCAAGAAACAGGCAAAAACGTTTCTCTTTCAGGACTTTTTACTGCGCTGATGCCCCAGATCAGGTTAGGCAGCAAGTTTGGCTATGCAGTGTGTGTGTGTGTGTGTGTGTGTGTGTGTGTGTGTACGTTTGTGTGTCTCTGTCCAAAAAAAAAAACAACTCACTAACCCAAGCTTACTGTTCTGTATATTTCCTGTGCATCTTATATTTGCAAGTGTATTTGCAGTCCTTATGTCCTCTATTGTAAGTCGCTTTGGATAAAAGCGTCTGCCAAATGCGATTTAATGTAATGTAATGTAAAGATCTACGCCAGTTTTGAAGGTCAAAATATATGGTGATGGGTTGGGGTTTAGGGTAGGGTTAGCATTTAGGCTATGGCAGGGGATAGGGTTAGGATGGACTGCAATTGGTACAAGACCCCAAACTTGTATGCCTTTCAAATGCAGATCCACACCAGTTTTGAAGGATAAAATACATGGTGATGGGCTGGGGATGAGGTTAGCGTTAGATCCACTGTAGGGGTTGGGGTTAAGGTTATGGCAGACTCCGATTGGTCCAAGTCCCAAACTTGTATGCTTTTCGCTTGCAGATCTACACCACTTTTGAAGGATAGAAAAAAATAAGTCACAGTGATAGGTCGGGGTCGGGGTGGGAGTGGAACTTTATGGAGAAAAGTGTCAGGGGTGATAGAAGACTATGAAAGGTGCAGGTGATTTCACCTTCATCGAACCAGGAAGGGTTCTAGTTCACTCCTGTTATTGTTCCTTGAACTGAATCCGGTCTGTATTTACTCTCCAGACGACCTCGCCGAGGCGATCTGATGGGAAGCCATCATCCCCTGAACACGGCTCACAGATGTATGCTTACGGACATGTATGCTTTTCTTTGTTCGCCAGGCTGCCGTTATCCGAAAAGACAATAAACAACACGGCAACGAGCGTTTCGTGATAAAAAAAAAAAAACCCTCCTGCCCCGAGCTCCTGCGTTTCCTTCGTCGTCACGACAGGACTGGAAATATCTCGGCGGAGACGTGCAAGGCAATCGCGAGGATTTCTATTTATCCGGGAAATGGATGGCGAGGGCTCCCCTTCTTGCCGAGCCTCCGCCGATGCAGCGGTTAGCGAGCCATCTGTCCGGACAGACAGCGGGCCAGATGGCCACGGCTCGGTTATCGGCCCCGCGGCCTCCTCCTCCCAGACAGAAGGGAGCTTCTTCAACGGCAGGCCGATGCAAAATAAACCGGCGCAGACAGACGAGCTCGGAGAAGCCACCCCGGACATAATGGACGTTTCAGAGCGGGAGCTTCGCGGCAAATATTTGCGCAAGGACCTGAGACAAGAAGTCGTGAGCTTCTTCTTGATGGTCCCTGCGGGAGCGGCGGCGGTGACGTCATTACCTCGGACGGCCCCTGAACGCCTCGTCCGGAAGTGCGAAGGAGAGGGTGAGTGATTGAATTTCTCTCAGCCAATCACAGCTAGGATAGCTGACCGCACTATAAACGGTATCCAGAAGGAACCCAGATTCTGCAATTCACCCCAAGAGGGAATTCTGATCCAGACGCCATCGGTATGCTTCGGTATGCTTCGGTATGCTTCGGTATGCTTCGGTGTGCTTCGGTGTGCTTCGGTATGCTTCGGTATGCTTCGGTAGCAGCGGCGCCCACCTTGAAGAAGGGGTTCGGACGGGTTTTCAAACATTCATCCGTTCATTCCAAGCTCCGCTGCCTCCCGGGCGGCTACAAACTTATTAGCTACTGCGTTCACTTTCAAACAAACGTCTGCCGCCTCCTTTCTTATTAACTTAATGTTTAGAAAGCGTCCCGACAGCCGGGCCGCCTTGATGCTCGCTGTCCAACGCTTGTTTCCATGGCAACATCTGCCTCCTTTTTATTATTTCTTTTTAAAACCGAAGGAACTACTCCGACCTTTAAGCGCCGGGATCGGAGAAGCGGTCGCAGATAGCCTAGCTTCTCCTCCGACTCCTCTTATCTGGTCGGAAATGTCGTCCACGCCGGGTTGTTTTAGCGAAAAAGGTCCGGGGGTCGTCCCTTCCCGACCCCCGGACCGCCCTAATAGGTTTCCCCCGTGGCCTCGCGCCGCCGCCGCCGCCGCCAGGCCTCCGAACGCCATTAGCCTATTTGATGAAAGCGTGACCTCATTCAGGGCCTCCTGACGCCGCCGCAGGGAAATGTCACTTCCCTTCCCGACTCCGTCTGACATGAGCCGCGAGGACAGGGAGCGCGAGGTGTCGCATCTGAGCCGTCGACCCCCTTCCCTTCTTTACGGACGCCACTGCGGCGGCCGGGAAGAGGCGGAGCTTGTTTTTGGACGACGTAGGAGTGAATGAGTGGCTGTATGTCCGGACGGTGGAGTATTCCGGTGTTCCGGTGAAGGGGTGAATGTATGACGTGAAGGATTACGTTTCTCTATAAGGTGATTTGCCGTTTGCGTCTATGATTGTATGATGGGTTGGACGTCTCTATGAATGAGTGAATGATGAGATTCTTTAAATGACATGTGAATGAGTGAGTGAATGGCTGGATGTCACAAAAGGACCTGTGAGGGATGAATGTTTGGGCAACTCATGAGTGAACCGGTTTTTATATGAATGACTGGGTGAATAGTTGAATATCTCCCTAATGCGGGTGAATGAGTGAGTGAATTACTGGAAGTTTCTGTCTTATAAGTGAATGAATGATTGGAATTTTCTGTCATATATGTGAATGAATGAGTGAATTATTGGAAGTTCATGTCTTATTTGTTAATGAACAATTGGAATTTACTGTCTTATGCGTAAATGAATGAGTGAATTACTAGAAGTTTCTGTCTTATATGTGAATGAATGAGTGAATTATTGGAAGTTCATGTCTTATTTGTTAATGAACAATTGGAATTTACTGTCATATGCGTAAATGAATGAGTGAATTATCTGAATTTTCTGTCTTATTTGTGAATGAATGAGTGAATTATTGGAAGTTCATGTCTTATTTGTTAATGAATTATTGGAATTTGCTGTCTTATGTGTAAATGAATGAGTGAATTACTAGAAGTTTCTGTCTTATATGTGAATGAATGAGGGAATTACTGGACGTTTCTGTCTATTTGTGAATGAATTATCTGAATTTTCTGTCTTATATGTGAATGAATGAGTGAATAATTGGAATTGTCTGTCTTAAATGTGAATGAATGAGTGAATTATCTGAATTTTCTGTCTTATATGTGAATGAATGAGTGAATTTTCTGAATTTTCTGTCTTATTTGTGAATGAATGAGTGAATAATTGGGAGTTCGTGTCTTATTTGTTAATGAATTATTGGAATTTGCTGTCTTATGTGTGAATGAATGAGTGAATTACTGGACGTTTCTGTCTTATGTGTGAATGAATTATCTGAATTTTCTGTCTTATATGTGAATGAATGAGTGAATTATTGGAAGTTTCCATCTTATATGTGAGTGAATGGGTGAATTATTGGATGTCATGTGGTGCATGAATGAGTGAATGGTGAGACGTGTCTAGACGAATCTTAAAATCTCAAAATGTAAAAAAAAAAAAAACTCACCCTCTTTCTGTATATAGTATAATAATTTATCTGTATGTATGTACATAGCTGTGCAATATTTCATAACAGCTACATGTAAAATATCTTTAAATACTCTTGTGCACTCTTTATCTTTCACTTGTTACTTAAGACACTTTATAGTTTATTTGTATTTCTTATTCTCCCTTTCTTTTATTGTCTATACAATTTTCTACTATTACTTATTATCGTTATATTTTTCTTGTATCTCTGGCACAACAATTTCCTTCGGGGTAAATAAAGTTGTTTTTATTCTTATATATTATAAATGAATGAATGGTTGATGTCTCCATATTACATGTGAATGAACGGCTGAATGGTGAGACGTGTCCCTATGACGTGTGAATGAACGAGTGAATGACGAAGTTTGGTCCATCCGTTGTCGTGACGACCCAAACGAAAAGAAAAAATTATTAAAGGATGTGAAGCCGCCGTTACTTCCGCTCCGACGCCCGCGCCGTCGCGTGATTGGCCGACCGCGTCGGCCCCCCACCAAAAAAAGCTAGCTTAAATTATGTAGCGCCCTGAAATGACTCAAATATTTAAAAGGCGTGCGCCGCCAGCCCTCATCGCCGTGGCAATGGAACTGAAAGTCGCAACGTCCGGGTTTCGGGTCAAATCCCGCCGCCATGTTGGATCCGTAGCGTTTGACGAACGGCGCCGTCAATCATTTGTCCGTCTGGATTTGTTTCGAATCGATATCTTTAGCGTCCAATCAGAGCGACAGGAAGCTGGACGGAGATGCTATTCCGGAAGCGGAATCCATTTCGATCCCGAGTGAAGAGCTCGCGAGTCTCAGGGGAATTTTAAAATAAGATCAGACTCAGCGGCAGAAGAAGATACAGAACCCAAAGATCAATATTTGAAAACAACCAACCAATGATGATCGCTGAGATCTTTCACTCACTCATCAAATGAAGACTTTCAACCAATCAGCTTCTTATTCGATCGTATGCTTTCTCAAGCAGAAACCATCGAAGGTTCTTCCGAAGGAGAACGCTAGCTTTGCACCTGCTAGTGGACCGAATCTGCACCATCGGACATCTGGATTATCCCGAAGTTCCCAGATGGCTTTTTTTTCCCGCTCCCTCGTTCCTCCGACCTCCGAGGACCCGGATCACCTTGGCGTTGCGTAACAGCGCCGAAGAATCAAACGTGGTATGAAAGGAAGGGATCGGCCAGTACCGTTAGCCGTTAGCGGTATGTCTCACTTTTGGTTTCCCAGAAACCCCTCCTCCTCCTCTTCTTCTTCTTCTTCTTCTTCTTCTTCCCGCCGTCGTCTCGGCGGGTGCTGATACAGTGCACTAATCACCGGCTCAATAAATCAATAGCTCGGGCCAATAACCATTACTTCAAATTACAGCTGAGGGAAAGCAGCTGACACCTTCATAAAGGCGGCCTTTCATTAGCGGCTATCGACCTGGGCGAGCCGGCGCCGAATGGGAACGCAGGAGGCGGCGGCGGCGGCGGCGGCGGGAGGGAGCAGGGGGGCTTCTGGAGAAGTTTCCAGTAAATAAATCTTGGCCGGGGCGCCGATAAATCGCAGCTGCCCGAGTTGATTCTGCTCTCCTTCTCCCACCAGATTGGCGATTCACCCCGACCCCTTGTTGAGTCGGCAGTATGGCGGCGTTCCCCCGAATCCCACGCCACCCACCTACCCGCCGCCGCCGCCGCCGCCGCATCATCATCATCGCCCCGATGCTGCGCCGCCACCGCCCGTCTGCGCTCGGGCGCGCTTCACCCGTCCACCCACAGATGGCAGTAGATGTTAGCAGATGGAGCCAATCCTGGACGTCAGCGTCCAGGATGGTGAGGCGCAGCAGGATCAGGTCACACACACACACACACACACACACACACACACACGCCGCTTCCTCCGAAGCCGGTTAGAAATGATGAATTTCAACAGCCCTGAGAGAAAAGAGGAGGCCGGAGTTGCGCGCCGCCCCGATGCGCTTACATCCCCTGACAAATCGGCGCCACCCGACGCCAGGCGAGGTTGTTCTTCACTGGAAACCAGGACCTCAAGTTCAGGCTCACCTGTTTGTTGGATGCCGGATACCTTTTTTGTGACATCGCCCGCGTGAGAATGAGCCTTCGTCGTCTTCTTCTTCGTCTTTGGGCTTTTCCCTTCAGGCGTCGCCACAGCCAATCAACCTTCTCCATCTAACCCTATTCTCTGGATCCTCCTCTCTCACACCGACTACCTTCATATCCTCTCGCACTACGTCCATAAATCTTCTCTAGACCTCCTGCCTGGCAGGTCCACCTTCAGCAACCTTCTACTAAGATCTTCACTCGGTCATCACTTTGTCTCAGTCATACATGTCCTGCACCCCTGCGACAAATTCTTTTTTTTCCTTTGGGCTTTTCACTTCAGGGAATCCACCTTCTCCATCCAACCCTATTCTCTGGATCCTCCTCTCTCACACCAACTACCTTCATATCTTCTCTCACTACGTCCATAAATCTTCTCTTTGGTCTTCCTCCAGACCTCTTGCCTGGCAGCTTCACCTTCAGCAACCTTCTACCCAGATCTTCACCATGGTTTGGACATGAACACTCCTTTGTTCATCTCCAAAACATCTCAATCATCACTTTGTCTCGGTCATACATGTCCTGCACCCCTGCAACAGATTCCTCTTCTCCTTTGGGCTTTTCCCTTCAGGTGTCGCCACAGCGAGTCAACTTTCTCCATCCAACCCTATTCTCTGGATCCTCCTCTCTCACACCGACTACCTTCATATCCTCTCTCACTACGTCCATAAATCTTCTCTTTGGTCTTCCTCCAGACCTCTTGCCTGGCAGCTCCAATTCCAGCATCCGTCTGCCAATATATTCATGACCCAACCATCTCAGTCTGGCTTCTCTGACCTTCTCTCCAAAACCTCTAACATGTGCTGTTCCTCTGATAGACTCATTCCTGATCCTCTCCATCCTGGTCACTCCCAAAGAGAACCTCAACATCTTCATCACTGCAACCTCTAGTTCTGCCTGCCTGTCTTTTGGTCATTGGAACAGTTGAGAATGAGCCTTCTGCAAGCACAAAACACCCGTCCACTAGAAGGTGTAGAGGTTTTTGAGCCCTCGGTTGCCCCGGTACGGCCCTGAACGTTGGCCTGCGACAGCCAAACACCAGCAGGTGTATCCAACGGGGACACGTACGCCACAGCAGCAGCAGCAGTATGGCCCCTCAAGGCAAAGTGATGGTCAGATTTCCATCGGCAGCAGCTGGAGGCGCCCCCTTGCTGGCGATTAGAATTGCACCTCTATTTTTCATGCTGTCCTATACGGACAACCCCCTCTTGGCTCAGCAGGACAGCCTGAATCATTAACATCAGGCGCATCAACGGGACACCAAGATGGAGTCCTCTGCAAGTGTAACACGTGTCCACCGGAAGGTTCAGAGGTGTTTGCGCCCTCAGTTTCCCCGGTATGGCTCCGAACATTGGGTCAACGTGGCGCCAACAAGAGCACTAAGGGAGCCCCGGTATGGCTCAGCGACAGTCAAACACCAGCAGGTGTATCCAGCCGAGACACGTATGCTTCGGCTTGAAGCCACAGGAGCGGCGCCAATGGCAGTAAAATTGCACAAGACCTGTCCATTGGAAGGTTTAGAGGTGTTTGCGCCCCCGGTTGCCTCGGTATGGCTCTCAACAAAGGCATCTGGGAGGGCGCCACCGCTGGTGCAAAACAGAGAGCCCCGGTATGGATCCGCAACGACAGATACACCAGCCGGTGTGTCCGATAGAGACACGTATGCTTCGGCGAGCACTCAGCTGGAAGCTACAAGAGCGGCGCCGATGACAATCAAATGGCACAAGACCCTTCCGGAGTGGTATGCTCCAGCTCCGCCTTGAACCTAAGCTCTGATGGACGCCTGCACCACGGTACTTCCGAGAAGCAATGGCTCAGATGCCTTGAAGACAACATCTCAGACGGGTTTCCACGGAGTCTGGTCATCCAGCATGCTAGCCCCCCCAAAATCCCCCCACAGCCCCCACCCTTTGCAGCTAGGGAGGCAACAAAAAGGAATTATAAGACATTTTAATTGGTTTAATTAGTAATTTTAATTGGTTTTAATTCTCAGCCGTACTTTACGAATCTCCCCGCGTGTTACACACACACACACACACACACACACACACTCTGACACATTGTTGTTCTGTGTATTGTCTCCGCAAAGCTGCTAGCAATTTAATCAGAGTTCACATCAGGCTCATAACTTCTTATTCTTTCTTTTTCTTTTTTTTTTTTTATTTCAATAACAAAGAAGAAGTAGGGTTTTAGTGTAAAATGAGTGCACGTTAATTCCAGACTCGGTCCCGGCGCCGCCGTCCGGTGGGCGTCCGCCGCCGTCACCGCATCGTATTTCACACCCAATTATTTCTTAGCCGGGGTGAAACAATTAAATCTACCCCAATAAGCCTTTTAAAGACGCAAATTACCAAAAACCGAGGCGGTCGGCAGCACGGCGGAGATGTAAACCGATATCCCACGCCGTTCCCGCCCACGACACCCGGCGTCCGGACGCCTTTCGGTCTCCTGCGGGAGTTTTCCCATTTGCAGGCTGGAAAACAGACAGCAGAGTCAGGTAGTGAAGCTGTTAGATGTGGTTTTTACAATCCTAAACCCACTGGAGTCTGCAGAAGCAAACAACAACAACGGCTGGAGTGGATCCAGAGCTGGACTCGAAGGCTGAAACCAGCTCCCGGTAGCGACCTGGACTCCACAGGACCTGAATGTCCTTCAGGGAGGTGGCTGCCAAGATGGACATCTTCTTCTTCTTTTCCTTTCGGCTTCATGTCTACCTTCGTGTCCTCTCTCACCGTCCATCAATCTTCTCTTTGGTCTTCCTCTAGACCTCCTGCCTGGCAGCTTCACCTTCATCTCATTCATCACTTTGTCTCAGTCATACATGTCCTGCACCCCTGGGACAAAATCTTCCTTCCTTTGGGCTTCTTCTCCCTTCATCAAATCAACCTTCTCCATCTCACCCTATTCTCTGTATCCTCCTCTCTCACACAACGACCTTCATGTCCTCTCTCACTGTGTCCATCCATCTTCTCTTTGGTCTTCCTCGAGACCTCCTGCCTGGCAGCTTCACCTTCAGCAACGTTCTCCCTAGATCTTCACCATGGTTTGGATATGAAGAGAGGAGTGTTCACGTCTAAAGCATCTCATTCATCACTTTGTCTCAGTCATACATGTCCTGCACCCCTGGGACAAAATCTTCCTTCCTTTGGGCTTCCTCTCCCTTCATCAAATCAACCTTCTCCATCCAACCTTATTCTCTGGATCCTCCTCTCTCACACCAACTACCTTCATATCCTCTCTCATGACGTCCATAAATCTTCTCTTAGGTCTTCCTCTAGACCTCCAATTCCAGCAACCGTCTACCAGTATATTTACTATCCCTCCTCTCAACCATCTCTGGCCTTTCTGACCTTCTCTCTACTGATGGACTCATTCCTGATCCTCTCCATCCAGGTCACTCCCAAAGAGAACCTCAGCATCTTCATCTCTGGGACCTCCAGCTCTGCCTCCTATCTTTTCTTCAGTGCCGCTGTTACCGAAGCATACATCATCGCTGGTCTCTCTTCTATCTCCTCCACCTTTCCTTTCCTTCTGGCCGATAGTCTTCTATCTCTTGGTACCCCTGACACTTTTCTCCACCCATTCCAACCCTCTTGAACCCGCCTCGTCACTTCTTCTCCACACTCTCCTACGCTCTGGACTGTTGACCCCAAGTACCTGAGATCCTCCAGCTTCTTGATCTCCACTCCCTGTAGCCTCACCGTTCCACCCGAGTTCCTCTCATCCACACAAACTGCTAAGATGTACTTAAAACTACCTCAGCGACCCTGAATGCAAGTGGTAAAGATAATGAATGAAGGAATATATACAGATCTGGGTACATATATTTTTATGATTACTTTTCTCTCCTGCTCTTTCTGAAAAATCCTTGCTCCTCGGCATCTTAACGTGTGCGCTAGCACCCGCTAGCATCAGTATGAATGCAACTCATACTGATTTCACTCCTTGGTCGCTTCACCAGACCGTTCCGTCCTCGCCTGTTTCAAATCGATGTGCTACTCGTTTAAGAATACAGGAAGTGTATATAAGAGTGTGGTCAGGTTATTAAAAGGTTAATATTTCAAATATTTATCAATAATAAAATACAAGTATGGTCTGTGGTAACTATAGCGGGATAAAGTTGATGAGCCATGCAGTGAAGTTATGCCGAGAGAGGAGCTCTGGTAAATATGAGGAAGTCTGGAGTGGCAGAGAAGTATGTTAGACTGGTGCAGGACATGTATGCTCGCTGTGAGACACTGGTACGGTGTGCTGTAGGGGTAACAGAGAAGTTCAAGGTGGAGGTGGGACTCCATCAGGGATCAGCTCTGAGCCCCTTCTTGCTCGCAATGGTGATGGACAGGCTGACAGATGAGGTTAGACAGGAATCCCCATGGACCATGATGGTCCAGATGACATTGTGATCTGTAGTGAGAGCAGACAACAGGTAGAGGAACATCTAGAGAGGTGGAGGTATGCTCTGGAAAGGAGAGGAATGAAAGTTAGTATCAGCAAGATTATATGTGTGTGAATGAGAGGAACTCGGGTGGAGCGGTGAGGCTACAGGGAGTGGAGATCAAGAAGCTGGAGGATTTCAGGTACTTGGGGTCAACAGTCCAGAGCAACGGAGAGTGTGGAAAAGAGGTGAAGAGACGGTCCAAGCAGGTTGGAATGGGTGGAGAAAAGTGTCAGGGGTACCAAGAGATAGAAGAACATCAGCCAGAATAAAAGGAAAGGTGTACAAGACAGTGGTGAGGATGTTTGGACTAGAAACTGTTCCAATGACCAAAAGTCAGCAGGCAGAACTAGAGGTGTTGGACTGCAGAGCGTTGAAACCGGAGCTTCAGGGAAAGTCTCAGCTGCGCCGAGTTCCTCCGGGACCATTTGTGTGGCGACAAAAAAACCCCAAAAAACCTTTCCCGCACCGTATCTCCCGTCAACATGTTGTGACACCTTGCAAACCCCTTCCCTCCCTCTTCGCCCCGTCGCCCGAATTCACGTTTCCACGAGCCTTTTCACTCCCGCTCTTCTCGGCTTCCGACGCACTCGTCTTCACTCGAGCCGCTAAATTATCATGTTAAACATAACTCAAGTCTTGAGAGTGGCGAGGACGACCCCCAGCCGCCCGCCCACGCTTCCACCCCTGCTGATTGGCAACGACTTGGGCTTGATGACAGCTTCCCGCCGACCGGCTTCCCCGCCTGTCTCAAGGCTAATTTTATTGATGGCGGCACCTTACACAACGTTAGCGGGGGGTAGGAGGGCGCCGGGGGGGCAAGAGGGTGAGTCACTTTCGATTTCCTGTGGCAATCTTGTGCAATTTTTTTTTTTTTTTTACGCAGCTGGTTCCTCTTGGTGCAGCCGCGGTTAGCGGTTAGCACGTTATAATTAAAGGGGAATTGGACGACAGATGAGCAGGGATTGTAGGGTTGGTGGGGAAGGGAAAAAAAAAAAAAAAAGGCTATTAAAATCCGCGCGAGATGAACTACCTGAACCCCGGCTTAATCAATGTAACACCGGGGACACTTCATTCTGAGGAGGAACTCCAGACCAGGCCGGGCTTTCAAAAGGGGGGCCATAATTTCACAGCTCTCCTCACTTTGTCGATGAGTAATTTCTGTTAAAAATATGAGGGCGCTCGGGGAGGAGGAGGGCTTGGAAGGAGAGGGGAGAAAGAAAGATTGTCCGCAGGAAAAAAAAAAAAAAAAAAAAATGAAGGCTGCGAAATCGCCACAGTATTTGAGCCCGGCTGCTGTCCTTCCTGCACTTACTGCACTAATAGTCCCATCAAAACTAATCCCGGCTCCTGGAGGTAACGCTCTCCTCCTCCTCTGCGCCCTTATTTTTGGTTTACGCCCAAGTCGTCACTGCCAGGACGGTCAGGAGGTGGCTTGTAAGGAACAGGGAACGGCTTTGCAAGGAAGAAGTAGAACATACAGTTTGAAGAGGAGGAAGAGAGGCTGGTGGTCCAGGGGTCTCCGTTGGGCTTCTGTTTGATTGGACGCCAAAGCACCATGTAGGCCGAGTTGCCGTCAACTCGTAGCATCTCCGGAGGGTCTCGGTCATCCAGGTCCTGGTTGATCCTTGAAGACACCTCAGCTCTCCAGACGAGGGCTCGGTCCACTCCCGACTTCAGGAGACCAACGTGCCACCCCAAAAGGTACGTACCCAAAACTCCCTATGATCCGGTAGAACAGAAGAAGCCTCCACAATAGTCCCATCAAAAGTAATCCCGGCTCCTGGAGGTAACGCCGCTCTCCTCCTCTTCTGCGCTCTTATTTTTGGTTTACGCCCAAGTCGTCACTGCCAGGAGGGTCAGGAGGTGGCTTGTAAGGAACAGGGAATGGCTTTGCAAGGAAGAAGTAGAACATACAGTTTGAAGACGAGGAAGAGAGGCTGGTGGTCCAGGGGTCTCCGTTGGGCTTCTGTTTGATTGGACGCCAAAGCACCATGTGGGCCGAGTTGCCGTCAACTCGTAGCATCTCCGGAGGGTCTCGGTCCTGGTTGATCCTTGGAGACACCTCAGCTCTCCGGACGAGGGCTCGGTCCAGGTCGTGATAGCTTCTGATGTTCGTGCTTCTCCCGACTTCAGGAGACCAACATGCCGCCCCAAAAGGTACGTACCCAAAACTCCCGGTAGAACAGAAGAAGCCTCCACAAGAGTCCACAAGGACTCTTACGCAACACTAAACACATGGACAATGGAGGACGTGGAGCAGGTGGTGGACCAGCAGCTCCATCTGGCTTCTTGTCCCACAAAGTAGAACACTCAGTGGAGGCTACGGTGTTGATGCTAACATGTAGCACCCCTGCAGGTTCCTTTAAAGACAGGCCGTTTGATTCTCTTGTCGGGCGCGTTTTAGCATCTGCTTAACTCTGCTGGAAGCCCAGAGAAGGTACCATCCCTGACAGACACCCGAGAAGATGGAGGAGTCGTAATCATCTGAAGTTCCGCCTTAATCCGTACAAGACGGGATTTGGATTGGAGATACAAGTCGGGAGCGCAGCTGAAAATAGAAGATGTTATCTCAGACATGGAGGAGCACGAGGGCAGGTGCGAAAATAGGGAGATTTTCAAAATAAGAGTCGTTTCTTTTTTTTTTTTTTATGGTTCTTTCTCGTTGTGTCTGTTGAGTCACAGCAGTGAAGTGTTTGAAGAGTGTCTCCAGCGTAACATCAGGAGCTGAACGAAACCAGAAGAAGAAGAAGAAAGAAAAGTGAGAATCCTTTGGATGGCGTGGAGCTTCCCGTCAGCGACCAGAGGTTGGAATCAGTGGAATGCAGGCGGCTTCTTAAAGCCTCCCGGGGGGCCGAAGGAAAGAGGCGGCGCAGAGGAAGCTTCTTATCACCTCCACAGGCAAAGGAAGCAGATCCAACAAACCCTTCGCTGAAACATGGAGACTCCATCCTGGCGGTATGTCTCTGATCCTGAGGTGGTTTCTCCTCTGTGGAGTGTTGGTAGAAACCTGATCTCCTTGGTGAAGGTCCACATGTCCCTGAACTTTCCCTCCCTGCCTGGTGCAGCTTCTCCAAACCCCGGCCTCGCACCAGATCGCTCCATTTCAGAACCTCCTCCTTCTTCTATTCCTTTTCACCCTCCATCCATAAGGTCCTCCTCTAGACCTCAGCATCTTCTACCCAGATCTCCACCATCCCTCCTCCGTCCTCTCAGTGTGACTTCATCTCCAGAACGTCTAGCATGTGCCGTCCTTCTTGATCCTCTCCATCTCCAACCTCCTCATCTCCATCTAAACGTCCCTCAGGACCTTCTGGAAAACCTGCAGGTAATATAGCATTTCCTTGGGCTCTGATTGGCTCATTGGCCTTTGCGTCATTACCTGCATCTCCTGCGCACGTTTACCATCTGGCTTTCAAATCGATGTGCTACTTGTTTAAGAGTACAGTAAGTGTTTATAAAAGCGTGGTCAGGTTATTAAAAGGTTAATATTTTAAATATTTATCAATAATAAAATACAAGCATGGTCTGTGGCAACGATGGTGGGATAAAGTTGATGAGCCATGCAGTGAAGTTATGCCGAGAGACAAACTCTGGTATTGTATGAGGAAGTCTGGAGTGGCAGAGAAGTATGTTAGACTGGTGCAGGACATGTATGCTCGCTGTGAAACACTGGTACGGTGTGCTGTAGGGGTAACAGAGAAGTTCAAGGTGGAGGTGGGACTCCATCAGGGCTGACAGATGAGGTTAGACAGGAATCCCCATGGACCATGATGGTCCAGATGACATTGTGATCTGTAGTGAGAGCAGACAACAGGTAGAGGAACATCTAGAGAGGTGGAGGTATGCTCTGGAAAGGAGAGGAATGAAAGTTAGTCGCAGCAAGACAGAATATATGTGTGTGAATGAGAGGAACTCGAGTGAACGGTGAGGCTACAGGGAGTGGAGATCAAGAAGCTGGAGGATTTCAGGTACTTAGGGTCAACAGTCCAGAGCGAAGGAGAGTGCGGAAAAGAGGTGAAGAGACGGTCCAAGCAGGTTGGAATGGGTGGAGAAAAGTGTCAGGGGTACCAAGAGATGGAAGAACATCAGCCAGAATGAAAGGAAAGGTGTACAAGACAGTGGTGAGACCAGCGATGATGTTTGGACTAGAAACTGTTCCAATGACCAAAAGACAGCAGGCAGATCTAGAGGTTGCAGAGATGAAGATGTTGAGGTTCTCTTTGGGAGTGACCAGGATGGAGAGGATCAGGAATGAGTCTATCAGAGGAACGGCACATGTTCGATGTTTTGGAGAGAAGGTCAGAGAAGCCAGACGGAGATGGTTGGGTCATGGACAGAGGAGGGATAGAGAATATATTGGTAGACGGATGCTGGAGTTGGAGGTCGAGAGGAAGACCAAAGAGAAGATTTATGGACGTAGTGAGAGAGGATATGAAGTTAGTTGGTGTGAGAGAGGAGGATCCAGAGAATAGGGTGAGATGGAGAAGGTGGATTCCCTGAAGTGAAAAGCCCAAAGGAAAAAAAAGAATTTGTCGCAGGGGTGCAGGACATGTATGACTGAGACAAAGTGATGACTGAGTGAAGATCTTAGTAGAAGGTTGCTGAAGGTGGACCTACCAGGCAGGAGGTCTAGAGAAGATTTATGGACGTAGTGCGAGAGGATATGAAGGTAGTCGGTGTGAGAGAGGAGGATCCAGAGAATAAGGTTAGATGGAGAAGGCTGATTGGCTGTGGAGACGCCTGAAGGGAAAAGCCGAAAGGAGAAGAAGTAGAAGACGATGCATTACGAACAATATTCCCATGGCAACAGATGCTAAAACGATAGCTAAATCAGGTTTTTCAGTCCTAGCTACAAGCTAGTGCTAGCTTGTACACATGTTTACCTTAGCTTAGCAGGGAGACACGAGAAGGACTCCGAGCCGCTTCACGCTAAGCGAGTCAAAGGGATTCTTCAGTTCGGCCGAGCCGAGGTTTAGCCGCTTACGTCGACTTACGTCCGCACACCCTCCGCAACGAACTGGCATATTTTCACACACACTTCAGAAGCTCCATCAGAGAACGGCGGATGAGGGAAAAAAAAAAAAGGAAAAACCTTGGATGTGTGTTTTTGTAAACACTTCGGGCTCCGACGACCCCGAGAAAAGCTTTATTCATTTATTCAAATTAATTTCCCCCGCTTTCGGAATAACACAGCGTTTCCATGTGAATAGTCCGCATGTGTGTGTGTGTGTGTGTGTGTGTGTCCTTGATGTGGAGCAGACACACTCTGAGGGTTTTGCATCTGCAGGGTGGACATGTTGAACAGAAGAGTGTGTGTGTGATTCAGCAGGAAACACAATGCGACCGACACACAACAGCCGGTATCTGTGTGCCACAGCGGGCGTTAATTATTTAAGTGTGTGTGTGTGTGTGTGACCTTGTGTTGCATTGTGTGAACGGATGTACGACACAAAGAGCGATTTTTCTTTTTTTTTTTTTTTTTTACGCCGACGACAACATCCAGCGCAACACGGAAGCTAAAACAGACTTAGCTTAAATAAAAGCGCTAGAAGTAGCGGGATAATGCTAACTAGCGACAGCGTGTTTTTTTGGCGGCGAGTCGTCTGCATAGAGAATTAGACAAGATGAATTGAAAAAAAAAATAAAACTTTGAATCTAGAATGGGGGGGGAAAAAAATGGCAAAAGGTTTCTGCCGTGTCATTCCGGTGCGGATCTTTTAGCGGTAAACGCTAACATTAGCCTTCCCCCTCCTGACAAACAGCCGCTTACGGGCAGAGTAATAACCCCTCCGACGGGAGGGGACGGCCGTCGCTGAAAATATTCTGGGGGTTTTTCGGCGGCGGTAGATAGATGGTGGACGAAAACCTCCTCCTTCAGCTGCCGGCGATCGATACCTTTTTATTTTGCCCGGGTCCTGGAGTTGTGATTGAAATGGCTGTTTGTCAGTGTCTTTAAAAAGAGCTTTGACTTAAGCGACGGCTTTCTGGAACTTAATCCGTTAGCAAAGCTGGCAGAGTACTTTGATTATTTTCTTTTTTTTTTTTTTGACCCGTCGCTCACTTTTCGGTCTTTTCTAGACAAAATCTCCTTTTATTTCTGTTTATTTTCCTTTTTTTCCCCCTTTTTTTCTCGTGGCTGATTTTTTGGGGGTTTTTTTGTGTCGGCCGGCTTTGTTATTTTGCTCTTGATTTCATTCATTCATTCATGATCTGGGCCGCTAGCCGGACAAATGTCAAGACATGCAACCATTCACTCATTCATTCACATGTTACACAGAAGCATACAACTACTCACCCTCTCAAGTGTCAAGTGCCTTAATCATTCATTCATTCACTCACAGACACATACAAGCATTCATTCATTCAGACATCATATAGAGCATACAACATTCGCCCCCTCATTCCCTTGCCATATAAGGACATACAACTATTCACCCTCTCATTCACTCATTGTGTAGAGACATACAACATTTGCACCCTCATTCAAATGTCACATAGAGGCGTACAACCTTTTGATTGTTCATTCACTCATTCATTCACTCATCCTATAGAGACATACAAGCATTCACCCTTTCATTCACATGTCATATTAGAGACCTACATCATTTCATCATTCATTCATTCAGACATCATATCGAGGCATACAACGTTGGCCCCCTTATTCCCTTGCCATATAAGGACTATCACCCTCTTTTTCAAATGTCATATCAAGGCCTACAACCATTGGCTTGTTCATTCACTCATTCATTCAAATGTTACACAGAAGCATACAACTCTTCACCCTCTCATTCACATGTCCCATAGAGGCATACATTTCCTTATTCATCCATTCATTTAAAGACATCATATCGAGACACACAACTATTCACCCTCTCATTCAGTCATTGTGTAGAAGCATACAACGTTCGCTCCCTCCTCCCCTCACCATGTAAGGACATACAACTCTTCACCCTCTCATTCACTCATTGTGTAGAAGCATACAACATTCGCCCCCTCATTCTCTTGCCATATAAGGACATACAACTATTCACTCTCTCATTCAAATGCCATATCGAGGCCTACAACCATTCGCTTGTTCATTCACTCATTCAGTCACACTTTACACAGAAGCATACAACTCTTCACCCTCTCAGTCACTCATTGGGTGGAGACATACAACATTCCCTTGCCATATAAGGACATTCAACCATTCACCCTTTCATTCACTCATTGTATGGAGACATACAACATTCGCTCCCTCATTTTCTTGCCATATAAGGACATACAAGTGGTCTTCTGAGTAATGCAGGTTCTCAACTGAACCTCCATCATGTGTTTGGACTGTGCGAGGAACCCGGAGAACCCTGAGGAACGTCACTCAGACACATGGAGAACATGTGTCCAACTGGAGGCACTACATTTAAAAAAAAAAAATAGATTTAATTAGCTTTAATTCCATTGTTTTCTTCTCATTTCAGTTATTTTTAAATATATTCCTGACAAAACCCCGGAGCAGGCGGCCTTCGGGCGATTGAAACGAACGCGACGCCGTCCATCTCGGTTACGTCTTCATCATCGCCTCGGTAACGGCGGCCCGTCGGCCGTAAATACCGGGACGGGTGCGAGGAGACGGGTCAGGGACTCCCGGCTGCAGAAGAATTCAAAGACCAAACAGAAGAAATTCATCTCGGCTTCCGCCCGAGGCGTCTTTGTTTGCGCGGCGGTGACATCGATCCCTCCTCCACTCCGACGCAAGAAAGAAACCAGCCTGGGGATAAAAAAAAGAAAAAAATCGCAGTTATAAGACATGGTTGTAACGCAGTGATGTCGTACGTTGATGATGTGGTGATTAATTGGACATTAATTGCAGATTAATTGGAGGTTTTCTTGTCATTTCAAGCCTTTCAAGATGAGGCTTCTGTCACTTCTGAGGTCACTTCTTCCAGGACTGAAGGATCTTGCTATGGTAATTACATTTTTTTTTCTTTTTTTTTTTATAAAATAATTAAATAATTGTACTTATATAGTTTAAAACTGTTAAACTGTTTTTTTTTTTTTAATATATGATTTTTTTTATTTTCCAGGAATTAATTAGTGGCTCCTTTAAGCTGAGATTTTTCTTCAGCACAATTCACAATAATTTTCTGCATCCTTTAATTATGTGTTTATATATTTCCATTTATTTATTTCTTCATTCATTTTTTTATATTTTTATTATTTCGCTGTCCGGGTTATTCCATAGCATCGCAGACAAGATGTGTGTGTGTGTGTGTGTGTGTGTGTGTGTGATAGAGAGAGAGAGACAGAGTTCAATATCCATTAATAAATATAAATATTGCTCTATTAATTGTTAACTATTAATACAATATATAATAACGTATAAACATAATAAATAAATATGAACAATAAATAGAATAAATGAATATAAAAATCAATAATGATGACAATATAATTCTATAAAAATAACAATGTAATACATATATCTTTTATTTTATTTTTGTTTTATTATTATTATTTTATTGTTGTTGTTGTTGCTGATTCTGAGTCCAGGATGTGTCGCTAAACTATTTAGCATCCCCATTCATTTTATGCAATAACAATATTAAGAATGGTAATAACAATATTATTGTATAAAATTATAAATGGAACATACACATTATATCATTTATTGTCATTAGCATTTTTATTATTATTATTAATATTATTAGCCTGCGGGTGTTAGGACTCAGAAGATGCTGAATCTGAGTCCAGGACGTAGCGCTAAACTCCTTAGCATCCTTAATCCTTTTAGGCAATGAAATCATTTTCCCGACTGCTGATTCCCTGGATTCCTTGGATTCCAGGTTCTCCCCGGGGCCTTCAAGCCCGAGGGGAGAAGAACCGGGTGGAAAAATAAAAACCCCAGCAATATTTCCTCTTTCCTTGTCCCCCTTCCCTCCCTTTATCCACAATAATCCCCCCCAGAGCCGGGGTGATAATGGCTAATGGATCTCCGGACCTCGCTAGCCCAGAAATACAGCCCCGTCTCCGTGGCGATGCTGAGGGTGCAGGTTGTGTGTGTGTGGTCGCCGTGCCGACGGTACGTATTCATGGCGATTAGCCGGCTAACGGGATTAGCTCGTCTTCCATCTAGCCGTCCGCTTCCCTCTATCGTCGGCCGGTCGTTCCTCGGAGGTGGTTTACACGCCGCCGATATTTGGGCCGGCGGCGTTTGAAAAGGGGAGAAGTTCACCGTCTGCAGGAAAAAAATTAATGTAAATAAAATGTAAACCTGCGCTGAACTGGTAAATTATCTCCTGTCCCGCTAAGTTTATCTCCTTGTCCGTCCGGTCGCTACGTCATGATGTTGAAGTACTTTCATGTGTTAGCAGAAGCTAGTTTGGCTTATGGTAGCCTCCGGTTAGCTGAAAAGATGCTAAGCCCTTGAGAACAGGAATTAGCAAACAACCAAAGTATGCTAGTGTCAGGCTAATTTGTGTTTTCTGGATTATACTACTTGGCGAGCAGGTGATAAAGCAAAGTGAATAGATGCTAACAGTAACTTACCACAAGGTCAGCTAGGGCTAGTGAAAGAAGCTAAAACACTGCTAGCAGGTGCTTTTGGCCGCAGGTAGCCTGTTTTGCTACCATCTACTACTGTAGATGTTAAGCCATTGCTAAAGTTTGTGTAAGCTAATAGTGTGCTACAACTGCAATTTTTTTCTGCCGACTGATGCTATCACATGACTACGCTAATTGAACAGGAGCTAATAGATAGCAGAAGGCTCGTGACCAAACAAATAGTTTCCCTGTTAACCGATGTTTCTCGTAGCAGCTAGCATCAAATGGACTGGACAACATCGCTTATCGACGCGTACGCTAGCGAATAACAAGCTACCACTAACGGACCGATTAAGCTAACGCTACCCGTGTAACCTCAGCTAATACGTGAGCGGAGCTTCATCACAAATGTTTGACACGTGTCAAGAAAAGGCTAATAGCGTCTTGCCGCTATCACACCGAAGAGCACATTTAGCTGTTATGACATCACGCCGTCTCCAGGCAACTGTTTCCACACCTTGTTATACGTCTCGGCGAAACTCGGAGCGGCGGCTCGAAAGAAACAGATAATGAAGCCGTCCGTGGAATAAATAAACTTAACAGCGGACGATTAGAAGTTCATTGAACTCTCGAGTTTCTTAATTAAAATGTTTTTTTTTTTGTTGTTTTTTTTTTTATTCATGTCAACACACCGGCGACGTTTTAAAAAAAAAAAAAGTTTTTCACTTTATCACTCCGGTTGTCCGGTTGTTAATTACTTTACTATTTTATTTTATTATTGTTGGTGACTGACAGCAGTGACTGTGTTTCCTCCTTGTTGGGAAAAAGTAGAAACAAAAAAAAAAAAGATGTTGTAATTAAAGTGCAGGTTTGTTTCTTTTGTAGGAAATAAAAAGCTTCAGGTTCGACGCTCAAACAAGACGTCCTCATACGGGGACGACCTGCTCGTTTCCATGGAGACGGGGAAGATTCATAACTATGGATGGACGACTGAAGAGTGCAATGGATGGATGGATGGATGATGGATAGATGATGGAGGGATGATGGAGTGATGATGGATGATGGATGGATGGATGATGGATAGATGATGGATAGATGATGGAGGGATGGATGGATGGATGTTCAATGGATAGATGAACTGATGGATGGATGGATGATGGATCAATGGATGGATGGATGGATGGAGGGATGATGGATGGATGGATGAGAAGATGGATGGATCAATGGATGATGGAGGGATGAAGGTCTTTCTGTCCAAACCAATGAGATTCCTTCATTCTCTCTCTTCACGTTTACAGTTAAAATGAAAGATTGAAGTAAATTGCTTTTGTTGATGATGGTTTGTGTTTGATGGCTCATTTTGTCTGTGTTCACACACACACACACACACACACACACACACACACACACACACACACACACACACACACACAAATAACAACCACAACAAAACACCCTGACCTTTCAATAGAAATGTCTTTATCATTAATTGGGTTCCATATAATTGAAATCTTAAAAACGTCACCAGGAGCTTTGTTTTTACCGCCGGAGCGACAACTGGGGTGACACCGTTCACTCCTTTATTCACTCCTTTAATCACTCCTTTATTCACTCCTTCATTCCTTTATTCACTCCTTCATTCACTCCTTTGTTCACTCCTTCACTCCTTTATTCACTCCTTCACTCCATTCACTCCTTCATTCCTTCATTCACTCCTTCACTCCTTTATTCACTCCTTCATTCACTCATTCATTCACCCCTTCACTCATTCATTCACTCCTTTATTCACTCCTTCACTCTTTTATTCACTCCTTCACTCCTTCATTCGCTTCTTCACTCCTTCATTCACTCCTTCATTCACTTCTTCACTCCTTTATTCACTCATTCATTCACTCCTTTATTCACTCATTCATTCACTCCTTCATTCACTCCTTTATTCACTCCTTCACTCTTTTATTCACTCCTTCACTCCTTCATTCGCTTCTTCACTCCTTCATTCACTCCTTCATTCACTTCTTCACTCCTTTATTCACTCATTCATTCACTCCTTTATTCACTCATTCATTCACTCATTCATTCACTCCTTCATTCACTCCTTCATTCACTCCTTTATTCACTCCTTCACTCTTTTATTCACTCCTTCACTCCTTCATTCGCTTCTTCACTCCTTCATTCACTCCTTCATTCACAGGAAACAGACACAAAACAGTTCGTATTGATTTCTTTCCCTCCACAGACGACAACTTGACATTTCCTTGACAGCAATTTGCGCTCCTCTGGCATCCCCTGGTGCGACCGACCAATCAGGAGGCGGCTTCCCCCCTCTCCCCCCAACCCCATCAGCCGGACGCCCGTAGATGTGAAGGTACGCTCTTTAACTCCAGCTGATGCCTTCAGACTGCCGCCGGCGTTCACTTTTCCTAGTTTTTCATATCATTGACAGAGATAAACAGCCATGACAGTGTAATAACAGGGTAATAACAGTGTAATAACACTGTAATAGCAGTGTAATAACTGCGCGTTTGATCTGAGCGTCCCTGGCGGCGTCTGATCACACGAATCCCGACGGCGCCCAGTAACCGGAGGATGACGGTCGGTTTCCGTAACCATGGCGACCGCATCCAATCCCCAAACAAGCGGCAGCTCTCCAGGTTCTCCGTGCGCATCCATGAATGAGAGGGTGAACGGTCGGAGAGACGGGATCAATATGTCGATCGATCAATAAGGTGGAAAAGGAGGGTAAAGGTGAGATTTTTTTTTTTGATTCAATTTAAAAAAAAAATCAAAAGGGATCCCTGAGGAGGAGTGAGGAAAGGAAGCTGCTGATTGGATGAAACCCCAAGTGGGCGGGAACGTGGACGGGAAGTCACATGTAAGGCAGGCAGGAAGTTGCCGCCTTATCAAAATAAAACAGGAAATGAGATTTCCCTGGTCATGGACCCAAAACAAGATTCTAGAAACTGGAATTTCTAGAAACCGCCTGCCGTCCATCCCATAATAACACAGGCAGCACCGAAAGCATCCCTCTAGCACGGCTTTGTATCGCACTCAGCGCCCCCTAGTGGCCTGGAGGTATAACTGCACCTCGTGCGACATGACAGATGATGACATATCAGTTTGATTGTGCTTCCCGTGTGTGTGTGTGTGTGTGTGTGTGTGTGTGTGTGTGTGTGTCGTCGTCGCGGCTAATGTGGCGAGCGCTGACATTCTGATAAATCTCCCGGCGCGCTGCCCTTTCACAGCTGCTGACGCCGTTAATGGAGGGAGGAGAGGCTCCTCCTGCAGACGCTCGCCGTCCAGATGGAGTGAATATTTACGGCGCTGCAGTCCCGCGCCGTGGACCGCAACCCGCCGCTGGGTCCGGACGGGTGGTTAGCAGTGGCTAGCAGTGGTTAGCAGACGTTCCCACTGTTAGCCTTCCTGTGTGGAGTCCCAATGTGTCTCCATGGGGCTCCTCAGGGTTCTCCGGGGTCCTCACGAGGGTGAATGTCCTTATATGGTATGTGAACAAGGGAGCGAAACTTGTATGTCTCTATATGGCATGTAATTGAGAGGGTGAATGTCCTTATATGGTGTGTGAATGTGGGAGCGAGACTTGTATGTCTCTATATGACATGTGATTGAGAGGGTGAATGTCCTTATATGGTGTGTGAACAAGTGAGCAAAACTTGTATGTCTGGATATGATGTGTTATTGAGAGGTTGGATGTCCCTATATGGTGTGTAAACGAGGGAGCGAAACTTGTATGTCCCTGTATGACGTGTGAATGAGAGGGTGAATGTCCTTATATGGTGTGTGAACGAGGGAGCAAAACTTGTATGTCTATATGACCTCTGAAGGAGAGGGTGAATACTTGTATCTCTATATGATGGGTGAACGGGTGAATGCTGGAGGTGGTGTTGGTTGGTTTCCTTTGACCTTCTCCCCTGGATCTGCTCCTCATAAATATCCCGCTCTTTTTTGGAAATCACCCCTTTTTTTTGGGACTCCTGTGAATTTCAAGGGTCTGCACCCTCATTTCGAACCCCCTTTTTTGCGATTTTGTCATCCACAGTCCGCCGGGCGACCAGCTGGTCTCCACCAACCTGGCGTCGCGGAAGTTTACGCCTTCCCGACAGCCAATCAGACGCCGCCGGACACTAATCCAGTAAGTGTCCTTTGTCCGGAGCGAGCGGAGATCCCTGCACGGATTTAACCTTCATATTAACACACGACCCTCCACCGGTAAGGTGGACCAGAGGATCGGCGGCGGCGAGAACCCGTCGATATTGTAGCGACGGCGCGTCGACAGCTGTAAATGAGTCGCCCGTTGCCGCGAGAGGGGTCGGGAGGTCAGGGGGGTTCAGGGCGGAGGAACCTCGGCTCAGTGGAAAAGGAGGAGCTGGAGGTGTCGGAGAAAGTGGGAGGAGTTCTCCATGTGACCACTGAACATCATCCATTCGTTATCCATATCGCTACCTTTCTCTGCTGTCATTGGACCAGAGCTCTAAGGAGACATGCAGCCATTCACACATCAAATGGGGACATTCACTCATTCATTCATATTTTTATATGAAGACATCCAATCATTCACCCTTTCATTCAAACACAGCGTACGACATTCACTATGTTATTTATCATCATATAGACGTCACTATTTATCCTCTCATTCACAAATAATAAGAGATAAACAACCATTCACCCTCTCATTCACACGTCACATGGGGACATTCACTCATTCATTCACATGTTATATGAAGACATCCAATCATTCACACGTCAAATTGAGACATAGGACAAATATGTCCCGCCGGTGGCCTCCTCTCATCGCCGTGGTTACGGACGCCATCATAAAATCTCAGCGGCCGTAACCTGGGGGCGGGGCTTAGTGAGTGCGCCATTTTTATTTTGATTTTTTTTCCACCTCGGAAACGGCCTGATAGACGGCCACCATTCAGCAGCGGTGCGGATGTGTGTGTGTGTGTGTGTGTGTGTGTGTGTCCCCCCATCCGTCTGCATTAGGACCACTTATTATTAAGGCAGCTATTTATTCTCCGTCTTTATTTCCTGCAAGGGCGTGAGGGAGGAGGGGAGGGGAGGGCGGACGCATTGATTTTCGGGGATGAACGGCGGCGCCGCCGCGCCATCTTCATCAGCGACACGTTTGACGAAGCGGCGAAGCTGCAGACAAAACACGGCGGGGGAAAAAAAAATAAAAAAGGGAGGGAAGGGTAGGGGCGAAGCTTAATTGGACACGGCGCCATCGGCTCCATGTTTGCCCTTTACAAGCTCCGCCTCCTCGCCGCTCGCCCCCCCCACCCCCCCCTCCCTCGCCAGATTAAATTGGCTGCAGTCATCCGTCGGGCGGCGCGGGGAAATAAATAGGAGATAAATAACGGCAGTTGAAAATGTTGGCTTTTTTTTTTTTTTTTTTTTTTTTATCGGAATTGGCGCCACTTTTTTTTTTTTTTTTTTTTTTTCCTCCCCTGCGCAGATTTGCATTTGGAGCGGCGAAAAAAAAAAAAAAAATCATCATATGAAAATGTGCATGTGCACGTGCACGTGCATGGCACACACACACACACAAACATATACACGTGCACGCACAGCACTCGACACAATCCCAGCACGGTGGAAGTGTCTCCCCGGCGACGCGACGCCTAGTAGGATTTCAGTCTTGCTGCTGTAGCTCATAAGCCCTGTGCACGTAAACACACACACAGACACGTGCGCACGCTCACACACACACACACACACACACACACACACACACACACACACACACACACTAGGGGTGTAGGCTTAACTGCACACTCCGTCACACCACACCTGGGTTATTTAAAGCACAGGTGAAAACTCACACAGTGACATATATCCAACTCCTGCACAACAACTAATATAGATATAGATTTACACACACACACACACACACACACACACACACATATATACATATATATATATATACTCAGTCATATATAGATATATATTGAATAGAAAAGTTAGAAAATCACCCGTCAAGTTAATCTTCTTAAATGTCCATATCTGTTTTAGAAACTGGTTAGCAGTGGTTAACAGATGTCAGAAGAGGTTAGCATTTGAGAGTAGGGGTTAGCAATGGTTAGCGGCGATAAGCAGCGGTTAGCAGATGTAAGAAGAGGGTACCAATGGCTAGCAGGGGATAGCATTGGTAAGCGGTGGTAAGGAGTGGTTAGCAGACATAAGAAGAGGTTAGCATTGGTTTGCAGTGGTAAGCAGATGTCAGAAGAGGTTAGCATGGGTAAGCAGGGGTTAGCATTGGTTAGCAGTGTCAAGCAGTGGTTGGCAGATGTCAGAAGAGGTTAGCATTTGAGAGTAGGGGTTAGCGGCGGTAAGCAGTGGTTAGCAGATGTAAGAAGAGGGTAGCATTGGCGAGCAGGGTTTAGCATTGGTTTGCAGTGGTAAGCAAATGTCAGAAGAGGTTAGCATTGGTAAGCAGGGGTTAGCATTGGTTTAGCGGTGGTAAGCAGTGGTTAACAGATGCCAGAAGAGGTCAGCATTGGTTTTTCCTGTGTAAGAAGGGGTTAGCATCGGTTAGTGGTTGTAAGCAATGGTTAGCATGTGTTTTTAGGCTTTAGCATTCATTGGCATTTGTAAGCGGTTGTTACCAAGTTAGTGATGGTTAGCAATGGTTAGCGATAGCTAGCAGAAGTTAGCCCTGTCGCCTTGTAGCATGCGTTACGGGTGGGTTCTCACAGAAGTCACACTTCACACTTCCTGTGTGGAGTCTCCATGTCTTCCCCTTGTCTGCATGCGGTTCCTCAGGGTTCTCCAGGTTCCTCCTGCATGCAGGAGGAACCTGGAGAACCTCCCTTGTCCAGAGGCGTGGATGGTTGAATGTTTCTGTTTGACGTGTGAATGAGTGGGTGAATGGTTGGATGTCCTCCAGGTTCGTTATAGACCCTCATTCCACGATCGCTAGAACAGACGATGAACATGTGAACGTCCTGGTGTCCTTCTAGAAGGTCACGTCAAAGGCGGCCATTTTGGTTACCGTCGTTCCCTTCTGCTTGAGAAGACCGATCCACTCGTGCTGCTCGACCAGCTAAAAGCCTCCAGCGAGTCGTGAAGCGCCGCGCCGGCGGTCCTTGGAGACTTCTCCGAACAAAAACAAGACTTTTTAAGGTCTCGCTCGTCTTCTAGTGAACCGAGGAGCGTCTCGCCGAGGACAAAGAAGAAGAAGGACCTGCGTCCGGCGGTCGGGGGTGGAAGGAGGAGGAGGAGTAGATCGAAACCGCCTGCGGGGGAAACAGCTCGGCGTCTCCGACGGCAACGCTGTAAAACCCGCCTGTCACAGCGGCAGCTCGCCGCAGGCTGTCAGTCACACCTAGCGGGCTGCGGCTACGTCAATAGCGCCGAGGTGTTCCTCCTCATCTTCATCTGCCGGTGTTTGACAAGCGCCGTCCCGCTCCACGTCGTTAGCCTAGCCCATGCTAGCCGCCTTCACCTTGGATGTAGGTCTGACCACTGAGGAGCAGGGAGCTCCATCTCCTTGTGCTAGCGCGCCGTCGGCTAGCTCCACCCTTGACCTCGGCTAGCATCGAGCTAGGCTAATGTACCCCGAGGTTTTAGAGGAGGTTCTTTGGAGTCCAGCCCCGTGAATGAGAGGGTGAAGGATTGCAGGTCTCCGACCTGTGAATGAACGAGTGAATTTTTTCGGTCTCTCTTTTGGTCCGCATGGTTTTTGCAATATTAGATGTTGATAGGTCACATGACCATGCTGCGTAGGACGAAGGAATGAATCAGCGTGAGCCCTTTACGGCGAGCACCACTAGATGTCACCGTGCGAGATGCTAATGCAGCGACTCCGAGCTCAAAATCCTCCAGGTCGTTTTCAAAAAAGGTCCCCTGGGATGTCCTGTGGACGTTGCCTAGCAACCAGACCGACCTGCCAGACGGAGACTCCACCTCGCTCGGCGGTGTGAAAACCGTCTGGGCTCCCGGCGGCGCCGGCCAGTCACGAACGTGGACCGATTTTTGCACACCGGCGGCGGAAGAAGGACCTGGAGTTCGGTCAGGAGGGGGGGTGAAGGTGCTTCATGACATGGTTCCACCCAGGAACCTTCTTGTAGAAGTGGCAACTTCTGAACCCCCTCTGTAAGGTAGGGTTCACCAGCAAACAAGTGAAGAACCAACAGAGCTGAACCTGCCTGATGTCAGGAGGTCCACAAGTTTGGTGGACCAGAAGAAACCCTCTCACAGACAGAAGACCAGAACCCATGGGAGTCCAGTCCCAGACATGTATGACCCGAGGAGCAACACCTCGGGGTCTGCTCTGAGCTGGAAGCCAGTGGAGAAAGTCGGATCAGAACTCTGGATGCTTCTTCTCAGGCAACCTGGCTGGAAGGGCACTACGATGATCTTGTATGCTCGGAGTGGTATCCCCTCGTGGTTTCGTGGTGTGTCAGGAGATGTTGATGGTCTTGGATGTTCCCTTCTGAGTTGGACGGCAGCTTTTAGCGCCCGCCTTCCAAAAGACGCACTGAAAAACTACATGATTAATCTTCTAGTTGATTAGCCAGAAGGAGGTCAAGGGAGTGCTTCTTTGAACAGGAGACACCCAGAAAAAGATTTTTCAAGCTTACTTTTGTAAGATAAGTCACGACAATTCAGCGAAATGTGGTCTGTTGGGCATTATGTAACCCTGAACACACTGGAAAAGGGCCAGACTTCTATTCCTGTTTTGAAGTGTCTGTTTTTAGGTGGTGTTTCCAACCTTCGTCTAGTCTACATATGGGAGCAGAAACTGCTGGAGCTAATGGTTCCGTAAGAGTACAAGTATACATTCTTTTACCATCTGCGGTATTTACCCAGCGCCCCCAGCAGGGCCGGAGGTGTCGTTGACCCGAGAGGCAAGGGTTCGCCCCAGATCCGTCGCGGGGCTACAAGTAGAGCGGTACTCCTCAGCAAATGTACCTCTTGTTTGCCTCGAATTTAAACCGCTTCGGAATCTGGTTTAAATCCCAAGTCGGCACTTCTTTACATCCCTCCGTGAGCCGCCCCGCTGTCGCTGACTTGTATGCTTTACATCCGGTCGCCATCTCCTGAGCCATCAGGCCTGGGAAACGACTTCTGGCATCTTCCAGCAGGAGTTCCTCACCTTATGACGGTTTCTCTCCACGGAGGGGGTTCAGAGGGGGGGATGGGGTCCACCTTACGATTCCCTCGGTTCCCGCCCGGCGTTGCCGTAACATCCACACAGATTAATCCGCTTCCCCTCCGTTAATGAGTGCTTGGATCATCCCCCAGAGCTGACGGGCCATCACACCTCCATGTTTTTTGTAGTCAACCCCCCTCCCGACCCCCCGCCGCTTCATCCATCCCCGCCGAGTCCGAGGAGGCGGCAGGAACCCCGCGGACACTCGCAATCGGGGGGGGGGATGTGCTTTTGTCGCTTCTTTTATCATTAGTACATGTCGGGCATTTGCTGGAGGGGGAAGCTGCTTCACACACACTCCGGTAACGGCGTCCTTGTGAGGGCCGGCGAAGCTGAGGAATGGGGCCGTCTTTTTCTTTTTTTCTTCGCCTTGACGATGTGGACAGTCGCTATCCGGCTTCTCGTGGCGGAATTCTGACCCCGGCGCCCGAATGAGGCTAGCGCCGCGCCCGCTAAGAGGCGGAGCGGCAGGGTGTGAAATGACATCAGTAGTTAAAAGATACGAGTGAAGGCGTTCTAGAGGAACCGAGAGCGATGACAAAATGGCGGCGGCGTCGTAATGCGCGCTGGACCGGAGGCCGTAAATCTTTTAAGACCAATTTATAAATATTACCCCTGGCTCTCTGGACTCGGGCCGTCGCTAGTTTCCATCTGGTATCGTCGTCCCACAACCGCCCGTGAAAATAGTTGCGTTCTTCTTGGAGCCATCAGAGATTCTGTCCTTCTATACTTGAACATACTTGAGTTGCGCCTTTTTTTTGGAAGCAGAAGTGGAGATGTTCATGCTAGGCTAGCAGCTAGCGGTAGAGCTACCCAGAATCAACCGCGGATCCAATGCACTCTTCTAGGCCAGAGCAAGAAGCTGCACTCTGAGGCCTACAGAAGGTGATTCTGGGACTTCTCTACCCAGGGTGCAACTCTTTTGGGTCTTTTCTAAGGGTTGTATAGAAAAAGACCCTTTGTGGCTTCTTGTTGTTGTTGCCGTTGGACTCCGAGTAACCTTTGGAAAATCCTCCGTCATCCGACCGGACGCACGGAAAGCCACTCTCAGCCGCTTCCCTCCTCGAATGCCTACAAAGTCGCACGGGTCTCAGAAGACAGGAAGTGCTCTTGAGCGCGTCTTCTGAAGAACCGCCGTCTTAGTCTTCTTTTTAATTTCAATGAAGCTACTTCGGAGGGTTCCGGCTTCAAAGCCTTGGAAGTCGGCGGCGAGGCAGATGACGCTGCAGGCTGTCGGGTTTGTTTGTTTTCCCGTTTGTCTTCTCGGCGGTACCACCGCACCAGGCCCGCTTCCTCGTATCCTCACCGAGCCCTCCCTTCGCTCCGCCTTCTGATCCCCAGGAGTAAAAGCAGCGTAGACTTGTAGTCTTGCGTTCGCCTTTTGTCTTCCCCGCACCGCTATGCCGATGACTCGGGGGCGGCGGCGGCGGCGGCGGCGGGCGCTGCGAAGCCGCTGATGTGCAGCTGTCTTTGCCCGTCGTCCCTCAAGCCAACGGCAGCCTGGTCTTACATCACCCCGGTTGTCTCTTCGCCCCCCTAAAAAAAAAAAAAACGCCCCGGCGGACATACTTTGATGAAGCATAATGAGCAGAATGTACACACTCATAGGCTGCCTCCTCTTTAAGGGCTCTTTGTTCTGACTCCTCTATAAACACAATTATGTTGTTGTAATTACTTCATTTCATGCTGCTTGGGACCCTTTGAAGTGCGAGGCCTCCGTCTCAGTGGGCGGAACAGCGATCTTAGAGGAACCCGACTCGACAACAACAACAACAAAAAAAAGGAAACCCTAAATGACAGTTTGGGTCAGCGGACATCACGGAGGGTACCGCGCTACAAAACCTAGCGTGCAGGTAAAGTACGGCTTCTGCAAGTGCTAAACTATATCTCCAGTTCTGCCCAAGGAAGGCTATAAACAGTTAGCAATGCTAACAGTAGGTGCAGTTGACCGGAGATGCGCAGATAGGGCGGGTGGAGGGTACCGGGCTACCAAATCCAGCTCGCAGTTCAAGTACGGCTTCTGCAAGTGCTAAGCTACATCTTGGGTTCTGCATCCGCCCCTGGGTTCACTCAATGCCAAAGGGTCACCGCTTGGAAAGGAGAGCTATAAACCGTTAGCAATGCTAACAGAAGGAGCAGTTGATTGGGGATGCTAGCCATTAGCATGTCTTTATACTCCTACGCTATGCGTTGTAAACCTTTCATACTTTCATCCAACAGCTAACGGACGCCTGGCGAGATGCTGCAGGAGATCAAGCCCCGCCTCCTGGGAACCTGTCCAATGACAGCCCGGGATGAGGTCCAATCAAATCTAGAGCTGCCAGATTGAAGTGACCAATGGAAAGGAAAAAAAACAAAATATGTATATATATTTTTTTTTCTATGAATATACATAGATTTTTCTAAATGCATATATATATTTTTTTCTTTTCTTTATAAGTTACTATATTTTGTCTCCATGTAATGCATATAAAAAACTTTTGTATACATAAATATAAAGAATGTCTTGTTCAACTGCCACTTTATATATATAAAATATATATATGTTTGCATATATAAAATGTATGTTTATATCTGAATATATATTGGAATAATATTGGGCAAGAAAAAAAAGTATAGATTTATTCACACAAAAGTTATATAATTGCATTATATTTTTTTATGTATAGAGAGAAAATATAGATATATTTATAAAGGAAAAAATATATATGCATGTTTTTTTCTGGTACCTTTGCCACTATAATTAAACTTCTACATAATAAATAACAATAAATAAATTATATAAATTATACATAATATACACACATATATGTATACGTATATTTTTTTTCTATGAATATACATAGATTTTTCTAAATGCATACATATATGTTTTCTTTTGAAATAAATATATTTTCTCTCTATGTAATGTATATCAAAAACTTGTGTATACATAAATGTAAAGTGTCTTGTTCAAAAGATATATATATGTGTGTGTATATATATATATAATGTATGTTTGTATCTAAATATAAATTGGAATAATATTGGACAAGAAAAAAAGTATAGATTTATTCAAACAAAACATATTTACATTATTTTTTTATGTATAGAGAAGATATATTCATTTATCAAGGGAAAAATATATATGCATTTTTTTTTCTTTATAAATAAACTTCTACATACTAAATAACAATAAATAAATTATACATTATTTACACATATATATTTTTTATTTTATTTCATTTTATTTTATTTTTTTTTAATTCTGGTAGCGTTGTACTTGTTTTTTTCTTGGAACCTCTTCACGGCTGTTTGTTGAAAATCCCCTCTTTTTATCCGCTTCACTTTTGTCAGTTCTTCTGCGCCCCGGCGGTGTTTACAGGTAACACACACTCAAACCCGGTCAGTCTCACAAACACACACACACACATATACTGATGCGCCAACGCGCTACTAGCGTAAGGATAATTCCAATAACACACGCCTCAGTATAATCCAGTGCAGCTTAACGGCATCACGATTTTCAGCCTCCTGAAATGAAGGCGATAATCCTGATGACGTTCGGAGGGTTTGTTGTTCCGCCGACTCGCGTCGCATCAAATAAACTGACACCTTAGCGTTAGCGCTAATAGCTTGTCTATAACTCGTTAATAACTGTAAATAAATGCATTTTTCTCAGGCTGCTGTAGTTTAAGGCGTGCCGGTGGCTAGTTAGCTAACACTATTAGCATTGCCATTTGGTGCTAACCTGCTAACGGTAAAGAAACCTCCCATGGATGATGTTAGCATCCTGCGCAATTGCAGGTAACTGCACATCCCCTCTGCCTGTTAGCTAGCGGCTATCAGCGTCACGCTATTTTCTAACACGCTTGAAGATCCAGTGTGAAGAGAATAAAACCAGAAAGTTGTTTTTTTGTGAAAAGCGGCGTATTTTGGCGAGGCCGGCGGCAGAGTTCAGGCGGAGGCTAGCGGAGGTGGGGGGGATAATGGAAGGCTGTTTGAAAACACCGCTTGCCGCCGGAGCGCTAATGCAGCGGCGGGCGGCCGGCGGGGTCCCGGGCGCTAAATAGGGGGGTTACGGCGGAACAGACGAGGCGTTCAGGGCCTCGTGTTTTTATTTAATTAAGTGAATAAAAGTGCTATTATGAGCGGAGTGTGCTGCTGTCCATTATTACGCTCGCCGCTCCTCCGAATGCAGCTTGACACGGGGAAAGGACGCTTTCTGGCAAAGCTCTTTTGTTCTTTGACCTATCAGTCCATGCCACGCCGCCTTTTTTCATTTATTCTCTTCCCTTTCCCCGTGAGGACGCCGTGAACGGATGATCGTCCGTCACTCCTCGGAGTTTGTGTCCTCCCAACTTCGGCCTTGACGGTTCAGGGTGCTTCTGCAAGAGACCCAGACTTGTATGCCCGAATGCGACGGTTGTAAAACCTATATGCGGTTCAAATGTACGGGTGAACGGTTGTATTTCTCTGTCAAAAGTGTGAATGAATGAGTGAATTGTTGTCTTTGTATGTTTGAATAATTGCTGGATCCATATAAAATATGAATGAATGAATAGTTGTAAGTTCCTTTACGACGTGTGAATGAGAGGGTGAATGAATGAATGTGTCCATACCATGCCGGTCGAGCGTCTCCATGTGACGTGTGAATGAATGAGTGAATGGTCGTAGAGCGGCATATGTGGCCCTCTGATTGGCTGACGGTGAACCCCGCCTCTCAACCGATGACATCAGTGATAGGCTCCGCCCCCTTTCCACCACCGAGGACAGGATTGGTAACGAATGAATGAAAGAGTGTTCAGATTAGCATGTTGCGATAGCAAGGTTCATTATTATTATTATTATTATTATTATTACCATTATTATTATTGTTTATGTTGTTGTTAGTTTTAGTTGCATTAGCAACAGTAGTTGTCATTTTGATGATGTTATAATGCATTTTGTTGTCATAAATCTTGCTTGTTATTACTATTATCATTATTATTATTGTTATCATCTTAATTGCAGCTTTTATTGTTTCTGCTATAGATTTTATACGTCAATATTTTTTATTGTTATCATCATCAGATTTTTATTACTATCACTTCTTTTACTATTCGCAATCATATTTTTCATTATCATCCTCATCATCACTGCTTTTATTATTCACAATAATATTTCCTTCTCTTTATTATTATCATAAATACTGCTTTTATCATTCACATTAATTGGAGTCTTAAAATAATATATTCAATAATATAGACATTGTGAGAGATTTCTATATTATTATTTATTCATATTATGTCAATTATTCTTATTATTTTGACTGTTATTATCATTGTAGTGCTTGAAACCATCAAATATCTGCCAAGAAGAATTGGACAATTCTCTTTTTATTCCTCTATTTTTCCACAACAAGCATCCATCCATCCCTCCATCCATCCATCCCTCCATCCATCCATCCATCCATCCATCCATCCATCCATCCTGCAGAAGAACCTCCATGGCCTCCTACCTTGGAAGGTGGAGGAGGATCTGACCGACGCAGGCGATGAGGTTCGACTTGATAAAGAGAGAATATTAACTCCTGCCCGGGGTTTTTATTGGCTGTGACCCTCGGTCTTCTCCTCTGGACCTCCACCTCCGTCCACCACCTCCTCCATCTCCTCCTCCATCTCCTCCTCCACCGTCCAGGAGACGCTCGCTTTAATAACCCGCTGCAGAAACCCGAGGGGCCACCGAGTTGTAGGGGAATTAAGAATAATAATGACCATCTCTCAGTAGGAGTACTTTATTTGTAGTAGTACTGCAGTATTTATCAAATGGGTGTGTGTGTGTGTGTGTGTGTGTGTGTGTGTGTGTGTGACGGTCAGACCGAGGGAAAAAAAAAAAAAAAGAAAGAAGAGCCACGTGAAGCATGAAATTAGTCGAAGGCGGTTTGTGAAGACAAAGACAATATGGACTGGAGATAATTCCACTATCGGTGTGTGTGTGTGTGTGTGTGTGTGTGTGTGTGTGTGTGTGTGTGTGTGAGATGGCCGATGTCGGCGGGCAACGTTGCAGACACGCAGTTAATTTCAGGATGAAGTTTCCAACAATGCTGGGCGATAATAGATGTTCCACTGCAATCCAGGTCCTCCAGGTTCTCCAGGTCCTCCAGGTTCTCCAGGTTCTCCAGGTCCTCCAGGTCTTCCAGGTCTTCCAGGTCCTCCAGGTTCTCCAGGTTCTCGAGGTTCTCCAGATCCTGCTCACAATCATGGCGGGACAGAAAAGCAGACCATGTTCCTCCAGGTGAAGGTCACCTTCCACCTGTTTTTCATCTCCCTCACAGTCGGAGACACGTCGAGTGTGTGTGTGTGTGTGTGTGTGAGAGTGTGTGTGTGTGTGTGTGTGCGTCTCCACCCTGCAGGTCCTCGGAGCTCCGCGGACCTGAAGATGGCGGGAACGCCGTCTCCGTGGCAACGGAGCGTGGTCAAATCCCGGGCGGGCTCCTCGCTGCTTGTTGCTCCCGGTTGCCATGACAACCTGCTGGGCAGGTTCTTCAGCTTTCTGTTTTATTTTATTCAAATTTATTAGATTGGAATTTTAATTAATTTCTTTTTTTTTTACATTAATTTGATTTCATGTAACTATTTTATTCAGTTGAACTAGATTGTATTTTCTCATACAATTTAGTTTAAATGAATACCATTTTATTTCATTCAATTTAATTGATATAATTGAATGTAATTTATTTAATTTTATGTTATTTTATTTGATGATGTATTTATTTCATTTAATTCAATTTATTATTATTTTATTCCATTCTATTTTTCTGGCTCCAACATAATTAAAATATATTTTATTTTATTCTAATTTATTTTAAGGTAATTTATTTAAATTCATGTTTTTCTTACATTTATTTTACTTCCTGTATCCATTTAATTTAATTTAATTTTACAAAGCTTTACATCCTCTTACAATTTTTTTATTTTAATTTAATCCCATTTCACTCACTTTTTATTCAATTAAATTGAAGTCAATTGAATTAAATTCATTTTATTTTATGTTATTTGATTTGATGAGGTATTTATATCATTTAATTCAGTTTCACATTATTTTATTCCATTCTATTTTTCTGGCTCTAGCATAATTAAAACCTATTTTATTTTATTCTAATTTATTTTAAGGTAATTCATTTAAATTCAAATTTATTTATGTTTTTTTTACATTTATTAAACTTCCTGTATTCATTTAATTCAATTAAATTTAACAAAACCGAACTTTCTCTTACAATTTAGTTTAAATTAATTCCATTTCACTCATTTTTTGTTCAATTTAATTGAAGTACATTTATTTATTGAAGTATTTATTTATTTCACTTAACGCAATTTAACATTATCTTATTTTATTCCATTCTATACTTCTTAATCTAACATAATTAAAATCTATTTTATTTTATTCTAATTTATTTTATGGTCATTCATTTAACATTAATTGTCGCAACATTTATTTGACCTCATTTAACTAATTAATTTCATTTCAATCCATTTTATTTTTATTTTGTTTTATTTTATTTTATTTTATTTTATTTTATTTTATTTTATTTTATTTTATTTTATTTTATTCTAATGTTGAGCAGCAGTGAGAACCTGGATCTCCTCCTGGACTCAGATGACGTCCCTCAGCCGATCCATCCACCGTTGTAGCTCCACCTCCAGATGTTTGACCTCAGACCTCCAGATGAGCAGAAGCAGAAGAACCAGGGCGAGAACTTCTCCTCGTCCTCCTTCTCCTCGGAGCTCCTGTCGCCGTTAGCGACCGACAGAAGCTCCGGGTGTCGCAGCTCCTTGAGATGTTCTCCTTCCAGGGTTCTTCTCTGGTTCTCCATGTGAATGCTTGGATGTCTGAACAATGTGGATGCTGTGACACGTGTGTGTGTGTGTG
>NC_141285.1:26925178-26960178 GCF_037954325.1 Fistularia commersonii
TGTTTGTGTGTTTATTTATCCATCCTTTATTTGTTGTGTTTTTTTGTTCTTCCTGTTGTGTTTCATACGTATCATTACTACAATCGTCTCTTCTCATCTTTTATTCATGTTAAAATAATGTGTTTATTTAGTCCTATTTATCACATAATAGGTGATTTAAAGTCATATGTATATTTTAATAAATGCATCATATCCATTGTTTTAACCGGGCAGAAGCTAAAAACCTTCATAAATAATTAATATTGAGGGTGAAAAACAGCCGTGGCTCCAAACTCAATAACAGAGAATTGAATTAAATTCAAACAAATTAAATCAAATTCAATTAAATTAAACCACAATAAAGTGGATTTTAATCGACGAGTTGGAAGATGTATAAATAAGCGAAGACACGGGAAGAGAGCGACTCCCATGTTTGAAATTCACTCTGCGGTTTAGACGACACCGTTACAACGTTGTTGTGACTGCAGTGTAATAATGTTGTAACTACAGCGTTACAAAATTGTAACTACAATGTAATAACAGTGTAACTACAGTGTTACGAGTGTTAAAAACAGTGTAACTGGTGTTATGACGTTGTAACGCCGGTGTAACTACACTGTTACGACGTAACTGCAATAACAGTGTAACGAGGGATTCTAGTGATATGTCGGTGTTACAGCATCGTAACAACAGTGTAATAACAGTGTAACTACAGTGTAATAACAGTGTAACTACAGTGTTACTAGTGAAATGATAGTGTAATTACAGTGTTACCAGTGTAACAACAGCGTTACTACAGTGTTACAAGTGAAATAACTGTGTTACTATGGTGTAATTAGTGAAATAACAGTGTAACTACAGTGTTACAAGTGTAATAGCAGTGTAACAACAGTGTTTCTAGTGTAATAATAGTGTAACTACAGTGTTACTGGTGTAATAACAGTATAACTACAGTGTTACTAGTGTTAACAGTGTAACTACGGTGTAACCAAATTTGAACTACCGCGTAATAACGGTGTAACTACAGTGTTGGAATATCATAACAGTGTAACTGTTATCTCGTTGTAGCTTTTGTGTTACAATAGTGTAACTACAGTGTTACCAGTGTAATAACAGCATTACTACAGTGTTACTAGTGAAATAACAGTATAACTATGGTGTCACCAAACTTTACCTACCATGTAATAACAGTGTAACTACAGTGTCTGAATGTTATAACAGTGTTACTACGGTCTAGTAAACGTGTAACTACAGTATCAGGAGTGTTATAACAGTGTAACTGGTGTTGGTGTTGGTGTTGTAGCTGTTGTGTTATAATAGTGTAACAACAGTGTTACAACATTGTAATTACAATATAACTATGTGTTGCGCAGCTACCAGGGGTAATTATTTGATCACGGATAACGTTTTTCTTGTCGTCGGCGAATCTGTTAGCTTTAGCCTGACCCCGAATATTTCGCCGTTTGACCTTTGCACTTGTTGCCCCTGGCAACCACCCCAAAACGCCGCCCAATCGGTTAAATGAATGAATAGATAAGCCAACCGTTTAAAGTTCGATGTAAGGCCGCTAGTTGGAAAGTAGCCGCGAGCGGACGCCGTCTCACTGGAGACGCATCCCATAATAACCCACCTGTAATCACCTTGGAGAGATGAATGAAGCTCCTCCTGGTCCTCCTCCGCGATTCAGTTCGACATCGCCGCCGCACATGTTCAAGGTCCTCTCGCCACATCCTCGTGGAAATGTCCCGTCGCCGTGGCAACGCCGCCCGCGAAGCTCGGAAAACAGGCGGAAAACGGCGCCCCGAGCAACTTTTACCCCCCCGCTCCATATCATCATGAGCGGCGGGGAAAATGATCCCGCCGTCGCCACGGAGACGCTCCTCCATCTTGCTGAGTCAATAGAGATCTTGGTGGCGGTGGCGAAATTACGTCAGCACATTTTGAAAAACACACACACACACACACACACAAAGAAACCTCATTTAGAATCACCATTTTTCTCCAGATCCTACAGGTAAACATGTTATTAACCTGAAATAATCTGCAATTAACCTGCAATAACCTGAACTTAACCTGTAGTTACCTGTAATTAACTGTAATTAACTGTATTAACCTGCATTTAACATGCAGTAACCTGTAATTTTCTGCATAAAACCTATAATAATCTGCAATTAACCTGTACTTAACCAGGAATTAACCTGTAACAAGCTGTAACAACTCATAATTAACCAGGCCTAACCCTAACAACCTGTAACTCATGTGTAATAACCTGTAGTTAACATGTAATGACCTGAAACAACCTTTAATAACCTTTAATTTATCTGTAATATATTGCAGTATCCTTTAATTTACATGTATCTACCTGTAAGTAACATGCAGCAACCGGTAATTAACATGCAGTAACCAGTAATTAACATGTAATAACCGGTAAGTAACATGTAATAACCTGTACTTAACCTGTAATGACCTGCAATCGCCACTATTCTGTCACTAAAACAGGATAGTGTTGTAATAGTGACAGTAAAAGTCAAATAATTATCAACAATGTCCTCCATCTCACCCCTCAGCCAATCAGCTTCCTGCTTCTCACCCCTCAGCCAATCAGGTTCCTCGTATTGCCTTCAGCTGAGTTTCACCTTCAGCATCTGGATGAACATCTGCATCATGTTTGTCCACATGTAACGGTAGCAGTTTAAATGGCAGTAAATTTAAAATAAATGTAACCACTCCTACTAGTCGTGTTAAATAACTTTATTTTTTATTCAAATCCAAAATGTTGCATCGATGTTAAAAACAATGTTGTTTACGAGTTGCTCTGCTACGAAGCTAGCATTCACCGCTACAGTATTTTTGGATGTGTTTTTCATGAACACATTCTGCAGCAATCTTAGTCTGAATTTTAATTCTTGGACTATTTGTTGTTTTTCCGGGGAGGCTAACTTTAGCATCCTTAGCTTTATGTTTGTTGTCAAAACGCAGTTTGTACTCTTTGACGACGACGCTGCCTCACATTTTCTCCTTCAAACCTGCATCGGCCTCCCCATTTTTCTTGAAACCACCTTCCACCTGCAACGAAACAAAACTAGCTTTGTTAGCATGTAGCGGCGTTGAACCCCAAACCTCCTACAGCATTGAATGCGTCACCGATATATTGATTGTAATGGCGTGCTTTATTAATCACCTCGTTAGCAGTTTGTAAAACGAAGGGGGGGTGGGAATAAATAACCCGCCGCCGCCGTCGTTTCACCCCCACGCACACACCGTATTATTGTTGGTCAGCTGCTAATTAGACGCTGTTAACACACTCATTCATCACCATCAGTGTGTGTGTGTGTGTGTGTGTGTGTGTGAGGTTAATGACCCCTGTTAGCGAACAGCTCGTTTGTATCGGCGATGCGTTCACGCACATTTCCCATCCCTGTCCCGTCCCATCAACGCCACCCTCTAGTTGGAGGGCGCCCCCTAGTGGCCGGGCGTGGAACTGCACCACCAGATTTCACCCTATCACCTCTGGAAACGTGTAGGGCAGAGATTATGAATAAAGATTATGAATAAATAAATTATGAATAAAATTAAAAAGTTGCAGCAGTTTGTTGTCTTTTTGTTAAAAGCTGAAAATTCCTACGGCTCACAAACGCCTCATCGTCGATCACTCAAAATGGGCCGCAACTTTTTTTATTTATTGAGAATTAAATACACATCAAATCTTTTGAGCTAAGGGTCACAATATATATAGATATAAAATATATACAAAAACTAATAAATACTTTTCTTTTTATTTTATTTTTATAAAAAAAATATATATATGTATATGTATATATGCACAACAAATATGTTCAGTTAGGGGAAACACAAATATATATATACAACAAAGCCATTTAAAAGTATAGCTAAAATACTTTTAAAAAATTTATTTATTTTATTTCTATAAACAACTATATGTGCACAACAAATCTGTTTAGCTCGAGGAAACACAAATATATATATTTACAGGCATATATATGCAACAAAAAGCCATTGAAGTATAACTGAAGTAAAATTATAAAAGTATAACTAAAATACGTTTTTAAGTTAATTAATTGTATTTTTATTGAAATATATATACATACATTTCCACATACATATAGAAATATATATATATACACAACAAATCTTTGAAGCTAGGGGAAACACAAATATACACACACACATATATATACATATATACATATACATATACATATACATACACAAAAAGGTCATATAAAAATGCAACTAAAATACTTTTTAAAAATAGATTTATTTATTCTCATAATATATATATATATATACACCACACATCTGTTTAATTAGGGGAAACAACAATATATATATATAACAAGAAGACAAATAAAAACTATAACTAAAATACTTATTTTTATCGACACACACATTTATATATATATATATATATATATATATCCGTATAAATTTATACAAAACTAATCGGTTTAATTAGGCATAACACAAAAAAATATATATATTCCATAATCAAATGCCATGAACAGTATAACTAAAATACTTTCTAAGTGCAACAGCCGAGGACGTACGTCACTTCCGTGGCCCGTGCGGGACCGCTTCCGGTACCGTGACGTCGGCTGTGAAGCGTGTACGCTAACCGGACGCGGATTTGGAGGATGTGGATGACACACACACACACACACACACACACACACACACACACACACACACACGGATTGCCGGTTTGACCGCGGACGGAAATAGCCAGGATGCTACAGGTGAGTTCATGCGTCTCGCGCGGCTCTTACGCTACCGGAACCGGAAGTTTAGTAGATTTCCGGAAGTTTAGTAGGAAGTTTAGAAGATTGGATTACACACGTCATTCTCAGAAAAGAAAAAGAATAAGAAGAGGACGATGAAGAGGAAAATAAAGGTATGTCTAGATGATATTTTATTTTACTTGAATACAGTGTGACGTCATGACGCCAAGCTCAACCGAACGTGACACCATGCTAGCTAGCTATCAAGTTCAGCTAGCTTAGCATCCAGGAAGTAGACTTAGCCTGTCCTTAGGGGCCGGAGTTTTAGACGCCAAGCTAGCTAGCAAGCTAGCTTACCATATAGGATGTAAGGTGTTCCTCACCTTAGCGGTGACACAGCAAAGCTAGCTGAGCTATCTTAGCATCCAGGAAGTAAACCTCACCTCGCTATTGTGGCATCACAGATAGAAATGCTTTTAGCAATCATCCAATCAACTGCGATATTGATCGGCGTTTTATTAGAATACCAATCAGCTGGTGTTTTTCATCAAATACGTCGTTATTGATCGACACCAAACGTTGACTTCCTGTTTCCTGTTTCGACTCAGGCGGCCGTCCAACACCGTCTGGAAGGATGGAGATGGAGAGGATGAAGACGGGGAGGATGGAGTTCTGGTGAGTTTCCATGGCGACGGCCTCGGTTTCGAGCAGCTTCTCGGCGTCTCATAGGAAGAAGGTTCTGGGTTCTAAGTTCTCCTCCTCACTGTGTGTGTTCAAACTCCAAGTAGATACTTTTAAACATGGAGATTCCATGTTCTCTCCATGTTCTCCTAGTTTGGTTTCCTCTTCTCCTGCCTGGGTTCTACTCAGGTTCTCCATCTTTGGTCCATTCAGCTCCATTGGAGATCAAATAGTGTGTGAAGGCGTGAAGGGTTGGATGTCAGTGATTGACAGCCGACCCGTCCACGTTAAGCTCCGCCCCTCTGGCTGTTTACATCATGAGCGTGTGGACGGCGGCCATCTTGTGTTCATGACCGCCGTCTGCGCTTGCTGCTGCACCTTTGTCCTGCACGGTGAGCTGCAGGTCGACGACCTTCTAGCTGAAGGTGTGTGTGTGTGTGTGTGTGTGTGTGTGTGTGTGTGTGTGTGTGTCCACGCTCTACACATGCAGTCCTGCAGTGTATAGCGGGAATTCCCAGGCAAGATTTTAGCACATGAATGCAGCACTGTCACATTTTGTGTGTGTGTGTGTGTGTGTGTGTGTGTGTGTGTGTGTGTGTGCAATCCTGTAGTGTTGTGGGAATTCCCAGGCAAGATTTTAGCACCTGATTGCAGCACGATGCGCTGGAGTTTGATAACAATTCAACTGAACCGATGTACTTGAGGACACGGTGTGTGTGTGTGTGTGTGTGTGTGTGTGTGTGTGTGTGTGTGTGTGTGTGTGTGTGTGTGTGTCTGTCCTTTGCCACTCCGCAGTGAGAATTCCCTCTAGCACCTGAATGCAGCATCGTGAGCTGGCATTTGATGCCCGGTCAGATGTACTAATGTAGTTTGGGACAGTCGGGGCTGTCACGGTGTGTGTGCGTGTGTGTGTGTGTGTGTGTGTGTGTGTGTGTGTGTGGTCCCTTGTGACTCCGCCTCCGCCCCTTGCACCGGTGGAGGCGAGGGTTTTTATTTTTAATTTCATTTATTAGATTTCAGTGATTGTCTCTCGACCATCCGTTTGGTGCAACCATTACTCAGCACTTTTTCTGCTTAAGACAGATGTTTTGTTTATTGCCCCCCCCTTCACACACACACACACACACACACACACACACACACACACACACCTGCGAATTCCCCGGCGCTGTAGACGATAAATTATTTTGCTCAATTGAAAAATTAGGCGTCTGGCTTTGGGACCGTGGGAGGGAGTCCATTTGTATTTATGTCGCCCCCCCAATCTCACACACACACACACACACACACACACACACACACATTTTATAGATGTTCGGTTCGATTGTTGATTTCATCTGACATCTTCAGGAGTCCTTGGGAAAATAAACCAGAGGTGCAAATTCATCTCGAAGTTCTTTTTGCCCATTCATTTTGTTTATTTGTTTGTTTATTCATTTTTAAAATCTCATTTAGTTTCAATTTGAGTCGATTCATTTCGTGATCGGTATTTTAATCCCCCCCCCCGCCATCTTTTTTTTTTTTCTTCGATATCGATTAATCCTTTACTGAGGGAAAAGGTGAACTTTGGCGTCAGGATTCTCTGCAATCAGAAAAATTTGTTTCAAACTCCAAGCAAGCATGCTGCCGTGAAGGAGTACAGCATTTAGCATGCTAACTATGCTAGCAACCTGCCTGCCATCCTGGAGGGATTCAGCTTTAAGAATGCTAATTATGCTAGCAGGCCTTTCAGCCATGAGGGTGGAATAAAGATTTTTGTCCTGCTATGCTAGCAGCCCGCTTGCTATGATTAGCGTTTGGAATGCCAACTATGCTAACAAGCTGCTTGCCATGAAGGACGGAATACAAGATTTCGCATGCTAACTATACTAGCAACCTGGTCACCACAAAGAAGGCATACGACACCTAGAAAGGTAGCTATGCTAGCCACCCGCTTGCCGTGAAGAGGAAATACAACATGCTAAAAACCCGCTTGCCACGAAGAAGGAATAATACAATATTTAGCATGCTAGCTATACTAGCAACCTGGTTACCGTAAAGAAGGCACATAATACCAGTAACCTGGTTGCCATGTAGAAGGATTACAACATGTAGCATGCCAACTATGTTAGCGACCTGCTTGCCATGAAGAGCGCTTGGAATGCCAGCTATGCTAGCAAGCCTCCTGCCATGAAGGAGGAATCCAACATGTAGCATGCCGACTGTGTTTGCTGCCCGCTTGCCAAGAGTAAGGAATATTCTTTTAAGCATGCTAACTACGCTCGCAACCCATAAAGAAGGAATACGGCATTCAGCATGCTAATTGTGCTAGCAACCTGCTTGTCATGAGGAAGAATTCACCATTTGGAATATTACCAAAGCTAGCAACCTCGCATTTGATGAACTACCGCTGCAAAGTTAGCCGCTAACTCACAGACGCTTTTCACTCGAGCAGCGCAGAGGATTCCCCCGATCGCTAACGGCGTCACCAGCTAGCAGTTAGCGCTAGCGGTTTCCGATGCCGACCAGTTGGCCCCGCCTCTTTTCATTTCCTGCCTCAGATATGATTTCCAGCTCGCCGCCGTATCAGTGACACCGGAGTCGACTGATCAGGAGATCAAAGTGAAAACAAGAGGAGGGATGAAACGACTCGGGGGGGCGGGGCCAAAAGAAAAAAGAAGAAGAAAGACGGAGAGAGTCCCCAAAAAAAAAAAAAAAGAAGAAGAAGAAGAAGAAGAGCCAGGATGTCACCCACAAGGATTCCAGCGGCGCGATAAGACCTCGGCTTAATGGTGTCCAACAGCAACGTTCCACTGATAACACCTCGCCTCCTTATCTGCAGCTCCAGAAGAGAGGAAACATCCGTCGTCGCGCATGTGTGTGTGTGTGTGTGTGTGTGTGTGTGTGTGTGACGGCGAAGAGAAGGCGACCGTGGCGTCGGTGTGATTGAACGTACTCTTCCCTCACGGCGCCGGCTTCCCGGTCGGACTCGTGTTCTCGAACGGAGAGGCGTTCAGGAACCCGCCGTCTTTTTCAACACTTCCTGTTTCGAGGTCGCTCCAACAGGAAGTGCACTTTCAGGACCCCAGTTCCTCTGTATCTTCTGTGGTGGTACCGTCGTCTACCGGGTGGCAGCCTCGTCATTTTCTCCGCTTCAGAAAGGTTCCTTCTTCTGGTCCTGGTGGAGTGTCTTTGGAGGTCTCCTCAGATACGTGTGATTGACAGCTGGTGAAGCCCCGCCTCCTGCTCCGTTTGACCGCCGGGATTGGCTGGATGCGGGTCAAGATCCATGAATGTTCAGTCCACTCGAGGTGATTCCGGACCCCCGAACTGTTTGGTGCGTCCAAAATGTCAGGACTTCCAAACATCTCGCCAGGGAGGAGTCCCCTCGGTAACTCGAGACGTGGTCGCCGTGGAAACCATGTCAGGCCAATTAGATCAATTAGAGCGACTTCGTCGGACCAAACGGCGGCGGAAGGCGGTCGGAGTCCCTTTTTATTCCCTTTAACTGACAGCAGCTTCTTGGACACCCGCCGCGGACTCACATATGTCACATGACCACCTGACAACTAGATCACATGACTAGCAAACATCTTGACCACCTGACTACCAGTGATGGGACGATGCTCGTCCAGGGGTCGGTGACCTTTAACGCCCAAAGAGACATTTGGACCCGGTTTCCCGGGAAAAGAAAACACCGGGAGCCGCAATTACTTTTTGACGTTTAAAATAAAGGTACCGCTGTATATATTGCTTTTTATTACCTTTACACTTTGTATAAACAAGCGTGTTGCTTCTGAAATTCACAAAGTATTACGGACAAAATTAAATTTTATTTATGTAATGAACTCATTTTGAGCTTTCAGAGCGTGTAGCGGAGCCTTGACCTGAATTTTAAAAATAAATCGGGAAAAAAATCACTGTGTCAGTAAACAATAAAAAATAAATATTTGCAAAATATCTTCATAAATATTTATTTTACCTGCTTTATGGGGCTTCTGCTCCTGAACTTCTGCGCGCAGCGTCTGCAAATCGTGACTTTACCGCGAGTGTGACGTTTATTTTGAGCGGCGAAAAATAATAAATATAATTTTATTTAATATTTCAAGATCACAATCTTCCATCTTAGAACTAAAAGTAAAAAAAAAGGAATAAACACAAATGAAATACACTTCAATTAAATATTTATCATTTATTTTCCCAACCCGGTTTGCCGACCCCTGGTTTAGACAAACTATTGATCCTGTATTGGTCACCCAATAACGACCCCTGCAGTTGTTATAAAATAATTGGAAAATACTTGGAAAAAAAAAACTGATTTTAAAATACGTGTGATATGTCTTCATAATACTGTGTCATTTTAAAGTAAACAGAAATTAGTGCAGCACCGGAGGTCGCATTAAAAATAAGACATTTTTAATTTATTACACGGTAAAAACACTATATGGCTCTCGATGAAATATGTTTAGAAATATTTAGCTTTTATGGCTCTTCCAGTCAAAAAGGTTCCTGACCCCTGGTTTAAATGCTAAACTTGTGTTAGTATGTAAAACATTCTTAACTTACGTGCACATTTTTGTTAACTTAACCGTTAAATCAGATGAAATAAAAGACAAAAAAGCGATTAGTTCATGAATTTTTATCGAGGAACTAAAATTTTCTTTGCTTCAAGGCGATACTCTTCCAGAGGCGACACTTAAACTATAATAACATAAAAAGTGAATTTAACTGAAAACAATTCTCTTACCAGGACAGAGTAAAAACTAAGGTTGCAGTCACTTTTTAAAAAAAATAAACCTTATCTCATGATTTCGAGATAAAACGAATAAAGCGACTGTCAGGCTCTTTAACCGACTATCACATGTATCCCAGGTCACTCTAAAGTGAGAGCATTAGCCAACGTAAAATATAGTATATAACAGTTAACAAAGCTTAAAGGAGAAAAAGATTTACCAAAAAAACTTCTTAAAATAATTACGCAAAACTCCGACAAACCCGCGACATGTGGATACAGTTCCTTATAAACACACTTTGGCGCATCAGTTCCTGTATCGGTCACATGATTCTTTCTTAAAGAGTCCCATCACTCGTGTCTACTAGAATATCCAACTAGTTAACTAGACCAGGGGTGTCCAACATACGGTCCGCAAGGGGGTTCGACCAGGCCCGCAGGATAATTTGAAAGTGAAAAAATGCATAAAAGACAAGGATTTAATTTTTTTAATTAAATGCAATTCAAGAATGTTCCACTAGGGGGCGCACTATTTTGGTCAGGGTAGACGGCAATCCGCATCACTGAGACGGACCAATCAGCAGACGGTATCAATGCACCACCTGCTGCTTGTTATGACGTCGTTTCCACCCTGTTCTCCACCTCCTGCTACGCCCTCATTAGCCAAATTGTCGTTATCAAAACAGAGAAAAGTAGTTAAAGAGTGTCGAATTTTCAAAGAAAATTTGACTACGTCCTATTTATTTACGGAAACGCACGGGAAACCTTTGTGCTCGGCGTGTTTGCAACAAGTTTCGGTATTTAAGGAATATAATATTCGGCGCCACGACGAGACTCATCAAAAATATGACAGCTTGCAAAGAAACTGAGAAGAGAAAAGATCAACCAATCACAGGCAGGTCTGAGGAAACAGCGTCCACTTTCACCCAGAGATGAGAAATCAATGCAGCAGCGATAAAAGCTAATTGCTAATTGCTGGTGAAAATGTGCAATTTAACGTTAGTCACCAGCTTCACTACTAACTAGTATGTTGGAATTCTACTGTTCATGCAACTCCATACATTTTCAGTATGTATTGTGTGTGTTTGCATGTTTCATGGATGAAGTTTACACATTTACAGGTGAATATTTCTTCCTTACACATTTAATAGCACTCTCTTTAGTGTGTAAGGTGAAGGCAGGGATTCAATTTAGATTTTATATACACATGGTTTAAAAATCCCTTTCTTTATAAGTCTCATTTAATCTTAAAGTGCATCACTATATTTATCAATACCAATTACTTGTTAAAGTTTTGTGCCTTTGTACGATCAGTGGGATCACATGATTGCAATGCAAACATGTGAACGATAAAAGTAAATTGCACTTTTGTCTAAGAAAATATGAGGTGTTTCATGAAATGTTTTGTAAAAGGATTGTTCATTTAATTCCAAGATTTTCCTCTTGTCCTTGTACTTCTTTACACCAAAACAGAGGAAAGACATGATATTTTGGTTATTTATTGCAGAGTATGCTATTATTTTAACGGTATCTATGTATGTGGCCGCCATGAGAAATGAGTTTCACACCCCTGAACTAGAATATGAGACTTTCTGACCACCTTGACTTCCTGACTACCCAACCACAGTTTCCCCGACTACCCGAATCTCTTACCAGGTCCACCGTTTGAAGAAAATAGAGATACAAGAGTAAAAACAACGGTCGGAAACAAACGACGCCCATCAAGATGGGAGGTTTCCTCCGGTAACAGCGGAGAACTTCAGGACCTCGAAGCAACAGGAAGTCCTCGGTATTCTCCTTCCTGCTCGGTTCTCCGAGCGGAATTTACCGGGTGTTTGTACGAGCGAACCAGGATTTCCCTTCCCGATGAAACAGTTCACAGACTCCAGGACTTCAGAAGGAGAGGTTTTGACACGGAATCCTCCTCCCCGGGACGCCGCCGCCTCCCGCCGGGCGCCGACGCTCAGATACGCATCGATCGGGCAGGATTTAAGACGCCGCCGCCGCCGCCGCCTGTTGTTTTTCTCCGGTCGTAGCGCTTTTTTCGCGAGGCCGGACGATAAAGCAAAACAACATCAAGACTCCGGGATGATTGCTGTTTATTTTTAGACTTTCGCAACCCGTCCGCCGACCTCCTCCGGGATTCTTAACGCCGCAGAAGAAGACGGGCGGAGGGCCGGCGGGAGACGGGTTTTTTTTTTTTTTTTTTTTTTAGCATGGCTTTGGCCAGTTAGCGTTCCCGCGACGGCTTCTCCTTCGCCTCCTCCGGCGTTTTTGAAAATTTAGTGTGAGAGAGAGCAAGGGAACAAAAGTGATTTAAAGCAACAAAAGAGGCTTTTCTCGCCAGAAGAACTTTCTGCAGCTCCGAGAAGCTTCTCAGGAATTGTTTCTTGGTGCATCGGGACAGCAGAGGACATCTACTCCTAGAACCATGTTAGCTCCATGTTTGCTCGGCGATTGGTGGAACCCATGAGTTTTCCCATCATCTTGAAAGCTGGTCTGATGTTTTCTTGGGACAAATGGAAATGGAGCGACAAAGAGGTCCAACCTCTTCTGGCCTGATAGCCTCGGAGGGGCTACAACATCTACATTTTGGACCAAAATAAATCTGGAGTTAGCTAATGGCTAATGGGGTTCCTCACATAGTGAAGCAGCAGAGTGAGACGATGAAACCCTGGGGACCGTCTGATGGTCCATGAACACGGTGGCAGCTTCCACCTCTATGTTGTTAATGCTAAGCTAAGAGGTTCCCCTGGAGGAGGAGGAGGAGGGTAGTTCCTGGAAAGGAACTCCAGCTGGACACTTCTTCAAACTGTCCCAAAGCATCTGATGTTCTTTGGGCTTGAGAGGCCAGAAGGACCTCCAACGTCAGGTTCTCAGTCCCAGTGGTGTTATCACTAGCTTGCGCAAGTGTTAGCTTTAGCCAGCTGTGTCAAGAGGACACTTCTTCAGTTGTTTGTTTTGGTTTGTGGAGCTTCAGGTGCACCTCATACCCTCACCGCCTGTGGGAAAGCGAAGCTAATAGGTTCCCCCTGGAGGCATAGGCTACCTCCTGGAGCAGAACTGGAGACAAGCACCTCTGAGAGCGACCAAAGTAAAACAGGATTGACGGGCGGTGGCCTCGTTACTTCATAGATCTTGTTCTCGTTGCACTTTCCGCCCCGTGGCCCTGGTGCAGAAGCCACGGGGAAATCACCGCCGAGACGCCCCCGTCCGAGGAGGAGGAGGGTAGTTCCTGGAAAAGAACTCCAGCCGGACACTTCTTCAAACTGTCCCAAAGCATCTGATGTTCTCTGGGCTTGAGAGTCCAGAAGGACCTGCAACGTCAGGTTCTCAGTCCCAGTGGTGTTATCACTAGCTTGCTCACTGCGTCAGCAGGACACTTCTTCAGTGGTTTGGAGTGTGGAGCTTCAGGTGCACCTTATACCCGTCCCTACCCTCACTGCCTGTGGGAATGCTAAGCTAATAGGTTCCGCTGGAGGCGTAGGCTACCTCCTGGAGCAGAACCTCAGAGGCCTCCAAAGTCAGATTCCCTGTGGCGCTATCACGAGCTTGCGCGGGTATTAACATAAGCGAGTAGGTCCATTAAGATCGCCTGTTTTGATTGGCTCGAGTGTCCGGATTCACTGGATGACATCCGCCGCCATCCTAGGATTCCACAGGATGACAAGACCACAGGATGGAGGCGGAAGCTGGAGGCGACCCTTCACGAGGGATTAGCGCCTAGCGTCCAGGGAAGCTTCCAGAACCGACCTGTTTTTAATGAGCACACCTCTTTAATTTATCTCCGAAGCGACCGCGGCTTAAAGAAATTAAAAAAAATAAAGAATAAAAAATGGCCGTCACGACCGGGCACCGATCTGTGTGACATTTAACTCCGCCAGCCGCCCGACAAAGCGCACATTGTTTATTCCCAGACAAAGTCTTCGCTTCATCAGAGGGAAACCGACTTCTCAAGGTTCCCTTCGCTACTGTAAGAAGATTAGCACAATAGCCGGTGTCTTGAGATCCACAGCGACGTCCCAGAAATCTAAAGTTAAGCCCACTCAGGCTCCTTCCTTTTTAGGGAGCTTCTCTTTTTTTTTTTGATTTGTATTTTTGTTTGCCTGAGAAACAATCGCAGGTGGATTACCGACGCCTGGCAGCGTCGCCGGGGAATAAAGCGCCCGAGGACGGGGGCGTCTCGGCGGTGATTTCCCCGGAAAGTGCAACGAGAACAAGATCTATGAAGTAACGAGGCCACCGCCCGTCAATCCTGTTTTACTTTGGTCGCTCTCAGAGGTGCTTGTCTCCAGTTCTGCTCCAGGAGGTAGCCTATGCCTCCAGGGGGAACCTATTAGCTTCGCTTTCCCACAGGCGGTGAGGGTATGAGGTGCACCTGAAGCTCCACAAACCAAAACAAACAACTGAAGAAGTGTCCTCTTGACACAGCTGGCTAAAGCTAACACTTGCGCAAGCTAGTGCTAGCACCACTGGGACTGAGAACCTGACTTCTGAGGTCCTTCTGGCCTCTGAAGCCCAGAGAACATCAGCTTCTTTGGGACAGAACAGTTCAGAGAAGTGTCCAGATGGAGTTCCGTTCCAGGAACCACCCTCCTCCTCTACCAGGGGAGCCTTGTAGCTTAGCATTCCCTCAAGCAGTGAAGGCAGGGACCGGTGTAAGGAGAGGAACCTATTAGCTTAGCGTCCCCACTGGCAATAAGGGTGTGAGGTGGACCTGAAGCACAGCAAACCAAGGTAGAAGTGGACAATGTAGACAACAAGGAGGTGTAAGCTGCATCCATTTCATGTTCACAGAAGAAAACATCTGACCATGGTAGCTTGTGGTGCAGAGATGGTTCCGGGAGCTGAGGCCCGTGGCTCCTGGTTCTGCTTCGGGGAGTGAGATATTTGAAGGTCCAACACTTCACATGATGCCGGAGGACCTCTAGGTTCATCCTCCGGAGAAGTTGAATCCTCTTGCTTTCGAAGAGGAACAATCAGATCTTCTAGCAGTTTCTTCTTCGGCCCGACTCATATTTATCTACCTCCGTTTGCAGGAGGAACGTCATCTTCAGTGCAGAACCGTTAAAGTGCTTCATGGTGCCTCCAGGACTTGACTTGGCAAACACTTGTTGACCACGTTAATAGAAGTGCTGTTCAGACATCGTGATGTTCCAGACATTTGCCGAAGGAGGCGTCTCTCTAGCTCGCTGCTAATTCAGTCCACTCCCAGGATTTAGAAGAAAAAAAACAGGCGAGGAAGAGGAGCGAGCCGTGGAGCCTTCACAGGATCCAGATGTAGATATCTGGCAGGAGAACCTCAGGAGCAACTGCCACGTGGAGATCCAAGTCTTCTTGGATCTCCCTCTTGGATCTCTTGCAAACTGTGACCTCCCGGTGACCCCACATCTACCCTTGAACCAATCAGGAGCTGACCTGAATTCCAGAAGCTCCAAGGTCTCAAGGTGTCGTCCTGATCTTGGAACGCAGAGTCTCTTGGTTCAGGTTGTTTTAGCACATCAGATGCACCAGACTTGGACAGTTGAGGTTAATCAAATTGCGCAAGAAGGTCCTTGGTTGGATTCCCTCGGGGGCTTTTGGACCTTAAGGTCTCCATGTTCTCCATGGGGTTCCTCAGGTTTTCCCTACACCCCAAACACATGCAGAGGGGACGTCGAAGACCCCGCATTGCCTAAACAGGTGAAAGAGAGAGCGAGAGTTGTATGCTTCTAAAAAAAAATCTGTCCCCTTGACGGATCCAGGGTGAACCCGGCCTCTCGGCCAATCACAGCCGGTCGGCGCCGGCACCCGCACGACCCGGAATGCAGGATAACGAGTACAGATGAACGAATGAACGTTTGAACATTTCGTCCCATCACCTGACCGCAGATGGCAAGCTCAGCCAATCGGTGGTCACCAGACCGCTAATGCTATTCATGCTGCCAGTTTGCCCCGAGAAGTCGGGACCGAGCTAATCTGATGCTAATCTGATGTTAATGCGATGCTAATCTGATGCTAATCATCGCCGCGGTTTGTTTATTCGCCGCCACACCATTGGCTGTGACCCCCCCCTGAAAGAACACCGGCTGTCAATCATCCCGGCCAGTTGACAGACGGCATGTGTGTGTGTGTGTGTGTGTGTGCGCAAGCTAGCTTGTCACGACAAGGGTTTGAAGTCATTTGTTCACTTCTGACAGATGTGGCGTGACAAGCGGCGCCGAAGTCGTATGATCTGGTGTCTGCAGGGCGAGGGGGGGGGGGGGGGGCAAGACGGCGAGACGGAGGACGTCCCGCTGGCGAGCGCCGTCTGCGAGATGCTGATTGCGCGACGTCTTTTTTTCAAGTCGGGGGCGGGGCTTCATCGGCGAAACTGATGCTTTTGGTTGAAGATGGAGAAGGTGGAGATCTAATAGTGTGAAAGCCCAGGAAAGGAGAACCTTGTTTACGTGTCACCTGAGGAGCTATAAGCGTTCCTCATCACGACGTCCGTCTCCACGGCGACGCGGCCCACAGACGCCCATCATCACTGGTGTTTTCACCTCTGATTAGCGTCTCCACGCCGCCAGCCGTCCGTCTGAATCATCACGCTAATTACACTTGGCAACTCCTGGTTTTTTTTTTTTTGTTTTCCCTGAGAACTGGCCGGCGTCTGATTTGAAGTGGAGTCACTTTTAGAGTTTTGATATTTGAAGCGGAGAGGGCGGCTTCAAACGCCACGGCGAGGAGTTGATGGAGGAAATAAACGGGAAATAAAAGCGTGGAGAAAACAAAACACAGGAAGGAGGTACTTTTAGCTCCTCTGCAAGTACTGCAGTACTACTTGGTTTACTACAGTGCGGTACTTCAAGAGGCCGGACATTTGGTGGCATCCGGAAATGAAAAGACGGTTAGCAATATGTGTTAAACATTCATTTGTTCATTCATTCATGATTGCTTGGACTTATTTAGGGGGCGGAGCCTATCCCAGCTGTGATAGGATGGGACGGGGTTCATCCATATAAAGTCATACAACTCTGCACTCAGTCACTCTTTGGCACGTAGAAGCATCCAGGGATTCATTCATTCATTCAAGCAACATGGAGACAAACAAAAAAATACTCATTTATTTGTTATATAGAGACAAACATCCGTTCGCTCACTCATTCACGTGCCATCGAGGGACACACAAGCATTCACTCATTCATTCACATGCCATGTAGGGACACACAAGCATTCGCTCATTCATTCACATGTCATCGAGGGACACACAAGCATTCACTCATTCATTCACATGCCATGTAGGGACACACAAGGATTCGCTCATTCATTCAGGCAACAAAGACACAAACATCAGTTCGCTCACTCATTCACATGCCAGGTAGGGACATACAACTATTCACTCATTCATTTGTTATGTAAAGACTTACAACCATCTCTCAATCAATAATCAATAATCCGTGATCTAGAGACGTGTAGCCGTTCACTTCCCGTGCAGGCATACAACTATGGCTCCTTCTAAGTGATCCTCTGGCGTATCGATCGTCCGGCATCCTGCTGGTTGTATCGGCGGCGCCGGTCCTGACGAGTCGATTTGGCATTTGTGCATTTACTTCCACCAGGAGGCATTGATGTACTGTGTGTGTGTGTGTGTGTGTGTGTGTGTACACAACACGTGCTATTAGCTCGTCTGCTTCTTGTTAGCATCCCTGTCTGTTTGCACGCAGCGCTTGTCCCCGCAGAGCAGGCAGCTCATTAGCGCGACACCTTTTTTTTTCTCTACCCCCCCCTCGCTCAACGCGTCCACTTCCTTCACCACTTCATCGTCTGAAGGAACCCGAGGCCTCCGGGCGCCGCGGCGACCCACGCCGAGCGTCTGCATGTCACAGAGGGGGATCCATGTCCAAGCTAGCGGCCGTCAGTTTAGCGCAAGTGTTGCGTTGTCATGCGTTGTCACCTCCTTGGTTGCCAGATCAGACTGACAGTTTCCGTTCTCCGTAAGACTCGGTGCTAATTAGCGCTCATCTCTCGTTCTTTAGCACTCGGGTTTAACTGACGTTTTACGTTGCTTGTACGAGTCGACGGAAGGGCCGACGTTTCACGACGCAAGGAAACATCTGCCTCTGTGTCACGCACGGCCAATCCAAATGTGATAAAGTAGCTCTTGTAGCGATGTTTTGTTTTGCTATTTTGGGAAGCTAATTTGAAGACGAAGCTAATCGGAGAAAACTAGTCAGGGGGTGCTCGTTAGACGAAGCTAATCAGAGGAAACTAATCGGACGAAGCTATTCAGAAGCAGCTAATTGGAGAAAACTAGTCAGGGGGAGCTCATCGAACAAAGCTAATCAGAGGAAGCTAACCAAAGGTCGCTCATCGGACAAAGCTAATCAGACCAAGCTAACCAAAGGTTGCTCATCGGACGAAGCTAATCAGAGGAGGCTAACCAAAGGTCACTCATCAGACAAAGCTAATCAGAGGAAGCTAACCAAAAGTTGGTTAACGGACAAAGCTAATCAGAGGAAGCTAATCTGACCAAGTTAATTGAACGAAGCCAGTCCGAGGAAGCTAATCTTAGAAGCTTAATCAGAAGAAGCTAGTCGGAGGAAGCTAACTAGAGGTAGCTTACCAGACAAAGCTAATCTGACGAAGTTATTTGGACAAAGCCATTCAGAAGAAGCTTATCAGAAAGTTAACCAAACAAAGTTAGTCAGAGTTAGTTAATAGGAGGAAGCTAACCAGAAGTAGCTTATCAGGTGAAGCCAATCTGAGGAAGCTAATCTTAGAAACGTAATCAGATGAAGCTGGCACACACACACACACACACACACACACACACACACACGGCAGTCCTTCAGGTATGTATGTACCGTTAAATCCCTGACACTACAACTAGAAGGAATCCCACTGCTGAAACACACACACACACACACACACACACACACACACACCAACCCATGCTTCAAACACGCCGGAAGAAGAAAGGCGTCTCGGCGAGAGGGGTGGATGTCAGACAGGACTACAGAAGAACAAGAAGAAGAAGAGGGTTGGGGGGGTTTCCTGTCTCATTACAGGAAACATTTTGAGTGTGTGTGTGTGTGTGTGTGTGTGTGGAGGACAGGATGTGTTTTTTTTTGTTTTTTTTTGTAATATAAAAGGCCGAGCGGCAGCAAACGCACCGGCGAGACAGCAGGCGGCGGAAATAGTGTTTGCTCCAGTTTCCTAATCCCCTAATCCACCCCCTCCTTCCACGCTCAGCCGGGGAAACCCAAATGCTGCGGGGCTTCTTTTTTTATTTTTTATTTTTATTTCACTTATTAATTTATTTCACCGCCTCCGGAGGGGAAGCGGCCCGACCTCCCTGTTTACCCCTTTTCAAAAGTCCCGTCTTAGAGTCGGCTTGTCCAATTTGAATCTGAATGTGTTTTAGAAATGCATCAGATGGCGCCTCCACCACCTCCACCTCCAGAAAAGATTATTTCCATATAGATAACCGCCGGATGCACGACTTATCCTTTGCTAGCGTTGGGCATACATCTCCCACTGCCTTTTGTTTAGTTCACAGAGCTGCAAGTGAACGCCTCGCGCCCCCACGTTTCAGAAAGTCAGTGACCTGTACCCTGTAGAGCACTTCTGCGAGCGTCAGTAGCTTGGGGCTAACCGGCAACTTGGGGTTTCTTCGCTCGGGCATGCGGGCAGGAGATGCCAGGAATCAAACCTGCAACCTTCAGATTGGAAGGGTGAGCCGAGCCGCCACTGCCGAGGTTAAAGGGTAGGAAACGCTTCAGGCATACAAGTCCTGCGCCTCTTTTTGGGTGTACAATAAAAGTAGCAACCATCAATAATGCTAATAATGCTAATGGTGTAAACGTCTTCTGATTGGACGGCAGGTGTGTGGCCGGTCCCTTCAGGAGTCCACAGCCTATCACATCCCTTCATCTAACCCACATCCTTTGCATCTTCTGCTCTCCTACCAACTACCTTTTTGTCTTCCTTCCCTCCATCCACAAACCTCCCCTCTGGTCTTCCTCTAGACCAAGCCAAGCATCCTTCTTCTTCTACCCAGATCTTCTCCATCCCCCTTTCTGTCCATGTCCAAACCATCCCAATGTGACTTGTATGCCCAGAACATCTAACACATGCTGTCCCTCTTATGGACGTCATCCTTTTCACTCCCAAAGAGGAACCTCCACATCTTCACCACTGCTGCCTCCAACTCTGCCTCCTATCTTCTCCTCCTCTACCTGTTCTCCTGATTTCTCTGGTTTGTTGGTACTTCAACACCTCCACATTCTTCATCTCCCTGCTTGTAGCCTCCTGGGTTCCTCTCATTCAACTGCATGTATTCTGTCTGGCTGCCGCCAACTTCTACCCTCCCCTGTCCAGAGCATACCTCCACCCCTCTAGATGTTCCTCCACCCCTCTCCCTGCAGATCACTCATGAAGTATACAAATCCGCGTGCGATGATTACCATTCGAGAATAACACAAAAACAAAACCGGTGCCCATTTGCATCTCGGTCGCACTCCCGCATGCTAATCGCGGTGGCCTTGGGTGGCGCTAGCCTACGGGGGAATTAGCATACAGGGAGGAAGCTAGCGGTGAGCCTCACTAGCTCGCCGTGTCCACCAGGAGGGAAACAAGCCAGGTGCTTCCACGCCTTCGAGGTCAAGGTACCAGAGGTGGTGGGTGAAGGGAGGGGTTCTGGAGGTGGCCAGGTTCTTTCACGTTCTCCTCCCTGGGTTCTGTCCATGTTCTTGTCGTCCTCCCAAAGTCCTAAAGCAGTCGGCGGACTGTTTGTCTCTACAGGCGTCCCTGTGATTGACAGGTTACCCGTCCAGGTTAGGTCCCGCCTCTCAAACCAGAAGACGTACCCCGCCCTTCCGAGTAGAACAAGCGGTTCAGAACATGAACGACTGAAGGAACCCTACCAGAGAGGACACATCGTCCAGGACATTTTGGGGGTTAGCAAGTCTGACAAGGATTCCTTACGTAGTAGTTTTGCTCTCGCGGGGAGCTAATGGGAGGAAGCTAATTGGACGATACTAATCGTGAGGAGCTAATCGGCGAAAACTAGTCAGGTGGGGCTCATCGGACAACGCTAAATGGAAGATGCTAATCAGAAGAAGCTAATCAGCGGGAGCTCGTTGGACAAAGCCAGTCTGAGGAAGCTAATCGGAGACACTTTATCAGATGAAGATCGTCAAAGGAAGCTAACTAGAGGAAGCTAACCAGAGATAACTTATCGGACAAAGCTAATCTGCCGAAGTTAATTGGATGAAGCCAGTTCGGGGAAGCTAATCGTAGAAAGTCAATAAGCCAGAGCTAGTCAGAAGAAGCTAATCGAAGGAAGCTAACCAGAGATAACTTATCGGACGAATCTAATCTGCCGAAGTTAATTGGATGAAGCCAGTTCAGGAAAGCTAATGGTAGACAGTCAATCAGCCAGAGCTAATCAGAAGAAGCTAATCGAAGGGCGCTAACTAGAGGAAGCTAACCAGAGATAACTTATCGGACGAAGCTAATCTGCGGAAGTTAATTGGATGAAGCCAGTTCGGGGAAGCTAATGGTAGAAAGTCCATCAGCCAGAGCTAGTCAGAAGAAGCTACCTAGAGGAAGCTCCTTGTGGAAGGTAATGGGTGGAAGCTAACCGTTGGAAGCTAACCGTTGCATCAGTAAATCAAAGCGCACGTTCCTCACCACTCTGAACCCTGCTTGAAATGGTTCGGAGAAGAACGTTACGTCAGATGTCGGACCAGAACCCGACGTCGCTCCCTTTTCGAAGCGTAGCATCGTCCGCTAACAAGCTAATCCTCCACCTCGGTTCCACCTCCTCGCTCTTCTTCCCTCGGCGACGACAAAAAAAACAAAAAAAATGTAAACAGACCATCATGAACGTAAGGAAAAAAAACAAAACTTCTAGATCGCTTTGTTTTTTTTTTTTTTAATTTGTTTTTATCGATCTCTACGGCTAAATATATCGGCGCCGCGGGAATTCCGCCAAATTAACCGCCAGCCAGTAATTCCCCCCTCGCCGAGAACCCGGCCATTAAGTAATTAACTGTACAATCGGTAATTAGATAATTGCACGTTTATGGAGAAGACGCGAGGAGACATCTTCACACCTTTTAATACCAGGTTTTTCTTTCTTTTTTTTTTTTTTTTTTTGTTTGTTTTTTACGGCAGAGTAAACAAACGCGGCGGCTAACAAAGCGCCCGAGGATTCGGCAGATGGAGGCCGGGAGTGCGAACACCTGCTGAACCGCCGGGGTTTTAAACGATGAGCGAAAAGTTGGCACAAAATAGCGGTGATTAAAGAAATAAGAGGAATGATTTTAGAATTAAGAAAAAATAATTAAGAATATGTGATGAGGATTGTCAGTATTGTTTGCGCAAAACGCGCAGGAGGTTTAATTTCGCTGATTAAAAACAAAAGGTTTGAAAGCCTGCAGATAATTTATGAATGAAAGGGTGAATTTCTTAATATAAGTGTGAATGATTGAATGTTTTAATGGCTCTAACTTATGAACGAGTGAATAGCGACGTCTTTATATCATGTATGAATTGTGAATGAGTGAATATTTGAATCTTTTATATAATATTTGAATTTTTATATGACGTGTGAATGAGAGGGTGAATGGCTGAGTCACTTTAGGTTACGAATAAAAATGATAAGAATAAAAATAACAAGTTTTTTTATCCCGGAGGAAATTGTTGTGCCAGAGTTTCTAGTAAAACATAACAATAATAAATAATAGAAGGAAATTGTACAAACAGTTAAAAAAAAAAAAGTGGGGTGGGAGAATAAGAAATACAAATAAAACTATTAAGTGTCAAAGTCAAGGCTATAAAGTGATGAATGAATGAATGAATGACCCTAATAATAACAATAATTGTTTTAATAGTGACGATAATAAGAAAAGCAATAGAAAATAAGTATCATTATTATAATATTAAAACAATATAATGACAATAAGTACAATAATAATAAAGTAAATATAATAATAATAATAATAATAAACTAAAATACAAATGTCATTATGAAAATAAAAATAAAATACTATAATAATATTAATAAGTACAATTGTAATAAAGTGAATATAATAATATTAATAATAAAAAAATGAAATAGAAATATAATTATTATAATAATAAAATACTATAATAACCACAATAAGTACAGTTATAATAAAGTAAATATAATGATATTAATAATAATAAACAAAAATAGAAATATAATTATTGTAATAATAAAATACAATAATGATAATAATAAGTACAATTATAATGAAGTGAATATAATAATATCAATAATAATAAAATAAAATAGAAATATAATTTATAATAATAAAATACTATTGTAATAACAAGTACATTAAAATAAAGTAAATATCATAATATTCATAATAATAAATAAAATAGAAAAAATATATATGTAAAAATGTTTGATTTTATACTTAATTGGAGCAAGTGGATGATTTGTTTTTATTTAGTAAAGCGAGTTATTTAGGTCAGTTCACACACGTTTATTTATAATGTAACTGCGGTAAATAATTTTGCGGCCTCATGAATAAACCATGTCGTTTTAACCCGCGCAGCTTTGAAAATGAATTTCCCCAAACAACAGTAAACGTCACGAGCCGTGACACATGTTCCGCCTTTAACCCGCCCGTTGCCGCGGCGACCCGGCGGAGATTAGAAGCCCTACCCCCCCCAAAAGGTCACGACCCCTCCAGCAGAAGTGCTTCTTCAGCCGAAAATTCAGTCTGACTCCCAAAACCTTCCTGTCACAGCAAATGAAAGTTCAGACGGAACCTGAATACATCATTCAAAACACCTCTGTGTGTGTGTGTGTGTGTGTGTGTGTGTGTGTGTGCAACAGACAGACGGCGTGAAGGGAAGATGAAAAACGTCAGGGTTGATAAATGACCACCTTCTCCTGGTTTTATTTCCAAACACTTTGGACTAAATAAAAAAGAACTTCTCGTTTTCTGGCGTCTCCCGAGAGCCGGTCGTCATGACGAGCAGGCCGGCCTCTGATTGGATAAGAAAAAAAACAGGGATAAATGTGTTTTTTGTTTTTTTTTTATTAGTTATTATTTGATAGCGATTAAACACTTGCTGGTTGGGTTCCGGTGAGTCACACGAGGGTTTAAGATCACACCGAGGTCATGTGACTCTTGCGTTCTTTTCGGCTATGTGGTGGCTCTACTGTAACCATGGCGACATCATGGTGGTTTTTCGATCTTTCCGCCTCAGGACTTCATGCCTGCCGAGCGCTTGGCCTTTAAAGGTGGAGGTGTGTGTCCCCACCTGCTGCTGTTCACGCTGTCGTGATTCACCTGGAACTCCAAACAGTTCAGTGACTCACTTGGGACTCTTAACAGTTCAGTGAGACACCTGAGACTCTTTAACAGTTCAGTGACTCACTTGGAACTCTTAACAGTTCAGTGACTCACTTGGGATTCTTTAATATTGCAGTGACTCACTTGGGATTCTTTAACAGTTCAGTGACTCACTTGGGACTCTTAACAGTTCAGCGACCCACCTGGGACTCTTAACAGTTCAGTGACTCACTTGGGACTCTTAACAGTTCAGTGACTCTCTTGGGATTCTTTAACAGTTCAGTGACTCACTTGTGACTCTTGAACAGTTCAGTGACTCACTTGTGACTCTTGAACAGTTCAGTGACTCACTTGTGACTCTTGAACAGTTCAGTGACTCACTTGGGATTCTTTAACAGTTCAGTGACTCACTTGGGACTCTTAACAGTTCAGCGACTCACCTGGGACTCTAACAGTTCAATGACTCACTTGAGACTCCTTAACAGTTCAGTGACTCACTTGGGATTCTTCAAGAGTTCAATGACTCACTTGGGATTCTTTAAGAGTTCAATGACTCACCTTGGACGCTTAACATTTCAGTAACCCACTTGCAGCTCTTCGCCCTGTAATGACTCACCTAGGACTCGTCCCAGTTCAATGACTCACTAGGTACTTGTCACTGTGTAATGACTCACCTGAAGCTCTTCACAGTGCCGTGACTCATTTTGAACTCTACCCAGTGTAATGAATCCTGTTGAACTCTTCAGTGAAGTGACTCACCTGCGACTCTTCAGATTGCAATGAGTCATTTGTAGCTGTTCGCATTGTAATGACTCATCTGAGAGTCTTCACAGTGCAGTGAGTCTGCAATGACTCACCTGAGACTCTTCAGAGTGCAATGAGTCATTTGGAGCTCTTTGCATTGTAACAACTCACCTGGCACTCTTCACAGTGTAGAGAGTCATTTAGAGCTCTTCAAAGTGTAATAGCTCACCTGAGACTCGCTCCAATGTAATGACTCACCTGAGATTCGCTCTAATGTAATGACTTACCTGAGACTCCTTCCAGTGAAATGACTCACTAGAGACTTGTAATGATTCATCTGGCACTCTTCACAGTGCGGTGAGTCATTTGGAGCTGTTCAAAGTGTAATGACTCACCTGAGATTCGCTCTAATGTAATGACTTACCTGAGACTCCTTCCAGTGAAATGACTCACTAGAGACGTGTAATGAATCACCTGAGACTCCCTCCAGTGTAATGACTCACCTGAGACTTGTAATGACTCATCTGGCACTCTTCACAGTGCAGTGAGTCATTTGGAGCTGTTCAAAGTGTAATGACTCACCTGAGATTCGCTCCAGTGTAACGGCTCACTTGAGACTCTTCGCCTTGTAACGAATCACCTGCGACTCTTTCCCGGTGTAATGACTCGTGCGATGCGGCGGCGGCGGCTCGTCGCCATGGCGACCGGCGCAGGTTCACGGGTCTTCAGTGAACGAAGACGGAGGTTAAACAGGAAATGTTTCCCCGCGAAGCCGATCCTCGCCCTCCTCCTCGCCGCCTCCCACTCCTGTGGAATTACACCGTGAAGCCCCTGCAGGTGTGGAACCACATGTGTGGCATCAGCTGGACATCAGATGGACATCAGCTGGACATCAGATGGACATCAGATGGACATCAGATGGACATCAGCTGGACATCAGATGGACATCAGCTGCTGGAGACGCTTCGCCCGCCGTTCCATCACCAGGCAGACGGAGCTCAAGCTAACGAGTCTTCACCTTTTACCTGTTCATCGCTGGAGCTCCAGATGATGAGAAGAAGCCTGGAGATGTTGGATTCATACTGTTCCTTATTCCATCCATGTTCTCCTCCTTGGGTTCTCCATGTTCACTTCATTGGGTTCCATCCATGTTCTCCTCATTAGGTTCCATCCATGTTCTCCTCTGTGGCCTCCTTGGGTTCCATCCATGTTCTCCTCATTGGGTTCCATCAATGTTCTCCTCCTTTGGATCCATCCACTTTTTCCTCCTTGGGTTCCATCCATGTTCTCCTACTTGGGTTCTCCATGTTCTCCTCCTTGGGTTCCATCCATGTTCTCTTCATTAGGTTCCATCCATGTTCTCCTCTGTGGCGCCCTTGGGTTCCATCCATGTTCTCCTCATTGGGTTCTCCATGTTCTCCTCATTGGGTTCCATCAATATTCTCCTCCTTTGGATCCATCCACTTTTTCCTCCTTGGGTTCCATCCATGTTCTCCTTGTGTTTTCTCAACAATCTCACACCAAGGTTCTCTCCACAAACCTTCAGAAGGTCCAGTGCAGACCTTCTCTACTGTGTGTGTGAATGAGAGGCTGAATGATCAGTGATTGACAGCTGATCATCCAGGTTAGGCTCCGCCCCCAGCCTGAGGTCAGCAGGGATTGGCTTCTGCTCAGACGCTGACCTTCACACCCAGGAGACGGAGGATCTCTTTCTCCAATACACACACACACACACACACACACACACACACACACAGGTGACCCCGACCCTCCTGAACCCTGCAGAAGGTGTTGTTCTTCCTGCAGCAGCCGTGGAAACAACACACACACACACACACAGAAGATTAGAGGCAATTAAAAGCGTTTGGCGAAGTGTGTGTGTGTGTGTGTGTGTGTGTGTGACTGCGCTCATTAGCCACCGCCTGTGTGGCCAAACAAGGAGCAGCTTAATGATGGTTACAAAGGGAGGAGGAACAAGGAGGTGAAGGTGGAGTGTGTGTGTGTGTGTGTGTGTGTGTATGTGTGTGTGTGTGTGTGTGTGTGTGTGTGTGTGTGTGGGCGGGTCTTTTAATCCCAGTCATAATGAGGACCTCAGCCGTTCATCCAATCAAAATCATGAGGCCGCTCACATTTGAGCGAGTGTGTGTGTGTGTGTGTGTGTGTGTGTGTGTGTGTGTGTGTGTGTGTGTGTGTGTCCAATGTTTTCACCCCCATCTGTCTATCCTGGGGCTCTGAAGGACTGAAGACTTCCTGCGTGACGTGTGGATGAATGTGTGATGTGTGAATTTATGACATAAATGAGAGGGCGGAGCCTATGAGTGGGAGGGGCCTGTGAGTGAGTGGGAGGAGCCTGCGAGTGAGTGGGAGGAGCCTGTGAGTGAGTGGACCGGACTTGTGAGTGCGAGGCGGGCTGTAGCGGAGGGGGAGGAGCCTGTGAGAATGTGGGAGTGGCCTATGAGTGGGTGAGAGGAGCCTGTGCTGGAGTGGGCGGGGCTTATAACGGAGTGGGAGGAGTCTGTGAGAGTGGGAGGGGCCTATAGCTAAGTAGGAGCGGCCTTTGAGTGAGTGGGAGGAGCCTCTTTAAGTGGGGGGTTATGAGTGAGTGGGAACGGCCTGTGCTGGAGTGGGCGGGGCCTGTAACGGGGTGGGAGGGGTTTGTGTCTGAGTGGGCGGGGCCACAGGAAAGAAGCTGTAATTTTTCTGTCTTTTCTCTCCTCCTTTCTGCCTTTATTTCTGTCTTTTCTCCTTTTTTTCTGTCTTTCCACATTTTTTCCATCCGTCTTTGTTTCTTTTTCTTTTTTCCTTTCCCTCACGCTTCCATTCTTCCTTTCTCTCCATCCATCTTCTGGCCGCCCTTCACTCGTCTCCCACCTCTTTGTCTCTTGGGATTCTTTAAGGACGCCATTGACAATCACACACACACACACACACACACACACACATCATGGTTGGCTGGCACACTGTGTGTGTGTGTGTGTGTGACAGTGAAAGGACAGAATCCTCTTTTGAATCAAATATAATCCGAGTGGCTTTAGGCCCCGCCTCCTCCGTGGCAGAGGAGGCGGGGCTAATCGGGTCAAACATCCAATCAAAGCTCTCCGTCGCCCCCCCGTGGATACGATTGGACCTTCTGGTTCGTTCTGGTGTTTCCTGAGGTTTCCCAACAGAGGACGTTCACACACACACACATGTAGCATTAGCAACATGCTAACAGCAGCAGGCCTTCCTCGCCTCCACGTCCTCCTCCTCTTTTTTCCTCCTTATCTTTCACTTTGCTCTCAGTTTTCCGTGCAGTCGCTCTTCATTCTCGCCACGTATTCAATTACTCCCGACTTGATTACACGCTTAAGATGCCGCGCAGCAGCGACTTACTTTTCCCAAGGAAATGTGTCCGGGACGGGGAAGCAGTTTGGGGTTTTTCTTTGGTTCACACCTGGGCTGGTTTTATTTAGGTAAAACACACACACACACACACACGCTCATCAGTTATAACGGACGTCTCGCCGATTTGTGGACGGATGGAAAAGTCACTTTTATTAGTTCTTCATTTTATTTAGGAGTACTTTTGTACATAAAATTGACATTTTGAAATGAGTTAGGATAAGTAAATGAATATATTTCATCGTCCTCGCGGTTCTGATCGGAATGAGGTGGGATTATTAATGAAAAGAAGGAAGCAATTATAATTCTTTTGTTGAAAGATTATTTTTTTCATGTGAATAAGGTTTAATAAAACATTTAAATATGAAAATATAATTGCAAATATTTCAGCGTTCAACGCTAACATTCAAACACAGTCAGACAAATTTAAAATTGATTTCTTAAATGAATACTGACATTATGATAAGTTAAAACTTATCCAGCTCAGATCACAATAAAAGTATCTTTGATAAAAATTATAAAAATCAACATTTTTTTTATTATTGTCCCTGTCAGCAAAATTATTATTTCATTGATTCTAATGTATAATCATCTTGATCATTGGTTTTGCTATAATTATTATATTGAATTATTATTGTTGTTGTCATCATGGTGATATTACTTTAATGATCAATACATTTAGTCATTTTATTGTTATCATTGTTATAACTATCATTATTATCAATATATGTAGTCCTTTTGTGATGATAATTATTATTATTATTATTATTGTTATCATCAATATATGTAGTCCTTTTCAGTATTGTAATTATTATTACTATATTATTGTGATTAATATCACTATCTTAAGTTCTTTTATTATTATTCTTATGATTATTACTAGTATTATAATCAATATCATAAGTCCTTTTATTATTATTGTTGTTATTCTTGCTATTGATATTATTCTCAATGTCATAAGTCCTTTTTCTTATTACTATCATAAGAATTATTACTATCAATATCTGAGGTTATTTTATAATTGTTATGATTATTTCTATTAATATTATCAATATCATAAGTCCTTATATTATTATTGTTATTATTACGATGAGTTATCAATATCATAAGTCCTTTTTCATGATTGTTATTATTATTTTTACTATTATCATTATTATTATTATCATTATTATCAATATTACTAGTCACTTTAATATAACTGTTGTTATCATTACTATTTTTATTATTATTATCAATAACGTAAGCCCTTTTGTCATGATACTTATTATTATTACTATTATTATTATCAAAATATTTAGTCTTTTTGCGATCATTATCATTATAAGCATTATTATTATCATTATCCAATTATTGAGCCCTTTAATGAACCCCATTATTATTAATTCAGTCGTAGCTTGTACTTCCAACAAAGTAGTACTGTAGTATAAAACCAAAAGGCAGTATATTTCTAGTATTTCCTGAAACCTTCCTCCTCGCAGGTCGGCTGCTCCGTCTTCCTCTTCTGACATTGACGCCGTCCCGCTGGGACTCCCGAGCGCCGGCGTTGTCGTTCCCGTTGCCGCGGGGACGACAGAATCTCATCACTAATGTTTGGATTTTATTTTATTTTTTTCCCCTTTCCAAAGTCAAAGTCAAGTGCATCTTGAATAAAACTGGCGAATCTGGCGAGGAGGGAACCCGCCGCCGCCGCCGCCGCCGCCGCTGCCGTCTGGGTTTGTAGGAACGAGGGGGCGGACGTTCCCCCGAGGGCTCCGGGGCGTTTCATGGAAACCTGACACACTTTCTCTTCTCTCCTTTATTTATATATCTTTGTATTTTATTTACCTGACTCATTTCCATCTCGCCCGGCGTCTGGGCAAACACTCCGTGACCTTCCTAGTTTGCCGACACTTTGGGCGTCGGGATACTTTGTCCAACCCGCCGACAAGACAGACGCAACTAACCCGGCGATGATGGTGATAAATGGTAACAAGGGGAGTTTTTTTTATAGGTTATAACACTGTAATAACACTGTAATAACACTGTAATAACACGGTAATAACACTGTAATAATACTGTAACAACCCCATTATAACGCTTTCAAAGCTGCATCGTCGCTGCAGTTTCAAAAGTGGTGGGATTATTATATTTGACAAATTATTAGTGCTCATGGATGGATCACCCTGATCTAAACCCTTCGAGCCTGTCATCAATAGATTTGATTTTGTCTAATTCACTGGCGATCGACGGATTATCATGTCGTTTCGGGCCGTGGGTCGCCGTGACAACGGGGCATTGACAGCTGAAACCCTCGGAAACGATCAGGTTTTTTTTTTCTGCGACGGGGACGCGCTGTAAATCATTCCTGAGTGTGACCGCCAATTTATTTTTATTTAACCTTTTTTCCGTATTTGTAACATGCACTTTTAAAAATATACACTATTTATTTGTCATTCTAGCCCAGGCTAACCATGCTACAGGCTAGCGCGGTCCATCGGTGTCACTTGTCATTGTATGCACGAGGGTAGAATGAGTTAGCTTCTTGTTAGCATGCTGCGGCAGACGTTAGCTCATAGCGAGACATCGCTATCTCTGAGCATCTTCCCCTCCGTCAGGCTAACAATGTGAAATTACGGTAAATTCAGGCTTGTCGTTAGCATGCTGCTGCAGGTAGCTGAGACACTGGTTTTCTAGCTGGTAGCAACACTCTGCTACACAATCTACTGCAACGATGCTGGAGATTAGCATCCTCAATCTGTGCTACTTGTCTTAGCAAACACAGAGCGTAAATTTAATCTTCTTGTTAGCATGCTGCGGCAGACATTTGCTCGTAGCGAGACGTCCTCTCTCGTTAACCTTAAGGCATTCTTACTCTTAGAGTTCTCTGAGCATCTTCCTCTCCGTCAGGCTAACAAGTTACAGTGAATTCAGGCTTGTCGTTAGCATTCTGCAGCAGGTAGCTGAGACACTGGTTTTCTAGCTAGTAGCAACACTCTGCTACACAATCTACTGCATACATACCTACTTTGACGGTACTCTCAGCATGTTCCTCTCAGGTAGGCTAACGAAGCTGGAGATTAGCATCCTCAATCTGTGCTTCTTGTCTTAGCAAACACAGAGCGTAAATTTTAGGTATCTGAGACACTTGATGCTAGTAGTTGGACTCTGCTCCCCTGCTCCTGTGTGCTACTCTGATGGTTTTCCGAGCAAGATGGTTTTCAGGCTAACGATGCTACAAAGATAGCATTGTCAGTCATTGTTACTGTTATTGGCGCGTGCGAGGCTAGGGTATGTGTTAGCCGAGAAACTGGATCGAAACCAATGCGTGTTAGCGTGCTACCGAACCGAGCTAACGCACATCAGCTTCTCGCCGGCGCCGCGATCACAGCGTTAGCCGCACGCTTCTCAAAGACGTCCCGTCTCCGTTAGCTCATTTTCAGCCGTCGAGTTATTCCTGTTTTAATCAAAAATAATAAAGAAATAAATCGAAATAAGAGAAGGGGAAAAAAAAAAACGATGGAGCGTCTGGGCGGCTTTCAGAGAGGAAGATGAAGACGAAGGGCAAGTCGAAACCAGGAGGATGATTTTCTTTTTTTTTCCCCTTAATTAGCTGTGCTGGAGGCCCACAAACACACACACACACACTTGTTAGTGATTTATTTTTGTGCAACACTGATCCACACACACACACACACACACACACACACACACACACACCGCCGCCTCCCAGCAGGCGGAGATGTCTTGGAGGCATGCCGCTAACTGGACTGGAAGCCTGAGTCACACAGAGCATCGAGCCTCAGGCCTCCTCAAACATGCTATTCATCATCACACCTCGTCACACACACACACACACACACACACACACACACACACACTTTGCAAACCCGCGCAAGTGCCAGGGCAACTCGTCGGGCATCAGGTGCTTGGCAGCGCCAGGGGATGGTGGGATGAATCCAGCTAGCGGCGCCTCCCTCGCGCGGCGCCCTCTTCTTCCTCTTGCGTTTCCCGCCGCCGCCGCCGCTGCCGCCGCCATCCAGTGCGACTCCGAGGAAAAGCTCTCCGAGATCGCCGGCGCTTTCCGGAGGCTTCTTTGATTGTCTTTGTCACTACCCAGGCATTAGCCCGATCCCAGCCCACCTCTCAGGCCTCGATTAGCCCGGCCGCTACGCGTTTGCGCGACCGCCGCTCAGGTTGCGGCCCCGATGGGTGGTCGCCACGGCAACCGGCCACCATCACCACGGTCGTTTTTTTTCCGCGCCGCGGCAGCCGAACGCCCCCTCGTCTCGCGCTCCCGTGAAGGTTCGCGCGGGCGGCGATGCCGCTAGCATGATGCTATTCACAGGGTGGACGTGTTGCCATAGCAACAGAAGGCCAGTTTTTTTTCCGGTTTCGCTTCACCTCGCGGCGCAGGAACGACGCCCGGGTAGCTTCGACCCGTTTGCAGGGAAGTAGCGCCAGCTAGCTTGGCTACATGGGGGATGTAGCACGGTGCGCTAAACCGCCTGCTACTCAACCTAGCAAAGACGAAGTAGCCGCGAGGGCAGACGTGGACGTTGTGGTCGAGTACGTGGACAAAAAAGATATTTCAGCATCCGCAAATATTTTTCATTTAATTTTGAAAAAACGCCTTCCTGACGCTAGCTAGCACAAGCTAGCCCATGAGAAAAATGAGCCGGGAACAAAAGTGAGCTTTTTCGGGAGGAAACGATGAAGCGTCGGACACTGCGGACGCATTTAAGAGAAAGCTAGCAAGTTTCCTAGCTAAGCTACAGTTCATCACAACAGGTGATCCACAAGCTCCGCCCCCGCGATGCATTATTCTCATGTTACGCTACGTTACGGCGCCGCTACTTTTTTTTCCCGAGCTTCGACTGCGGCTAATTTATGGATTTTTCTTGTGCTAACGAGCTTCACGCCGCCGAAACATTTAGCCTCGTCACATCGGACCGATGAAATCGCCGTGAAATTCTGAGGCCGTTCAATTACGACGCCGAAGAAGACGACTTTTAATGATTTCCGTGCGCAGGAGGACGGACGAGATAGGGATCAGCCGGGAGAGAAAACCCACGGCTTATTTATTTATCATTCATCTTTTTCTTTAGAAAAGAAAAAAAAAAACATTTCCAGTACGTATTTGTGGATGTATTTAATTAAAAGTAAAAAAAAGAAAAATTCTGTATAAATACCTCATGTTACAATCTGGATACCTGCTGCTTATTGACAATGTATAGATGTACACATATATATTTAGAATAAAATGAATATAAAAATTTTACATTTTTATTCAGTAAAGTATGACTTTATTATAATATAATCCTAATACAATATATTTAGTATACTGTAATATAATGTAGTATTATATTAAATAATGATATATAATAATAATTAAAAGGAATAATATCTTTAGTAATATATTTACGACTACATTTAGTATAAAATAAATGTATAGATTTAAAATAAATTTATCAAAATAATATAATACATTCCATCTAAAATGAATATGAAAATATATATATTATATTAAGTAAAGTATAATATCAAATTGTTCTTTACTATAGCGTGATAATAATAATTCATATATTTAGTAGAAAATAAAGATAAAAATTGTAAATTTTGCAAGGTATAATATATTATACTTTGCATTGCTATATTATAATAAGAAATATATTTAGTCCAAAAAAAATAGAAAACAAATTGTTAAATTTAGTACAGTATAATATTATATTATACTTCACGTTACTATGTTATAATATTATAATAATATATTGACTAAAAAAAAAAATTAAATGTTAAATTTAGTTTAAAATAAAACATTTATTCAGTTATTTTCAGCCGGTAGCGTTTATCTTCAGGTGAGTTCTATAATCTGTAAAATACAGTTTTATAATCGTCTATTATTTTTAAGGACTCAAGAATTTTATTTATAACAAAATTTACAGCAAGCAGCTCTCGGGTTCAGCTGAATCAAAAAAGTCACACAAAAACAGGAAAAATCAGAAAAATACTACCAGAGCAGCATTTTTGGGATTAAGATTTAAGACAAAAACAATATTTAAAATGATAAATAACATCTAGAAGAATAAAGAGATAAAGAAAAAGTGGAGAAAAAAAAGGTTTATTGCAAAATACTGTACGTAAGGTGCCGAATTTAGCGTTTTATTCAGATTAAAAACTGTGAACTGATGGAAACCCTGCGGTTAAAAAAAAAAAAAACACTTTCACGCATAAAACACGTCCAAAAAAAAAAAAAAAAACCCGTTCTAATGTTCAGGAGGAGAAAAAAAAAAAAAAAAAAAAATTATTTTATTTCTGTCTAGTTCCTCCCTCCCTCCCTCCCTCCGTCCACCGCGTTATTCGTCCGTCTCCTTTATGCTAATTGCAAATTGCCGAGCGCCGACATCCAATTTAAGATCAAATGCATTTCATCAGAAACACTCAGGTGGGTCGGAACCGGCCGGCTGACGCTCCTTCCATGAATCTCAT
>NC_141285.1:26965178-26987678 GCF_037954325.1 Fistularia commersonii
CACCTGTCAATCTAGGGGTCACCTGTCAATCTAGGGGTCACCTGTCAATCAAAGGGTCACCTGTCAATCTAGGGGTCACCTGTCAATCTAGGGGTCACCTGTCAATCTAGGGGTCACCTGTCAATCAAAGGGTCACCTGTCAATCTAGGGGTCACCTGTCAATCTAGGGGTCACCTGTCAATCAAAGGGTCACCTGTCAATCTAGGGGTCACCTGTCAATCTAGGGGTCACCTGTCAATCTAGGGGTCACCTGTCAATCAAAGGGTCACCTGTCAATCTAGGGGTCACCTGTCAATCTAGGGGTCACCTGTCAATCAAAGGGTCACCTGTCAATCTAGGGGTCACCTGTCAATCTAGGGGTCACCTGTCAATCAAAGGGTCACCTGTCAATCACAGGGTCACCTGTCAATCAAAGGGTCACCTGTCAATCAAAGGGTCACCTGTCAATCTAGGGGTCACCTGTCAATCTAGGGGTCACCTGTCAATCACAGGGTCAGCTGTCAATCACAGGGTCAGCTGTCAATCAAAGGGTCACCTGTCAATCATACTGAGTCACCCTGAACCAGCAGACTGGACCTCCGGCCAATCAGAGAAGAGAACAAGCAACATACCGTCACTTGATGTCTTACGTCCTGCTATTTGGGTTGAAGAGTAGGTGCTTCGGTCTAATTTGGCGCCGGCCTCCATCTTGTATCCGGAGGAGCGTCCGATCCGCCGTCCTCCGCCGAGCCTTATCTGGTTGCCGGGCGACAGAAAGCATGCGTGATAGCCGAGGGTTGCCCCGGCGATCCGACCCCGGCTGTATTTCACGCTTCGCTTCCTGGTCCGGCTAAGCGACCGGCCCCCCGCTTACGCTCGGGCGACTCCCATTTCACGCGTTTTTAATCGTTTCCGGATAAACGGCGAGGGGGCGCCGGCGGGACGGCGACCCCCGGCCGGGGATTACCATGCGGGGGGGGGGGGGGGCTTCACGCCAGGGTCGTTTTTTTGTTTTTTTTTTTCTCTAAAACTACCGCGAGTGGTACCCCGAAAGCGGCGTCTGGTGCTTTTATACCTGAAACGGCACCAATTTACAGCCGAGGCCGTTCCATTTTCACAAACCCTTGTGGTCCATTTCGGGCTTTTATGGTCCTCCGCCCTCGCTGTAGTACTAGAAGTAACTTTACTGCGAGCAGGAGGCCAGTACTTCCATCGCAGAGCAGGGGGATGCATTGGAGAAGCACTTCTAATGTGGTTCCATCACCCTGGAGATGTACCTCTTTTCACATCAAGCTCGTCCTTCACAAACATCTCTTTTTTTTCCCAGAGCCGCCTTTTTAACACTTAGCTTCAAATCATTATCACGTCCGTTTTGTTTTGGCGAGGGCGGCGGAAAGCGGCGCCAGGGTGCGACCGACCCTGAAGGCACGGGACGTCACCTCAGGCGGTAGCTCCTTGACGGCGGCGCGGTTTGCCGCGACGGCTGGAAACTCGTTAATGGAGCCGCCCGGTGACGGCGCGCCGCTGCGGGCCGCGAGCGTGAAATAGACGCCGTTTTTAGCAACCGTTGATATGCAGTTCCAAACCCAGCATGGTAGACTGGCGCCTTCTCTGATTGGACCAGGAAGTGGAGGTCAACGGATACGAGGGAGGCGGCGCCGGGAACGAAATTAATCGTGCTAACAAAGGAGCGCAAGCAGCTAGCCGTGTAGCATCCACGTAGGAAGAAAAAGGGCGGAGCCTTAGCAACGCCCTTCAGAAAAACAGGAAATAAGGAGCTAACAGGAAGACCAATCCTGGCATGCTCGCAAACATACCGCAAGTGGTGCGACTAGCAGCGTAGAAGCGAGCGCCATCTGCGAGATGTAGCCTGTAAGCGACGGCACTTCTTAATCACGCCGCCGCGCTGACAACCGACGGCTTGTCGCGTCGGAGCGGAAAAGGCGGCATTAGCATGCAGGAGTGCGGTCAGGATCGACGGAGGCTTAATGAGAGCCGGCGGCGGCGGTGGTGGCGGCGGGCCGGCCTGAACGCCACCGCGGACGGACACGTACGCCGGCTGGAACAAATCTCCTCCCTGACAGCGGCGCCGGCGTCGCAGCTGCAGAAGAAACCGGGAGCTAATTATTTCCTCACTCTCACCTCCCTTGTTGTCCAACCGTCGGTCTCCTCGGGGCGCCGTAACTTCATTACGTCCGGAACTTGCTCTCCGGTTCCGTCACGTCCCCGGCCCCGAGGCCCGGCCCGGCCCCGATCGACTCGGAACTCATAACCGCTTTAATTGGAACCGTCATTGCCTTAATTGCCTTAATTAATCACCTTTCCTGCGGTGGAGCCTTCGTGGGGTTCCTTAATGGGTGCTGACATTGGCTGTTTGTGTCTGCGAGGAGGTGACGAGGGCGACTTTGGGGGGTCAGGAGGAAGATGAGGGGGTAAACAAGGATCCACGTGGGGACGGGGTCAAAGGACAACGTGGACCAGCGCCTCCCTCGCCGGAAACCCGGGGATATTGGGGTGCTTTGCGGGAATTTGTACCAAGTAGCGTACCGTTGAGGCCTCCATCTTGTATCTGGGAGGGCAGAAGCCTACCGGGAATTCTTGTCGTCCTCCCAGAAGGTTCTGATTGGCTCCCCTGAACCATGTTCTTGTTAGCTTGACCTAGTTAGCATGCTAATTGAACACGTTCGTTAAAAGTAGCGGCGTTGACATTGAGGCGACGGACGGGCGGTTCCTGTTAGCTTGACCTAGTTAGCATGCTAATTGAACACGTTCGTTAAAAGTACTGGCGTTGACGGGCGGCAGAAACAAGACTAGATGGTTTGGTCTTCAAAGCGGCTCGCGGCCAATCCGATTCGTCACAGAGGGGAGAGGCGGGGCTTAATCTGGACAGGTTAGCCGTCAATCACTGGTGACTTCCAACCCTCTCTTCCTGGGAGGAACCTGCTGAAGGTTTTTGGACTTTTGCTAGCGGGGGAACCTGGAGATCATGTGATGGTTAAAGAACCACAGCGCTAGCTCAGCTAGCTAGGTGTTCTCCGCGGGGGTTCTAAAGGGCAGGACGTGCCCCCGGCGGGGGCGGCGAGATAAACGGCGTGCGTATTTCACGTCGCCGTCCCTCCCTGTCAGGACGGACGCCGTCCGTCACGTCACCACAATGACACTTCAAATTGGTTACGTCAAATTACCCTGATGTATCGCGGAGCCGCGCCGAGCGCGCTCAGATTGGTTTTGCGGCCGGCGGTGAGCGATGGGCGGGCGTTCATCACCGTGGCGACAGGTACGTGGCGGCGGGGCGGGCGGGCGGGCGGGCGGGCGGGCGTTAAATTGTCATCATGATCCCGATGACGTCTTTTCTTCTGAAGAAAACACCGGCGTGCGCTCATCCAGGAGCTGCAACACCAGCTGAGCGTGTGAGAGGCGGAGCTTAACCTGGACGCATCAGCTGTCAATCACAAGGTCAGCTGTCAATCACAGGGTCAGCTGTCAATCACATGGTCAGCTGTCAATCACAGGGTCAGCTGTCAATCACACGTCTAGACGTCCCGTCCATCTGGTTGATGGACCTGAAGATCCAAAAACGGCTTTTCGGTTCATCTGTTTGGATCATGTGTGACGGTTCGGGTCAAACTCCGCCTCCCGGCCTCAGGGCCAGCTGGGATTGGCTGATCGGCCAGAACATTGTGATTGACAGCTCAGTCTCCCGGGTTAAGCCCCGCCCCCAGGCGAAGCCCTTCAAGGCGACGGAACCATGAATGAGATGTTTCTCCATCAGGGTCCCCGAGCCTGACGTCTCTCCTTGAAGCCATGGCTGGTTCTTCTTCTTCTTCTTCTTCTTCTTCTTCTTCTTCTTCACCTCCTCCTGCTCCTCCTCTTCTCCAGGAGCTAATTGCCCGCCTGAGGGGAAGCTTCCTGGAATAGAAGCTTCTGGAGCTGGAGTTGCTGAGATGTTTCATCTTGCTCCATCTTCGGCACTTTAACTTCTCTTTGTCCCACTGCTCTGGAGATGAATTTAACCTCCACTATGTCATTCATTCATACATCCATTCATCAATCAGTTCATTGAGTCATTGATTCGTTTATCCTTTCATTGATCCATCCATCCTTTAATTCATCCATGCATTCTTTGATTCATTGATTCATTTATGCTTTCTTTCATCCGTTCATTTATTCGTTTTTTCAATCCATTCACCATCGATTCATTCATCCGTTCATTGATCCATCCATTTTTTGATTCATCCATTCATGAATCAATTCATTCATCCATCTATTATTCATACATTGATTCACCCGTTCATCCATTTGTTCATCGTTTCATGGATTCGATCATTCATCCATTTAGTGATTCATTCATTCAATCATCCATTCATCCATTGATTCATTTATACATTCTTTCATCTGTTTAGTGATTCATTTATCAGTCCATTCACCATTTATTCATTAATTCATCATTCATGTCATGCATTTACTCATTTATTCATCCATCCATCCAATCGCCTATCAATTCATCCAGTCATTGATCCGTTCATTCATTCATCCATTCATCCATCCATTCAACCCCCGATAGACCTGGAACACAGGGAACCGCCCCCAGTGCCAAGCCCCGCCCCCAGTGCTAAGCCCCGCCCCCCGAGCTAAGCCCCGCCCCCAGGGGGAAGCTAATGTCCTGCTCCCCAGTGTGTCGTAATGCGATGAGTGTTTTAATGAGCGCGGTTCATTCTGAGCCTCTGAAACTCCCCAGTTCGGACTGAACTTCCCCGGCGGCAAAACCATGACGACGGAATATTGAAACCCTAATTATGGTCTGGAATCCGGTGCCCGTGCAGTCATTTCCATTTGAACACACCAGAAGATGAACAGATGTTCTGGAATTCGACTTCGGGGAGGCTGGAGTAACGCTTAGCAGCAGTTAGCGGTGGATAGCAGCAGTTAGCGGTGGATAGCAGCAGTTAGCAGTGGATAGCAGCAGTTAGCAGTGGATAGCAGCAGTTAGCAGTGGATAGCAGCAGTTAGCAGTGGATAGCAGCAGTTAGCGGTGGATAGCAGCAGTTAGCAGGGGATAGCAGCAGTTAGCAGTGGATAGCAGCAGTTAGCAGTGGATAGCAGCAGTTAGCGGTGGATAGCAGCAGTTAGCAGGGGATAGCAGCAGTTAGCAGTGGATAGCAGCAGCTAGCAGTGGATAGCAGCAGTTAGCAGGGGATAGCAGCAGTTAGCAGTGGATAGCAGCAGTTAGCAGTGGATAGCAGCAATTAGTATTGGATAGCAGCAGTTAGCAGTGGTTAGCAGCGATTTGCAGTGGTTAGCAGTAATTAGCAGTGGTTAGCAGCGAATAGCAGCAATTAGCAGTGGGTTGCAGCGGTGGCTACCAAACTGTCTCAATATGATTCGTGAATGAGAGGATGAATAGTTGTCTGTCTTTATATGTCTCTTGTGATTGGTCTAGGGTGAACCCCGCCTCTCACCCAATGACAGCCAGGTTAGGCTCCGCCCCTTTGCGACCCTGAATACAGGATTAGCCGTGTCGATAATGAATGAATTAATGAATCAATATTTGAGTTTAAAAAAAGATTTCTAATCTCTGGATGACATCACTTTAACATATCTTAATGTGTGTGTTTGTGTGTGTGTGTGTGTGTGTGTGTGTGTGTGTGTGTGTGTGTGTGTGTGTGTGTTTAGCCTCATTCTGTCTCCACCCGTCCCTCTTCTTCTTCCTCAGCTGTCAATCCACCGTTACCTCGCGGAACTTTATCCCGCTTGCGGTGGCGGCGGCGGGGCGACGGAGGGGGCGGGGCTTATGAGCAAGCCTTTTTATTTTATTCATAAGATACTATTTCAAGTCGTTCTTAAAATAGTCCCCGTCGTCCCGGGAGACGGAACTGCATCGTCCTGGCGACCAAGTTTGTCAACACGGGAGAAATGCTAAATTGTTAGCGGCGTCGGAGAGGATCTTTGTCACACGCTCTCTTTTGCGCTAACGGCACCTAGCGGCTTAGCGTGTGAATGAGTGAATGTGAAGCAAAAGGACTCTCATGTTTAATTCACGTCGAAATCCTGTTGATCTTTAGTACCGCTAACTACCGGCTAGCTGCTAATCATCCATCGCCGACGGCAACCGGCTCTTGATTGACAGGTTTCTGGTTGGAAAACATTGGAAAAAATGCATTAATCCATTCATTCACTCATTCAGCAATAAATTCTTGTATTCATTCATTTATCCAGTTAGCAGTTAGCGACTTAGCAGCTGAATGAGTGAATTTGAAGCAAAAGTGCTCTCATTCTTTACTCCCATCGTCCTCCTGTTGAGCTACAGTTCCGCTAACTAGCAGCTAGCTGCTAATCATCCGTCGCCGACGGTTACCAGCTGTTGATTGACAAGTTTCTGGTGGGAAAACATTGAAAAAATTGCACTCATCCATCCATTGTCATTCATTCACTCGTTCATTTGTCCTTCATCATACATTTATTGATTAACTCATTCATTAATCCATCTATCTGTTCATCCATTCATCATTCATTCACTCATCTAGTTGGTTATTAGCAACTTAGCAGGTGAACGAGTGAATTCTTAATTCCCATCGTTCTCCTGTTGATCTTCAGTTCCGCTAACTAGCCGCTAGTTGCTAATCATCCGTCGCTGACGGCGACAGGCTGTTGATTGACAGGTTTCTGGGGGGGTGAGAAAAAAAAATTGAAAAATTGTAAAATTTTCAAAATTGAAAATTTGAAAAATTTTACAATTTTTCAATTTTTGCACTCATCCATCCATTGTCATTCATTCACTCATCTAGTTGGTTATTAGCAACTTAGCGGTTGAACGAGTGAATTCTTAATTCCCATTGTCCTCCTGTTGATCTTCAGTTCCGCTAACTAGCCGCTAGCTGCTAATCATCCGTTGCTGACGGCGACAGGCTGTTGATTGACAGGTTTCTGGGGGGGTTAGAAAAAAAAATGGAGTAATTTTAAAATTTTTCAATTTTTGCACTCATCCATCCATTGTCATTCATTCACTCATCTAGTTGGTTATTAGCAACTTAGCGGTTGAACGACTGAATTCTTAATTCCCATCGTCCTCCTGTTGATCTTCAGTTCCGCTAACTAGCCGCTAGCTGCTAATCACCCATCGCCGCCGGCGACAGGCTGTTGATTGACAGGTTTCCGGAGGGAAAACATTGTTGACGTCTCAGAGAAACGCCTTGCCAGCTCTCAGCGGCGCTAAGTGGCCACTTCTTCTCCTCCTCCTCGTCCGACAACCCTTTTTTTTTTTTCCCTTCTTCCCCGCCGTCTCATTAAAGTGACGAAGGAAGACAAGGAGGCGCCGCGTTCCGGGCGTCTCGTAAAATTAACATCCTTTATCTTTTTCCCCCGCCGCGCTTTCACGAGCGCCGCCGCCGCCGCCGCCGCTCTCGGGAAGCGAGGGGATTAAAGTAGCGCGAGGAGGGGCGCCGGCGGCGGGAGCCATTAGCCGCCGCCGCCATGATGGATCGCTGTTGCTACCGCGCTAAGCTGGCGTCTCTGCGGCGTGACCGGAATCCCACGGCGGTTTAAATCCAGGTGACTTTTAATTTGAAGGGTTTCCCGTGATCGGCCAATCAGGACGAACCTCGCTTGTCGCCGCCCCCCCCTTGGATTGGGCGGCCATTTTAGATGATTAAAAACGTAAGCATGTAGCTAATTACCGCCGTAAGCTAGTGTTAGCTTTGCGAACGACACCGTGGGAAGGGGCGGGGGTTCGTTACCGGGTTAATTGGAAAACTCGTTAAGGGGCGACCCCCGTGATTGGACGATAATTCGTTAAACGGCGCCCAAGCAATTTGCGAGCTCATTATTTCCCCGATTGAAGGCGGATCCGATCGGCGCCGGCGCCGGGTGATCGGTAATCCGGATGTTGCTCCGCCTCCCGACCCCTCTGGGGTTTTTATTTTTTGTGTGTGTTTGTGTGTGTGTGTGTGTGACGTTTCCATGGCGACACCGACGGCAGTAAACAACTTAAACCCTGCTGATTGATCATGAACCGCGGGAAATTGGTCCAATCAGAGCGCAGCCTCTCCAGGGAGCGGCGCCGGACGAGCGGCGCCGTAAATATTTTGCGGAGGAGAAGCAGGAGGGGGTTATTGACCAGATGTTGGAGGAGCGTTTTCTAGCAAAGGGGAAAATATTTGATGCAGGAACAAGCGTGTGTGTGTGTGTGTGTGTGTGTGTGTGTGTGTGTGTGTGTGTGTGTGTGAGGTTCCTCGTGGAGGTGGTCAGATCAGTTTTTGTGACAATGAGAAGATTTTTTCCATTGGTGCTGATATTCACCTCCTCCATGTATCTCCACCTCCTCCATACATCTCCACCTCCTCCATGTATCTCCATGTATCTCCACCTCCTCCATGGATCTCCACCTCCTCCATGTATCTCCACCTCCTCCATGTATCTCCACCTCCTCCATGGATCTCCTCCTCCTCCATACATCTCCACCTCCTCCATGGATCTCCATGTATCTCCACCTCCTCTATGGATCTCCACCTCCTCCATGTATCTCCATGTATCTCCACCTCCTCCATGTATCTCCACCTCCTCCATGGATCTCCACCTCCTCCATGTATCTCCATGTATCTCCACCTCCTCTATGGATCTCCACCTCCTCTATGGATCTCCACCTCCTCCATGTATCTCCATGTATCTCCACGTCCCCCATGCATCTCCATGTATCTCCACCCCCTCCATGTATCTCCACCTCCTCCATGGATCTCCACCTCCTCCATGTATCTCCACCTCCTCCATGGATCTCCACCTCCTCCATGTATCTCCACCTCCTCCATGGATCTCCACCTCCTCCATGGATCTCCACCCCCTCCATGGATCTCCACCTCCTCCATGGATCTCCACCTCCTCCATACATCTCCACCTCCTCCATGTATCTCCATGTATCTCCACCTCCTCTATGGATCTCCACCTCCTCTATGGATCTCCACCTCGTCCATGGATCTCCATGTATCTCCACCTCCTCTATGGATCTCCACCTCCTCCATGTATCTCCACGTCCTCCATGCATCTCCACCTCCTCCATGCATCTCCATGTATCTCCACCCCCTCCATGTATCTCCATACATCTCCACCTCCTCCATGTATCTCCACCGTCTCCTCAGATCTCATCCCATTTCCCCGGAGCTGCATGAATCTCCAACCTTCACCATCCATCCGTTACCTTAGATCTCCAGTGGTCGTCATGGAGCTCCTCCCGTCTCCAAGGATCTGGAGGTGTCCTCAAGGATCTCCACCGTTGCCATGGAGACACAAGATGTTCTCCATCCAGCCAGTCGTTGGTCCAGAAGCTTCTAGACGGCCTGAGAACGTCTGAGAACCAACCATTCTGGAGCCCAGCGGCCGTCCATGGCCGAGATAACCAGCCGCTCGTCACCATGGCGATGATGTCAATACAACACACACACACACACACACACACACACACACACACACACACAGGAGAGCTTTAGATACTCAGCGGTTGTTTTAAACATCTGCCCGTCTCCAGCAGCAGCTGCAGCCGGTCTGCTGATTAGAGCTGTAATCAATCACTCATCTGTGTGTGTGTGTGTGTGTGTGTGTGAGTGTGTGTGTGTGTGTGTGTGTGTGCGTGAACATTTGTCCTGTAAATAAACAAGTACAAGTATTCATTTATTATCATTTATTTGGGATTTATCTTCTGTGTGTGTGTGTGTGTGTGTGTGTGTGTGTGTGTGTGTGTGTGTGTGTGTGTGTGTGTGTGTGTATGTGTGTGTGTGGTGTGTTAGAAACATGAATACACATTTTACACGAGTATTCACACGTGTGAATAAGTATATGAGAATGTAGGCCGTGTGTGTGTGTGTGTGTGTGTGTGTGTGTGTGTCTGTTTGGTAGCAACATGAATACACATTTTACACGTGTATTTGTTTGCATATACATGTGAATAAATGCGTATAAATGTAGGTCGTGTGTGTGTGTGTGCAAGTAAAACTTGTGTGCAATTACAACATGTGTGCGCACGTGTGTGTGTGTGTGTGTGTGTATGTGTGTGTTAGCAACCTGAATACACTTTTTACGCGTGTATGTTTATACGTGTGAATAAATACTTGTTGGTATAGGTTGCATGTTTTTTGCATGTGTGTGCAAGTAAAACTTGTGTGCATTTCCAGTATGTGTGTGTGCGCGTCAGTGTGTGTGTGTGTGTGTGTGTGTGTATGTGCTTGCATTTTTCAATTTTGTGTGTAATATATATATTTACATCTATTTCTTACTAACCTGTTGGCAATGTTTTCTTGTGTGTAGAAACAGTAATCATGTGTGTGTGTGTGTGTGTGTGTGTGTGTGTGTGTGTGTGTGTGTGTGTGTGTGTATGTGAATAGGATACAAATCCATGTGTACATGTATATGTGTGTAATATATATTTATATCTACGCCTGTGTGATGTGTGCAATATGTGTGTGTGTGTGATAAATGTGTATGTCTACTGCAGTATAATGTGATGGCGTGTGTGTGTGTGTGTGTGTGTGTGTGTACAGTAAATATTTATATACATAGCTGTGAGTGTGTGTGTGTGCAGAATATTTACAAGTGTACAGTGTATTCATGTGTGATACATGTTTATGTCTGTATCTGTATAATGTTATTTTATGTATGTGTGTGTGTGTGTGTGTGTGTGTGTGTGTGTGCAGGGTACACACATTACTACAAAGTGTGTATCTTTGATATATGTTTACGTCTAGATCCATATAATTCGTGTGAGATTTGTGTTTATGTATGCATGCGTGTGCACTGTAAATCTGTGTGTGTGTGTGTGTGTGTGTGTGTGTGTGTGTGTGTGTGTGTGTGTGATGAATATACACACATATCTACAGTGTATCTGTGTGTGATGGATGTTTATGTCTACATTTGTATAATGTGATACTGTGAGATTTTTGTGTGTGTGTGTGTGTGTGTGTGTGTGTGTTTGTCTGTCTGTGTGTGTGCGCGCATGCAGAATATACATACACATCTACAATGTGTGTGTGCAACAAGTCTCCATTCAGATAATTTGTGTGCAATTTCTGTTTGTGTGTGTGTGTGTGTGTGTGTGTATACAATAAATCTGCGTGTGTGTGCAGAATAAACACACACACATGTTTGTGTGTTGTGATAAATGTTTACGTGTTCACCCCTGCATGATCAGCCCACGATGCATGTGTGCACAGTGCATGCATACCTGTGTGTGTGTGAGAGTGTTTCTGTGTGTGTGTGTGTGTGTGTGTGTGTGTGTGTGTGTGTGTGTGTGCGCGCTTGCAGAATAAACACATCTATAAGGTGTGTTTGTGTGTGATACATGTATATATCTACAGCTGTATATAATATGATTTTGTGTGTGTGTGTGTGTGTGTGTGTGTGTGTGTGTGTGTGTGTGTGCATTTACCCAGTAAATCTGTGTGTGTTTGTTTGCAAGGTATTCATCCACACATGCTTATGTGTTTGTGATAAATGTTTACGTGTTCTCCCCCCCGCACGATAAGCCCGCAACACGTTAGTGCATGTGAGACACAGTGCATGCATACCTGAGTGTGTGTCTCTGTGTGTGTGTGTGTGTGTGTGTGTGTGTGTGTGTGTGCGCGCAAAATAAATACACAGATCTACAATGAATGTTTGCAGCACGGGTTTATCTCTACATTCATATAATTTGTGTGCAATTTCTGTGTGTGTGTGTTTGGATACAGTAAATCTGTGTGTGTGTGTGTGTGTGTGTGTGTGTGTGTGTGTGTGTTTTCAGGATACTCATACACACATGTTTGTGTTTGTGATAAATGTTTACGTGTTCTCCACGCCTGCACGATAAGCCCACAATGCGTTCGTGCATGTGTGCACAGTGCATGCATACCTGTGTGTGTGTGTGTGTGTGTGTGTGTGTGTGTGCGTGTGTGTGTGTGCACCTGCGCCGTCTGACTCGTTGCCTCGACTCGCATCAGACGTGAAAGCGGCGCCCGGATCTCTGCTGCCAGCACTTTTCACTTCACATTCCCTTCCAATCCTCACATTTTATATCCACACACACACACACACACACACACACACACACACATTGTGTCGGGCAAAAAAAAAAAAAAAAAAAAAAAATCTCGCGCCGAGACGGTTGGATCAAGATGGAGGCTCTGGAGGTTCAGATGTAAACAGATGCTCAGGGATGGAGGGAGGAAAGAAAACAACAAGAAAAGAGGTGGAGAAGAAGAAGAAGAACTGAGAGATAAAACTTAGAGGAAAAAAAATAAAATAAAATTTTTTTTAAATAAAATAAGGGGAAAAAAATTAAAATTATATTCTCAGTTTATGCATTAAAAAATGATATATTCCAAATATATATTACACATAAATATATTAAAACATCTGTTGTACAATATTCTAATATTCTTTATAGCAGCAGATGAAGTACTTTGGTAGTACAAGTACCTCAACTAGTATCTCAGTACAAGCCGGGTTTACGGTGGCTCCTAATCAATAAAAAAATCAGTTTTTGATCGGAATTTGAACGGATAATCAAACTAATAATCTTACAGGCTTTGTGGTGTTGTAGCTTAGCGGCAGTCGTGCTACTTGTTTACATCGTTCAGCGTTGGGTTTTCCTGTTATAGCGCTTTCTTTTGAGTGAGCTAGCACTCATTTTAGCTTCCAAAAGGGCTAAAAATGCTAGTGGTGTTTAGAATTCCGGTTGATCTGAAGAAGGAAATGATAGCTAAAGGTGAGAGCGGTCTTAGCATTACATATCTTGCTAAGCACCACGACACGACTAAGCTAACCAACTCTGTAACAAAGATGCGCTAAAGACAGCTAATGTGGCTAAAGGGGCGACTACGTGAACAAAGCAAAGATCTCAAGTCTTAGATGAAGGAGAAAAGTGATTGTTAGCTTGGAGTAATGAAAAGCAGATGCTGGAGATAGCGTTAGCATTAGCGAGGGGCATCATATGCCAGAAGGCTTTGATGTTGCTGATTTGGAGGATGGCTAATGTGGCTAAAGGGGCGACTATGTTAACCAAGCAAAGTTATTGTTAGCTTGGATGAATGACAGACAGCTAGATGGCGATAGCGTTAGCAAGGGTCACATGTGCGGGAAGACTTTAATTTTGCTTATTTAGCAACGGAAGATGGCTAATGTGGCTAAAGGGGCGACTATGTTTACAAACAAAGGTCTCAAGAAATAGAAAAGTAGCTGTTAGCTTGGAAAATGAAAGGTAGATGCCAGAAGGCTTTACTTTTGCTGATTTAGCAAAGAGAACGCCGAGTACAAGTGCTGGCAAGAAGAGAAAGAACACCAAAAACACAACAATAATGGCGTTTTCTTTAATTCCTTGCTGTATTTTGGCCACAAATAACCTCATATAAAGTTTCCAAAGAGTGCAGAGTTTGTTTTCGGTGCTGGAGAACGGATCAACGATTCGGCTCGCGAGCATTACGGTTTGCGAACGGAGTCAAAAAACAAATTAAATTCAGAAGCCGAGGTTCTGCTGTGTTTATATTCATGTCACAATTTTATTTCTGACATAATCGAGCCGTAGCAGATGAAGTACTTTGACAGTACTACTACTTTAAAATCAAAGAGGCGACTAAACGCGCCTCAACTATTGACTGAAAAGTCATGCGTTATGCAGACGACACGCCCATATATTTCTATTTTCTGTAATTTTTTTTTTTTTTTTTTTTCTAATGTAGCACTATTTTTTGTTTTTAGTAGTACTTTCATGGGAAGGAACTTTATTTGTGGTATTTTTGAAAGTGTACCTGAGTTACTCTGCTTAGGTATTTCCCATTTGTGAAGAATATACATTTATAATTCAAGACCTAAAGGGCGTCAAGTAGTAAAAAGAAAAATATGGAAGAAGTAGTAGTAGTGGTAGCCGTTGTTGCAATAGTAGTACTTTCATGTGAAAGTACTTTGGTTGTAGCATTTTTTCATTCATCAGAGTAAACTTCAAGAGAGTCAGGTAGTAAAAGCTAACTTCAAGTAGTAAAAGCTAATATCAAGTAGTAAAGTACCTTCTAGAAGGTAAAGAGCGTTTGAGCGGTCGCCAACATCAATTAGCAAGAAGTTGCTAATGCTTAAATCCGCGTGCTGGTATGTCGGTGCAGGAATTGTGGAGATCGAGTGTGAACTTGCAGCTAAAACTTCATGTTCCGATCCCGGGATTGATGTTAGCGACGCGCTAACGGGTCGTTCCGGTCCCCGTCCCCCCGAAGGACTTCGCTCGGAGGTCAAACTTGTTTTTGGCTTCACGCAACGCCGGGAAGCTTTAACGAAAACAAATGGATCCCGACGACCGAAACATCGGCGGGACGGGTGTAGGACGGCGCATCATCCATTTTTCCTCCTTTTTTTTTTTTTAAACTGCTACGATTCAGGTCACGACAGGTGTAGCTGGCTTCTTTGTTGGTGTTGAGGAGCACGAAAAACAAGATTTTAAGCATTCCAAAAGAGGAGCTAGCTTTTTTTGGACTCGCTATGTAGCCTGACGCGCCGGTCACATGACCGTAACTTAGCTACGGTCTCTTTGACGGCACCAAATTAGAGATTTTAGGTGAATTAACAATCGTTTGACGCCCGTTATCGGTGGATTGGAAGCGAGTCTTCAACCTGACGCCCGGTTAGCTCATTTCCTGTAGAGAACAGCGGTACCGCGACGCGATTGGACGACTCGCGGTGATCCGGTCGAACTGCGACGCTCCTCCGGGTTCCCTGGAACAGGAAGTCGCCTCAAGCTCTGCTGTCTTCGCTAAAAGACTTAGCACGATCTGTTTGCTCCACGCCGGCGCTACATCGCTTCGGAACCCGCCTCTGTCAGAACCATCCAATCACAGCTCGTTCTCCACGGCCACCCTCACCTCCCGAGTTCCGATCGAGAACTTTTCCCCGATACGAGCCGCCGTGGCGCCGCGGACTCGCTTTGTCAACAGAGTGACTCATTTTGAGGGAAAGGAAAAGACAACAAAAAACAAACTTGAAAAATGTAAAGTTGTGTAGGGGTTAGCAGGGGTTAGGAGAGGTTAGCTGGGGTTAGCAGGGGTTAGCAGTGGTAAGATGTTAGCGGGGGTTAGCAAGAATTAATGGATTAGTAGGGTTTAGGAGAGGTCAGCAGGGGTTAGCAAGAATTAACAGGGGTTAGCAGAAGTTAGCGATGGTTAGGAGACGTTAGCATAGGCTTGAAAGAGTTAACAGGGGTTAGCAGAAGTAAGCAGTGGTTAGGAGAGGTTAGCATGGGTTAGAAAGAATAAACAGGGGTTAGCAGAAGTTAGTGGGGTTACCAGTGGTTAGGATAGGTTAGCAGTGGTAGGCAGGGGTTAGCAAGAATTAATGGATTAGCAGGGGTTAGGAGAGGTCACCCGGGTTAGCAAGAATTAACAGGGGTTAGCAGAAGTTAGCAGTGGTTAGGAGATGTTAGCAGGGGTTAGCAGTGGTTAGATGTTAGTGGGGGTTATCAAGAATTAATGGATTAGCAGGGGTTAGGAGAGGTCACCCGGGTTAGCAAGAATTAAAAGGGGTTAGCAGAAGTTAGCAGTGGTTAGGAGAGGTTAGCAGGGGTTGGCAGTAGTCAACAAGAATTGACAGGTTAGCAGGGATTAGGAGAAGTTAGCTGGGGTTAGGAGAGGTCAGTGGGGGTTAGCAGGGGTCGACCATTCTGCCTCACAGCAAGAAAGTCCCTGATTGGCTCCTCGCAGGAGGACCTTCTGTGTGGAGCTTCTGCAGCGCAAGGGTTTGCAAAGGTGTCGGACATCAGCAAGGGAAACGGGGGAGGAAAAATAAAGTTGTCGTTGCCATGACGATTCAACAGGATCCGAAGCCAGATGTTGATCTTCCCGCCACCCCGGGTGCTAACGATGCTATGGTTAGCTTCCAGCACGGCAGGGGGAACTATTGAACAGCGGCGGCTAGTCGATGTGCGCGCTAGCATGTGTGATTCTGTATGTGTGTGTGTGTGTGTGTGTGTGTGTGTGTGTGTGGACATCATTGAGGGAAAAGTAATAAGCCTCATTGGCATGGGGGGAATGTCAGACCACATTTTTGGGGCGTTTGGACAGTTTGAAGCCGAGGGTGTGTGTGTGCACGAGTGTGTGTGTGTGAATGGGTGAATGTCAGCATTTCCTCCGCCGGTCGAAGGGGAACGAGTGTGTGTTCAAATCTTGACTTGAATTTCCTCTCTTATAGACCTGTCACCCCTCCTTCACATATTCTTTGTGTGTGTGTGTCATGATTTAGCCTTATTAGCAACATTAGCATAACAAATGTAAACAATGATCAACAATCACTAGTTGTAATTATAAAAATGACCACTAGGGGCAGCAAACTCGCTACACCGTTTTCTCCACTTCCTCTGCTCAGTTTTCCGAAGAGCGCTCTCGTCGAGGGGGCGGGGTGGGAAAAAATATCGAACCACACACACACACACACACACACACACACACACACACAGCTTCAAACTGTCCAAAACCCCCAAAAATGTGGTCTGACATTTCCCCCATGCCAATGAGGCTTATTCTTTTTCCCTCATAGATGTCCACACACACACACACACACACACACACACGCCGCCGCTGTTCAGATGCCGTTCTATCGGGCCGGCGGCGGCAACGCAGGTGAGTTATTTGCCAGACGGCATCCCATAAAACGGACAAACGACGGGTCATTAACGCCCCGGCGGGGGAAGCAGGGGGTTACATTGATTTCTTTTTGCTTTTTCTCTCCGGATTATAAGACAAAAGCTTTAAACCTAATGCTAAGTTGCTTTCTATGTGTGTGTGTGTGTGTGTGTGTGTGTGTGTGTGTGTGTGTGTGTGGATGCAGGTGGATTATGGTGGGGAGGGTTGAAGGTGAAGAGGTTTCTTGGATGTTAACGGGCCTTTTAGCGCCACTTCCTTGTCTGGAGGGGTTGAGGGATTAATCCAGGTGGGTGGTCAGAAGGTCAGGTGACCAGGTAGAGAGAAGGTCAGATAGTAAGAGGGTCAGGTGACTGGAAGGTCAGGTGACCCGAAGGTCAAATGGACAAGTACCTAGATGGTCAGGTGACCATGTAGAAAGAAGGTCAGAAGGTCAGGTCAGGTTACCAGGTAGAAAGAAGGTCAGATAGTAAGAGGGTCAGGTGACTGGAAGGTCAGGTGACCAGAATGTCAGGTGAACAAGTACCTAGATGGTCAGGTGACCAGGTAGAAAGAAGGTCAGAAGGTCAAATGGTAAGGAGGTCAGGTGACCAGAAGGTCAAACGGACAAGTATCTAGATGGTCAGGTGACCAGGTAGAAAGAAGGTCAGATAGTAAGAAGGTCAGGTGATCAGATGGTCAGGTGAACAAGTACCCAGATGGTCAGGTGACCAGGTAGAAAGAAGGTCAGGTGGTCAAGTGACCAGGTAGAAAGAAGGTCAGGTGACCAGGTAGAAAGAAGGTCAGATGTTCTGATAGTAAGAAGGTCAGATGATCAGATGGTCAGGTGAACAAGTACCTAGATGGTCAGGTGACCAGGTAGAAAGAAGATCAGGTCAGGTGACCAGGTAGAAAGATGGTCAGGTGACCAGAAAGTCAGGCGGACAAGTATCTAGATGGTCAGGTGACCAGTTAGAGAGAAGGTCAGAAGGTCAGGTGACCAGGTAGAAAGAAGGTCAGAAGGTCAAATGGTAAGGAGGTCAGGTGGACAAGTATCTAGATGGTCAGGTGACCAGGTAGAAAGAAGGTCAGAAGGTCAATTGACCAGGTAGAAAGAAGGTCAGGTGACCAGGTAGAAAGAAGGTCAGATGTTCAGATAGTAAGAAGGTCAGGTGACCAGAAGGTCAGGTTGACAAGTATCTAGATGGTCAGGTGGTCAAGATGCAAGAAGGTCAGATAGTCACGTCTTCAGGTGGTCCCATTGTCAGATAGTAAGAAGGTCAGGTGGTAAGGTGGTCAGGTCCTAAGAAGGTCAGGTGGCTAGATGACCAGATAGTGAGATGGTCAGGTACCCAGGTACTAAGAAGGTCGGTTGGGCAGGTAGTCAGGTCGTCTGGTAGACGGGTAGTTAAGGAGTCAGATGGTCAGGTATTTTAGTCGTAGGTATGTCAGGAAGTCAGGTGTTCAGGTACTCAGATGGTCATGTGGTCAGATGGTCATGTGGTCAGATGGTCATGTGGTCCAGCTGGAAGTGTTAGAAGTGCTTACAGATGATCTCCTCCCACCTAAAAGCTCCAGCGGGTAAAACCTTCCCGCCTGGAGACAAACTGAAACTTCCCCGTTCTGTCGTTTAGCGCTAATGGTGGAAACGTGGTGCGTGCGTCGCCATGGCAACACGAGATTTCCACCGCCGTTTGCGACGGAGCTTCTCAGTAATCCATAAACTCCACGGCGTTGTGGAGACGAGGAGGAGACGCAGGTGTGGAGGTCAGATGTTGCGTTTGTCTCCTGGTGTGGAGGAGCCTGGAGGACATCCAGAGCTTCTTCTGGAAATCGTTAGCAACATCTAGAATATAGAAGATCTCTTAGCGTAGCCAATTAGCGTAACCTGGTCAGCAGGTCAGTAAAGAGCAGTCCAGAACATTCCTTGTCCGGGACGAGTAGAAGAATGACAAGCAAGCTAACAGCCATCTTGGAAATCAGCAAGTGAGTCTTACCTCATTAGCGCAGTGCCATTAGCTCAATGTCCTTTTAGCCCATTAGCTCAGTGCACTTTTACCCTGTTAGCTCAGTGCGCTTTTACCCTGTTAGCTCAGTGCGCTTTTACCCCGTTAACTCAGTGCGCTTTTACCCCGTTAACTCAGTGCGCTTTTACCCTGCTAGCTCAGTGTGCTTTTAGCGTGGTAGCTCAGTGCGCTTTTACCCTTTTAGCTCAGTGAGCTTTTACCGTGTTAGCTTAGTGTGCTTTTACCCCATTAACTCAGTGTGCTTTTAGCGTGAAGCTCAGTGTGCTTTTAGCGTGTTAGCTCAGTGTGCTTTTAGTCCGTTAGCTCAATGAGCTTTTACCCCGTTAGCTCAGTGTGCTTTCAGCCCGTTATCTCAGTGCACTTTTAGCCCGTTAGCTCAGTGTGCTTTTAGCCTGTTAACTCAGTGCGCAGAGACCCCATTAGCTCAGTGTGCTTTCACCCTGCTAGCTCAGTGTGCTTTTATTCTGTTAGCTCAGTGTGCTTTTAGCCCGTTTGCTCAGTGCGCTTCTACCCAGTTAGCTCACTGTGCTTTAGCCTGTTAACTCAGTGCACTTTTGGCCCGTTAGCTCAGTGTGCTTTAGCCTGTTAGCTCAGTATGCTTATAACCTTTTAACTCAGTGCTCTTTTAGCCCGTTAGCTCAGTGCGCAGTGACCCCCGGAGGTCCTGGTCTTCAAAGGTGGATTAGATGAAAATCACTTCGTTGTCCGCCGTTTTCAAGACCGCACTCTGTCACTTCCTGTTTCCCCTCCAACTCATTTAGCTGAGTGACACATGATCAATACAAGCTACTGGTGCTAGCTAGGTTCTCCTTTCTAGCTAGCGCCAGCATGCTATGCTTGCTTTGGTTGCCACGGCGTCCCCTCCGCGTCCCTCCGCGGCCGGCGTGCCGCTAATTGACCGCGTAAAAAATCCGAAAATGGCCGGCTAATAACTCTGGACTTAACACGTTAGCAGAGCGGCGAGGGGCTAATCAGCTTTCGGAGAACACCTAGTGGAGCCAATCGGAAACCAATCAGAGTGAAGGATGGGGTTCCATTCAGGTCCCGGAACAAAGCGCTCGCTCTCCCGGGACGGAAGAAGACATTTTAAAGAATTACGGCGACGGCGCTAACAGACACAATTACTTCTGTTGTTTTATTTACAGCCGGGCGCCGCGCTGCGTTGTCATCCTTTTTTTTTTTTTCCTTTTTTAAACTGCAGGCTTTGTGGGGCTTCTAATACCCTGACGTGGCTCTAAATCCCCGCCGCTCTGATATTAAAGTTACAGCAAGGACAAAGTAACTCAGCCCTGCGGGGTTTGAAGGCTTTAGAAGTTAAGTAACTGCCGTGTCAGAGTGTTTTGCCCCCCCCCCCCCCCCCCCCGTCCCAACCTCGAACCCCCCCGCCCGGCCCGAAGCCTCGGCGGCGTCTCTGGACGGCCGCTCTAATCTCCCGTAACGACGGTCCCGCCGAAACCTGCGCTCGGGCCGGCTAATGGGAGGAAAGAGCCGGCACCTTCCGCCTCCCTTGACGTTTTGGCCGTTGTCACGGTTACAGTGGATTAACCGAAAGCGTCGAGCGATAAGAAAAAAAAAAAAAAAAAAAAAAGGCCGGGGTGTGAAATTCGTCTCTCCTCGAAGCCGCGGCTTTGAATCGCCTCCGTGACTTTGGAAATGATGTTTTGTGAATGACGAACGAATCAGTGAATCACCGCTCACTTTTACGGCTCGGCCTCGTATTGGTGGACTTTTATCCCGTTGAGTTGAATTGTAATTGAGTTTATTTGTTTGTGTGTGTGTTAAAGATTCGTGAGAAATCTTCTTGATCCATTGATAACTCATTTGCGTGCACTAGTTAAGGCTAGTGGGCGTGGCTAGTTGAGGACAACTGACATGGCTAGCCAAAGAAACAGCTGTGGCTAGCGTGTGCCAGTGGGCGTGGCTAGTTTTGCGACCGTGTCAGAAAATGGGTTGTGGCTAGTTTGGGACATTGGGCGTGTCTAGTTACAGAACAGGTCATGGCTAGTTGGAAACAGTGGGTGTGGCTAGTTAGGAACAGTTGGGATGGCTAGTTGAAACTGGTGTGGCTAGTTGGTGCCACTGGACATGGTTACTCGAGGACATTGGGGATAGCTAGTAAGAGAATGGGTTGTGGCTACTTTGGGACATTTGGCATCGCTAGTTGGGGCAGTAGACGTAGCTAGTAGGGACACTCAGCATGGTTAGTTGGGGACAGTGGTTGTGGCTAGGTAGGGAATGGAATTTGGCTAGTTTGGAGACATTGGCCATGGCTAGTTGGGATACTGAGCATGGTTAGTTAGGAATAGTGGCCATGGCTAGTTGGAGAATGGGTTGTGGCTAGTTTGAGACACTGAGCATGGCTAGTTAGAGAATGTGGCATGGCTAGCTGGTGATAGTTGGCATCACTGGTCAGGGCAGTGGGCATGACTAAAAGGGGCTGTGTTCGTGGCTAGTTAGGGAACAGCATGGTTAGTTGGGGACAGTGGCCATGGCTAGTTCGCGAACGGGATTTGGCTAGTTTGAGACACTTGGCATGGCTAGTTACAAAATGTGGCGCAGCTAGCTGGAGACAGTCGGCATTGCTAGCTGGGGCTAGTGTGGTTTATTGGGAATGCTGGGAAGGGCTAGCAGCACTTAGCATTGCTTGTTTTGGGACTGTGGGTGTGCCTCGTTGGGGTTAGTGGGCGCGGCGAATCTGGAAAGTGGGCGTGGCTAGTTGGTCTAGAGACCCATCAGTGTGTGAGGGAACACGACCCCAGCCAATGAAAAAAGGGGAGGTAGGAAACAGGAAGTCACAAGGGAAATGGACTACAAATATGGAGGAAAAGCTGAAAACCCCTTAGAGGTCTGACCTCGTAGCTGAGAACCTGGGAGATGTTCTGGAGATGTCGAGAAGCTGCACGGATACACGTCTGCGTTTCCCTTCTGGGACAAAACCGACGCATGTGTGTGTGTGTGTGTGTGTGTGTGTGTGTGTGTGTGTGTGTGTTGTGCGCTGTGACAGAACACTTTGGCAGCGCAGGAGAGAAAAAGAGAACATGATGGAGTGGGACATTTTGTTGGCCGCCGACGTGAGCTGGAGCCTGGATGCAGTGTGTGTGTGTGTGTGTGTGTGTGTGTGTGTGTGTGTGCGCGCGCTCCCTCCCGTGTGTGTGTGTGTGTGTGCCCATTCTTTACGTCTGTATTGACATTCTGAAGCCGCAGCGGCGCTAACCTGAGCACTGATACCACAGTGTTGCTAGCATGTGTGTGTGTGTGTGTGTGCGTGTGTGTGTGTGTGTGTGTGTGTGTGTGTGTGTGTGTGTGTGTGGTCCTCGTCACGCGCAGGCAGACATTTTGGAGCGGGACCAGCCGTCGGCGGGCCAAAACCATTTCCAATCCGAGTCCGGTTGTTGGCGGCTCGGCTCGCCTGATTTGTTCCAATTAAGAAAATGATGAAATCCGATTCCGGCGGCGGAGGCAGATCAATCAATCAATCAATCAATCAATTGATCGATCAATCAATCAATCGCGGGGTCCGTGACATCACCCGAGGCTCGGTAGTCTAAACAAATTTATAATAAAGTGAAAGCAGTTAGTATAAACAAAACATATATGGATTTTAATGTGACACAATTTTAAGGGTGATTGTAAATAAATTATAATATTTAAATCTTTTACTGAGGTTAAGGCTGGTTTATTGAATTTTTTCATAGACTTAAGTTGAATGATCGGCACAAATCGATCAATAAATCAATGCAGAATCCAAGAGTATTGTGGTAATAGTACTTTCAATGTAATAAAAAAAATGATAATATTACTATCATACTAAAATGATTGAATCAAATTTCACATTTAACTTTTTTTTAAAAACATTGAAAATATTGTGTCTATAAAACTTATTATAT